>NC_089837.1:445438733-445757171 GCF_035609145.1 Eleutherodactylus coqui
TTGCGTAGTCTCTTGAAAGCTTTCTCCACATCAAAAGCCAATAGCAAAAAGAAGGCGGAAAGGCCCCAGTCTTAGCAATAAGATTGAGTATTCAAATCAGGAGCCTGTCTCCCCTTCGAAAAACCAACCATCATTGTTGATAAATTTGGGAAGAACTGTAAGAAGTCTTTGGACTAATAGTTTGGAGTAAATCGTAGTGTTGCAATTGAGTAGAAAGACTGGCCTAAAATTAGCTGATGTGTTTAGTACCTTCCCTGATCTAGGAATAGTAACTATAGCAGTCTTATCACTGTATTGATCCCTTAAAAATTAACTATTATTAAAGTACTTAAAATATTGCACCTCGTAGACACATAAGACAAAAAGACAAAAAAAACAAACAAAAACCAAACGTGTATATCAGTTGGTCAAATAGATAGGAGGAGTATAGATAGGTAATAGAGTATCTCCCATTTAATGACCGACAGGTACCAGAGAAGTACCAAATAAGTCTCTCTTATGGATGAGAGACCTTAGGTAGTATTATTAATGTACACCTATAGTTGTAGAAAACAATGGTGATTCTACATTTGGTTACTCGGTGGTTGAGATGTTGTCCACCTGTCCTTGTGTACCTAATGGTACCCAGTACGTGAAAAAGATAATGACTGGTTCATATCACCAATACTAACCGGCCAGAAAAAAATAATAATGACCGGTTAAAATGGTAATAACTGGTTAAAAAGATAGTAACTGGTTCGACGCATTTCAGTCACACAACCCTGGGTGGTGTGACAATCTGGAACCCTGAGTAAATAGAATGTATGTACTGGATCAATAAATCATACATGTAGATCAGGCCAAATATAGTTCTTAATGATGATTGGCGCGTGTTCTCTGAGTAGGGAAACTAACCATGTGGAAGGTGCCTACTATGTTTTTGTAGTAAATTATGTCTACTGAAATAAAAAAAACTGCGGCAATCTGAAGAACCCATCCGCAGTGATATTAATCGTATAGGATAGGACTAACCGCTAGAACATGTTCAACAAGTAAACCAATTGGTCTGAAAAATTAAGTGACCCATGGTATGCGTACATTGTAATCACTGAAGACCCCCAAAAATGTTCTTTGTAAAGGGGGTTAAAGATGCTGCCCCAGGGAACAAATCCCCCTCGGCTCGAGATTAAGTGATAAATAACCGCCTCAAGGTCCCTAATCTGTCTGAGACAATACTAAGGATTGTTAGAAGATTGATAGAAGTCTAAATAATTGGGAATAATGACCCAAATTGTATCCTAGCTAATTCTGACAACAAAAGGAACCGAGAACGTGACAGCATCTCCAGCCCTGAAGGTCCACCTATTGCATTTTTTCCTTGTGGATGGTTCCACTGGCAGGTCTGAATAAACATCACCTAGGATTTATTACCCACACTATGCTCTTTCTATGACTCTTGGTCCAATTTACTATGCCCTGGCTTGCACAGCTTTTTACCATCTAATAGCAAAGGGAACAGGATTAACAATGGCTAGGCTACTTCTCCCTAAGGGCTCCATTGTAGCTGGATGGTCTCCCCTATGCGATGTATGCCCCTGAATCTTACAAGCTGGAATTGCAGTGACTTATAATATATTTGCTTCTAATGCCAAACATGCAGATATTTTTGGCAACTACATCCGTGGAAATGTTATTCATTATCGAATGTAGGCACAATGAAACAAGCTAACAAAGGAACATTTATTTGAAAACCTGCCCATTATTTTATTATTTGCTGGAAAGACCAAAAATTCTATTCAGTTTCTAGCGTTCTTTTCCCAGGTTTGGTTAGATGTCTGTATTTGTATCTTTAGAACACATCAATGTTTCTGTTTGTACATTATTTATTGGGCTTACTATTGAGTTTCCTATTTGGAAGAGAAAAAGAAAATCCCTAATTATTTATTAAAACCCGTTTTAATCTTAAAAGCACAAAAGGATTGTGTTTCTAGAAAGCCTATCCCTGAGATATGTTTAAGGGGATATCATGTCAGTCTTGGTAGAATAGCAGTGTTTTATTGGCCACTGGAGATGATCATTTTTTCAGGTTAACCATTGAAGAGAATGAAGATTATTCCCTCAGCTTTGCAAGAGCTGCTGATTAACTTTTACCCTGCAGTCCTCCTGTAATTTTGCCAACTCAGGCCGATCCTTTTGTCCTAACGTTAATCCAATGTGCAAAGTCTATAAATCATAAAGTAATAATTTCCTATGGGATTTGATTGTATACCAGCCTGTTGGTAATACAGTGAACCTGGAAATCCAAAAAGACAGGAAGAAGAGGAGATATATTGGGCAGGTTTTCTTTTGTTTGGCAGTAGTATAAAGGGTCTGTAAATGAATTTCTAATAGTGAGTGCTACTAGTCTGCCCTATGTGTTCCTCTCCCTGCCTAAAATATTATTAGTCTCAGTAAAGGTACCTTTAAATAAGATGAATATCAGCCAAATAATTGCTTAAAAAGAGTGAATTCAAACTCCGTCACTCAGTGTAAACATGGCCACCAACAGGGTGACCAGCCATAAGTCGCTAGTTATTTAGTTTCAGCTTACCAAAAAATAGTCAGTGGTTGATGAAAAGTCATCTAGTATAAGGTCACAGTTGTTCTTATGTGAACGATTTGCAAACACATTTGCATGGAGATCCACTCTATGAATGATATCTCTGGAAAACAACTAATGAACAATCATTGCTTTATGTAAAAGCAAACAAACAAATGTTCGGATGCTTCAACAAATTCTCTGAATTATTTAAACAATAGTTGCTCACCCTAATGTCTTAGCGACCGGCCCATTTTGCACTTGACAATTGACCAGGCAATTGTTTTAGTTTTTACGTCATTTCAAGTTCCAAGAGCCATAACATTTTTATATTTTTATTGACATAGCCATGTGAAGCCTTGTTTTTTCGAGTGCCGAGTTGCGTCTTTTAACTTTAGGGTACATATGTATTGTTTAGCTTT
This sequence comes from Eleutherodactylus coqui, assembly GCF_035609145.1. Lineage (NCBI taxonomy): Eukaryota > Metazoa > Chordata > Amphibia > Anura > Eleutherodactylidae > Eleutherodactylus > Eleutherodactylus coqui. The sequence goes on from NC_089837.1 coordinate 445,441,713, forward strand.
TATTAATTTTTTTTGCGGGGGAGGGGCTGGAGAACAAAACAGAAATTCTGCCATTCTTGTTTAGCTTTTCTTCTATGGGGTTCACCATATGGTATAAAAGAAATGTTAACTTTATTTTGTGGGTCAATATAATTATGCTGATACCAAGTTGTTTTTTTTCCTGTTACTACTCTTCCATAATAAAAACTCTTTAAAATATTGTATTTGCATCACCGCATTCCAAGACCCATAACATTTTTATTTTTCTGCTAATGGAACTATGTGAAGTATTGAATTCTGTGGGATTAGTTGTCGTTTCTATTGGCACTATTTTGCAATGAACGCGACTTTTCGATCATTTTTATTATGTTTTTTTGTAAGACAGATAAGCAAAAAACATAAATTTTGGTATTTTTTATGATGTTTACTGTGTGCTATAAAAAGATGACTACAGCCATACCCAATTTATATTTTTTTATTAGTTTGGCACAATAAATAAATAAATATTGCTGGCATAATACACTGCACTACTGTAGTGCAATATAATGTACTTTTGATAGGTAAAAGCAAGGGTCTAATAGACTCACATGCTTGGCAGAACTGGAAGCCCATGTCAGGTCTCCGGTTTCCATGGAAACCCTTCAGCACCCCACGATTGCATTGCAAGATGCCAATGAATGACAGGGGAACTCCTCCCCCAGTCACTCGCTTAAGTGCTCCGATAGTTATTGATTTTGGCATATTGGTCAGAACCGGAGGTCCCTCAGCTCCCGTCCGTTATAGCAGTAGCCTGGTTGCCATTAGATAGCCAAGCTCTGACTTTTGCCAACACGAGACTCCTTTATCAGCCCTAGATTAGGCCATCATATTTTTACGGCAGCCTAGCCTAAGGTCCCCACTAAGTACAGGTATAATGGTCACCAAGGGGTTAAGAAAGACAAACTAATCTTAAATAAATGGTATCATATCTGCAAGACTATTTTGTTTCTCTTACTGAGAGCAATAACAATATGTTCAGCTGTCTAACATGGTACCAAACTTTTTCTTTCTTTCCGCCTAGTGACTCCTAATGAAGTTTAAGACAACACGTGCAACAAGTTTATTTTCACAAGTAGTAAACACCATCTGGCCTTGGCCCCAAATCATAGAAAATATTCCCTACAGGTCCTGAAAACAGAATCAACAACAGACTCAAGCCAGGTACCAGACACTTTAATCTGTAGACTAGCACAATGTAATCAGCTGGATAGGAATTGCTACCATCAGTCCCAATTCAATTCACTTTTAACAGCCATAGCAAAATCCCCTTCTTCCTTATGAGTGGCGATTAGAATCAAAAGAAAACACAGCAAAGCAGCAACTAGAGAACTGAGGAAGTGCGGCAAATCTTTACGTGTTCTGCTACTAATGGGCCAACTTTAGTATAAGTGTCTATTCCTATTTCTCACTTCTTCTCCCATTGGCAAATGTTATTTTATTTCTTTAATTTTTAGCAGCTTTCTCTATCACAACCAATTATGCTGTACCTCAGGTCTGATCAATTACCCACAATGCACCATGCCACCACCGCTGTAGAGTCCTAATCAATTCACGTCTACAACTTTCCAAAGACAATCAGGGGATTAGTTACACAGACAAGTAATTGTAGCTTGAAGTTGTAGGTTTAATTCTCATGTTCACCCGCAGTCACTTTATGACCGGCTCTCTTAAGCTCTCATCTTACTTACTGTTGCCTGCTAAGGAACTTAAGTTACAAGCAACTTCAGAATTTGCTTTGTACTCTATAAGGCCTCAGTCAGACGGGCGTTTTTTCGCGCGATTTGCGCATGCGTCCGGCGATTTAATAGAACCATTGCTTTGCAATGGTATCGGACACATGAGCGCTTTTTATGCGCTCGTCCGATAAATTATAGAACAGAAATCGCAGATCGCACCTATCTGCGATCTGCGATTCCTGTTCTCTTCTCTATATGCGCTCATGGGGCCAGCGACAGCAGCGCCGACCCCATTGAGAACATATACTACACAAATCATTCTCCTCTGCCACAGCTGTGGCAGAGAAGAATGATGTTTGCCCATTGAATTCAATGGAGACGGCAATACAGCCGGCTCCATTGAAAGCAATGGGCTGCCGGCGATCGCACGATGAATTTTCGGGAAGGGCTTAAAAATATAAGCCCTTCCCTGAAATTCATCCAGAAATATGTAAAAAGTAAAAAAAAAAAAATACTCACCTTGTCCCGGCAGACGGAATTCAGCCGAGGCCGGTCGGCAGTTCTCCTGAACTGCTGTGAGTAGTATTCAGCAGCCTGCGATTTTAAATCCTCTGATTGGCTCAGCGCAGGGACCAATTAGGGGCAGCTTTTTTTAAAACTTTTTACACATTTCTTGATGAATTTCAGGGAAGGGCTTATATTTTTAAGCCCTTCCCGAAAATTCATCCTGAGATCGCCCGCAGCCCATTGCTTTCAATGGAGCCGGCTGTATTGCCGGCTCCATTGAATTCAATGCGCTGGACAGCGCTGCACTGCTCCGGCCCGTTTCTAATGAAACGCGGCTAGGAGCAGATTTTTCGGGCGATTTTTCGGCCCCGGTCACGCAATTTGCGGATGCGCATCCGTCATGCGATCCGCAAATCGCGGAAAAAAACGCCCGTGTGACCGAGGCCTCAGAAAGACTCGTATGGTGCAGAATGTTAAGGCAGCAGAAATGTAGTTCTAAGCCCTTGCTATGAAGGCTGCAGGTTCAGTCTCTATGTAGTTCAGGTAGGCGGCTCAAGGTTGACCCATCCTTCCAAGGTCAGTGAAATGAGTACACAGCTTGCTGGGGGGTAAAAGATGACTGGGGAAGGAAGTGGCAAAAACAGACTGCCAAGAAAACCTTTACCTATAAGGAAGTCTCTACCCCTAGATAATTCAGATACTTTCCTGGTCATTGCACCTTACCTCAGATTCTGTACAGTTCTGCAAAGGTACTAAGCTTTGTGATTTACTCTTGGTATTGACCTGTGCACAGAACTTTTCTGTCTTCTATTAACTCGACCTCTGCTAGTCTACTAGTACCTTGACCACGAATTATCTGATTGCTGCTTGCCTTGATTCTCTTCCTGGGTTTCCATTTATGGAAGAACTGTGTCTATCTTGACCTTTGCCTATCTATCAAAGGTGTCTCTGCCTGTCTCTCCAGTAGCAAATTATGATACCTTTGACCTGTTCATATTAGAGATGAGCGAGCATGCTCGGATAAGGCAGTTACTCGAGCGAGCATCGCTCTTCTCGAGTAACTGCATTCTCGTCCGAGCAGGCTCAGGGGGGCGGCGGAGGGGAGCGGGGGGAGAGTGAGAGAGATCCCCCCCCCCCCCGACCCTGCTCAGACAAATTGCAGTTACTGCTTGCTTGAGTAACTGCCTTATCTGAGAGTGCTCACTCATCTTTAGTTCGTATCAAGTACCATTGCACCAAGATTACTCTTAAGGCCACTAGGAAGGGTCAAAGGGTAAATTTGCGGCCCTCAAGAGTAGCCCAAAGTCAAATTGATCAGTGATGATTGATGGCCTCCAACCTATAGTACTCTTGCCAATCACCAGCCATTGTTTCTGCATAGTGGCACTTTTAGCAAGGAAGAGTCATGTAGTTCCTTGCCAGATTTGTGCATCTTAGTGAAAGGAAAATCTGTGCAGGAACTGCAGCTAACCTGATTTACTTACGAGGTAGCCACTTATAGACATCAGAGAGACTACAGAAGTAATTATATTACTTTAGGAGGAGACCTGTTCTGCATACTTTTTCCCTAAGAGCAACTTATAAAAATTTTCCCAAGATGGCCGCTGGCTCTTTTCCCGTCGCTTGCTGTAGCCCGACGTGTGCGCTCCCGAGACGCTACCAGCTGTGTCTCCCTGACAACCAGACGCCCCGCAGCCGCCGACCGGACCCCTGGAGTGAACACGGCCGACCAGTCACCCACCGCCAGGCAGCAGGTAACCGGCGCAGCCCCCCCCCCCGGCACAGCGGCAGCCCCCCCCCATCGCAGCGACAGCCCCCCCCCATCGCAGCGACAGCCCCCCCATCGCAGCGGCAGCCCCCCCGGCGCAGCGACAGCCCCCCCATCGCAGCGACAGCCCCCCCATCACAGCGACAGCCCCCCCCCCCCCGGCGCAGCGGCAGCCTCCCCATCACAGCGGCAGCCCCCCCTGGCGCAGCCCGCCCCCGGCGCAGCGGCAGCCCCCCCAGCCCATCACTTACCTGGGCGGCAGGACGGCGGGACAGCTGGGCGGCTTCTTGGGACAGCTCGGCAGCTCTGCACCTTCCTCTAACAGAGGATGGTACAGAATGGCCGCTCCAGCGCGCTCCCGAGCAGTGACAGCTCGTCTGCGCATGCGCAGAAGAGCTGTAGCGGGGAGCACACTGAAGCGGCTCGTGCTGAAAGGAGAAGACCGGACTGCGCAAGCGCGTCTAAAAAAGCAAGCTGCCAGCGAATTTAGACGGAACCATGGAGACGAGGACGCTAGCAACGGAGCAGGTAAGTGAATAACTTCTGTATGGCTCATATTTAATGCCTGATGTACATTACAAAGTGCATTAATATGGCCATACAGAAGTGCTTAACCCCACTTGATTTCGCGAGACAACCCCTTTAAGACTTTGACACTGATATTGCCTTCATTACACAGTTCCCATTTAAGCTTCAGGGAGCATGATGGCTAAAGTCCCTTAACTGAATATAATCTGTGAGGGGAGATGAAACTTAAAGGGTTGTCCCGCGCCGAAACGGGTTTTTTTTTTTTCAACCCCCCCCCCCCCCCGTTCGGCGCGAGACAACCCCGATGCAGGGACCTAAAGACTTCTATACTTACCGGTAAAGATGGCCGCCGGGATCCTCTTCCTCCGTGGACCGCAGCTCTTCTGTGCGGTCCATTGCCGATTCCAGCCTCCTGATTGGCTGGAATCGGCACGTGACGGGGCGGAGCTACACGGAGCCGGCATCCTGCACGAGAGGCTCCATTGAAGAAAGCAGAAGACCCGGACTGCGCAAGCGCGGCTAATTTGGCCATCAGAGGCCGAAAATTAGTCCGAAACCATGGAGACGAGGACGCCAGCAACGGAGCAGGTAAGTATAAAACTTTTTATAACTTCTGTATGGCTCATAATTAATGCACAATGTATATTACAAAGTGCATTAATATGGCCATACAGAAGTGTATAGACCCACTTGCTGCCGCGGGACAACCCCTTTAAACTTTAAAAAAAATTTTAATAACTTATTTTTTACTTTACCTAATTTTATCCATTGGATAGCAGCGATCATGTGACCAGGAACTGCATACAGCGGTCCCTGGTGACATCTCTCTGCTTCCAGCTATACATGTTAGCTGGGAATCAGAGAGATTTTAAATATCCTGGGCTGCGCGCCCTTCTGGGCCCTTCTTGCCGCGAGACATCATGGAGGATGGGGGTGAGTACTTTCAGCTGCGCTTTAACTTTTATTTACTTTTAATTGACTTTCTTATGAACACTGGCATTCGGTAAATGCCGGCGATCATGTGACCAGGGGGTTCCGCAGCCCAGGATGACAGCTCCAGGTTGTCAGCTACCTTCGAGAGCGGGCAGCATGGAGCCATCACATTCACAGCTTGCAGGGTTTTAATCCCAAATGTGTTGTTTACTCATATGCAGCACAACAGACTGCGGCAAAGAGGCAAAAAAACAAATCCATTGAGAATTAATGCTTTCATTTGGCTGGCTCACCAAGAAATTAGTATATAGAATGCAACATAAGAGCCTCTTGATAGAGTAATAATCATAGCACCTTTCAAAGCACTATAATTTTTCCATTGACAATAATTTACCGACAAAAATATTCGGATACATCACAGGATCTTATGACACAATTGTCTTCCTGTCAGTGTAGTAAGTTATTTGAAAGGATATATGCGGCTGCTTAGTATGCTGATAGCATTTAGCATTTCAGAATCTTGGTTATTGCAGCACTTCATAGGAAGGAAGAAATGTTGAAGATAATAGTGACATAAAAACAGGAGACACTGAAAAAAGGTTTTTGTATATATTACCAAGAATCTTCCTTCCCAGGGTAGTTTCTAACAACACAGAGAGAGTTCTAACTTATGGGAAATTTTTATAGGTGACTATCTGAACTGGTGAATTCTTAATTATTAGACAGCTTTCTATTAGACTATACAGACTATTAGAGTTTCAGGAACATTGACTGGTTTGAGATTGAGAAAGCTGTCTGACAAAGCTGCATTCTATCACCGGCCCTGTTGAATCTTTACGCTAAAACAATCATGAGACGATGCAACCTGACGAATCAACAACTAGAGTGAAAATCAGTGGGAGAAACATCAGCGACCTTCGATATGCGATGATACAACGTTGCTCGCGGAAAGTGAAAAGGACTGGGAATATCTGAGTTAAAAGAAAAAAGTGAGCCCATGTGGCTGAACCTCAACATAAAGAAAACAAAGGTAATGAAAACAGCAAGTAATGTTACAGTCCACGTAATCGGATCCGAGGAAGAGGAAATTGAAGTGGTTAAAGATTTCCTCTTCCTCAAATCCAAGATTTACAGCAATGGAGAATCAGAACCAGAAATCAAACGAAGAATTGCACTTGGTCACAGTGCAATGCAAGGAATGGCAAGGATATGGAAGAGCAAAAAGATTAGCATTGCTACAAAGATCCAAAGGATAAATGCTATCATGTTTACGATGTCCATATACGCATGGGAAAGTAGGACACTCAGGAAGGCAGATAGAAGGAAAATTGATGCTTTTGAATTATGGTACTGGAGCAGAATGCTGTGTATACCATGGTCGGTAATGGTCACCAACAAGATGGTCCTAGAGCGTATCAAAACAAAAATATCACTAGAAGGCAAAATCACCAAGCAGTGGCTCTCATACTTTGGACATATCAAGCAAGCCAATTCCCTGGAAACACTGATGCTCGGCACAGATAGTGGGTTGAGAAGAAGACGACACCAAAGAACATGCTGGCTGGACGCAATCAAGACAGATACAAACATGCACATGGAAGAACTGGAAGAAGTGATAGGAAAGCATGGAGAACAATGATCCATAAAAGGGTCCGAAAGTTGGCCTCAACTAAACAGAAAATCATCATCATCTTAACTTGCTGAATTCTAGACTATTATATCTCATGTTAAAGAATGCCGAAAACATTGACTTTATAAAACGTATAGTTTGTATACAGCATAATGGTCTAAAGATGAGTAGAACTGTAGGCAGATTCATAAACATTTCGTAAAAGTTTCATGATGTGAAACTCAATGCACAATAGACAAAAGGTTTAATTTCTAATCTTATTCTATTGGGCTCCAGATCAATGGACGCCACACTAAAGAGTCCTTAATCAATTAAAAAAAACATGTCTGGCAAGAAAGGTCTACATGAGGTTGTCCTAGAATCAACACTTATCACTTATCCATAGAATAGGGGATACGTGTCTGATTACTAGGGGTCCTATGCTCCCTTTTTCAATAAAGCTGCAATTGAGCTTATGCGCTGTTGCTCCATTCAAAGTAATGGATGAACACAGTACAGCTATTACAGCACTCGGCTTTATCCATTGGTCCCATAGACTTTGAATGGAGCAGCGCAGCGAATGCTTAACCAGAACTCTGTTCAAGTGAGGATATGGAAACCCTATCCTTGTAATCAGTGGAAACCTGAATTTGGTGCATGTGCCTATCAATTCACTTCTTGCTTGGGTCCTGCTACGCGGTGGGTTTGAAAAGTTCTCGGCCTCCCTCCCTCTCTGAAATCTAAGCAAAATGTTGTCATTGCTGCTATAAAGTGTGTTCTTTGCCAATTTTCACGATAGTAGCACTAATTTTTCTTTTTTTTCATATCACTAAAAGAAACATGGCAGAGAAACATGTGGAAATCTCCAGCACTGAACTGTGAGGCATCATGAAGTTCCTGTTTATGCAGAATTAAAAACTAAAAGAAATTCATGATGGAAACATTGGGTGACTTATGCCTATCATATTCAGATGTGAAGAAATGGTAGCAGGGTAGGGTCCCTCCATCATTTGTAAGTCTGTTTGTCTCTCTGTCTCATCAGTGTGTTGTGATTGGTGGTTTGAGGAAAATAGGTAGCAGTAAGTAAGTGATAGTGTGAAGTAATGTGGTGTGTGTCATCAGAGAAGGAGGTGCGAGCAGGAGAGACAGGCTGATGCTACTGCCAGGGCTAGAAAGCTTGTCTCCTCCGGGGATGAAAGGGTAGGAGATGCTGCTTACGAGTCAGTATGGGAATGCTAGAGCCATACTTGCCTCCGCTGTACTGCATATGGATGGGAAGCGAAGAAGTCTGTTACCGCTAAGAGCTAAAGTGAGAGTGATATGAGAGACCATGTAGCCCAAGCAAGTGCTCTTCAGATAACCCTTCAGCGAGTGAGGATGTGTGTACTTTTGGAGAAGAACAGTCTACTGTCAAATGTGTTCAGAAAAGTAGAGTTCAGGAAACTGTTCCAAAGCCTGTAACTTCATGTTAAGAAGTACAGGTAAATTTGTCTGTATTGGAAAATCAAAGTTGGAACGTGAATAAAAGGAAACCGTGTGTCCCCGGTTTGGAAAAGCATTTTGTTTGTCTGTAAACTCAATTATGCATCGCAAGTAACTGACGACTCATCTAGGGATACTGGCATCACAACTATAATCTAGAATTAAATTGCAGTTATCAAGTCTTCTAAAATCTTATCTCCCCTGCTAGTGGCTGAGCTGGGTTACACTTCAGCCTTTGAGGAAAGGAGACGGTAGAGCCACCATGAACCTCTGCCATTTTGTACCCCGCTGTCTCCTCGGCTGAAGGCCTGGTTCTCAGTCACTGCATGCTAACTTTTAGTTGGGTGATTTTTCCACCAAAGATGCTAAAAGATCTGGAAGACCAAATCACAGTGTTAACTTGTGATATTGTTGAATGCGGTCAAGATATGGTTTTGGAAGATAGGCGAATCTCATCGAAAACAATAGCTGAGACACGGCAGGTATCCAAGGAACATGTTTGGAGAATAATCATTGGAAAATTGGATATGCACAAGCTTCTAGCCAAATGGGTCCTAAAATATTTAAAGGCTGACCAGAATCATACATGAGTGAGCACCTCCAAAGGGATTTTGAAGCATTTTAAGGAATCCAGTGCTAATTTTTTGGAATGACTAGGGGCTGTTGATGAAAATTGGTTATACCACTATGATCCTTAAACCGAACAACAGTCTTCACAGTAACAACACTCTGGATCTCTGCGACCAAAGAATCCAAGACACATAGATTAGAAGGAAAGGGTTTGGCCAACATTTTTTGAAATAACCTGAATATTATATTAACCGACTATCTTCAGATGGGCCAAACCATCAATGCAGAATACTACTGCCACATGCTGAGCAATTAAAGGCCACAATTAAAGAAAAAAGATGTTGAATGTTACAAAAAGGTGACTTTCATCACACAATCCAGGGGTATGGAGAGATTAGACATTTAATGGATGACCAATTTGACTGTTGACCAAAAAGGTTAAAGTTTGTCGTAACACCAAAAGATATAGCCTTCCTCTTTGCTACAAAGTACATATGGTTAAAGCTGTGTTAGGAAAACAGGGAAACATGAAAGCCTTATATAACATCCTTTGGGTAACAGAAATCATAAATAGATAACAGAAGTACCATCCTTTAAATACTTGGTTTGGAGTGAATTACCTATCAGCTACGAGTGTTTGGCTAACATACTTGAGAATTCGGTGGTCGTAATATACCATACAGAAGAAAGACATTATTAGGAACACTTTGATGCTCTTCTGACATGTGTTCCTAATATTGATTCGACTTTGATTGTCAACACAACTCAATATAGACTTTATTTATTGATTTTTTAATTAACATTTTTTTAAATTGCGGAGCACAAGGAGAGAAATAAGTGGAATGCCCATGGAATTTTGTAAAATGTCCCATGAAGGAGTGCAGTACTCTAGTGTCAAGTTACATATTCACAGCAGTGTATTATGGAAGGTGCTGCTAACCAGAACCTACACCATAAATGGTAGACAGTGGGTGTGAAATGGAATGTGTAGAGCAAGAAAGAAAAAATAGTACATGGTGCAATCTACCATGGATAAATACACTCAAAGGCAGGATGAAAATAAACATGACTTCTCTTCATTAAGTTACAAGAACCATAAAAACAAAACACATTCTGAGGGTATGGCCTCTTCCTCAGTGAATTCTGGAGGGTATACAACTATGGCAAAGTTACAGGGCTTAGCTGTTCGTGCATTAATGGCAGCGGGAGATATCCTTGTATCCCTGGCTGTTGTAATCAAATAAATTTATCTTTGTATATTGGTTTTTCTCCCTTGCTCTGCACATTTTTTAAATTGCATCATTTTTGTTAGAATGGTTTAATGTGAGGACTTCAGATCTTAGACTGTAGACAGTGGAAAACCTGGAAGAAGAGCTTCTGTATGTGGTCAACCAGACTGAAGGACATGCTAAAATATAACAGATGCTTTGAGAAAATGATTTAATTGGTTTTTTTATTACATGGTTTGGCCCATGACCAAAAGTTGTGATCTAGACATGTTTGGCAACTGTTTGCTAGAAGATAGAGATCTGAATAGTCTAAATGTAAGCAAGGAAGTACCTTCTCCAGCCTTTGTTACTATAATGCATTGCTAATACACTGAAATAACTTAGCTCAGTGAATTTATATTCCTTTGAAAGAATCATTAAAGATTTTTATTCCAACTACGAAAGCCAAAGCTAAAAACATGGAAGTTTCCAAATCACAATAATAAAAGTATTTTTCTTATTTAGTCAAAATGATGTTAAGCTATAAAGTCATTAAAGGGTAACAATTCTATTGAATCAGATTAGAAATGCAGACCCAGCTGTATTTGTCATATCTTGTATTGTAATCTCCAAGTCTCACATTTCCGTGTCCTCATTTTCACACATCATAGCTCCTGAAGGTATGGGATTAAATTCATTTCGGTGTAATAGAAAGTGGCTTATTGCAGTTTGAAATATCTGTAGCGCATATATTTTATTGCAAAGTTAAAATAAATCCTTGTTATAGTTGATATTGGTACTTTTGTGGAACCAACATAAATCCATATGATAAACAAGAGAGGTCAATGTAAATTTTACAGATGCAAGAATAAGTAAAGGTACCTTTACACGGGACAAGAACAGCCGTCCTAATGACTATCGCTCCTGTGCTTTCACACAGGAGTGAAAGTCATTTAGTGAATGGAGGAGTACAGTACCAGAGATCTCTTCTGGCCACCTGCCTGCATTCACTGCAAACAGTGAATCATTCATAGACCTTTACATAGGCCCATAGTCACTTCCTTTTTAGGCGAGCTAAAAACCAAGTGACTCCAATAAGTTAGCGATTTCTCACTCAGTGCTCTGTCCGTGCTCATGTGTACAAAGGATGACTGTAGCCAAAATCCACTGCTTCCAGCTATTAGTAATAAAATATGGCCTTGATGTTGTTTAAATCACAATGTTAGACGGACAGAATTTTACTAAACCTATAACACACAAACAGTTGTACCATTCATGTGTTTTATTGAGAACACTGAGTAAACATCCACAGCACAGGGAAAAAAAGTAAGTGAACCCTGTGTTGTTGACTCCTACAAGGTGTTTCAATTAAGGAAATGAAATTGGAAGTGTGAGCTTTCACAAGTGCTTTGCCCACTATATAAAGACACACAAAGCCTAGTTACTGACAAATCTGTTCTTAAAAGAAAAATTTCAGAAATCTTCAGAAGATGTGTTATAGAGTGCATGAAGCTGAAAAAAAGGCTAAAACACTTTTCTAAAGACATGGGTGTACATGAATCCATGGTTAGACATGTTATATGTAAATATTTGTACCAATCAAAATGTAACTAAAATCCCCAGGGGAGGTTTATCATCTTTTTTGGTGAAAAAAGGTGCATAATTTGGTGCAAGCCATGGTTGTGCAAAAAAATTGCAACTTTTTGATCAATCTGATTGGCACTTTCACAAAAAATGGGTGTGGCTTGAAAGAAGGGAGCATGGCCACCATGTGCCAATACATTTATGCCTCATTTATACCAGAAACTGGTGTAAATTACACCAGAAATCTATGCCAGTTACTAGTTGTGTAGGCATGTGGAGGATCCAAGATTTGCCTAATATACAAAGAGGCATGTGTCTCTTCCTGTATTAGGTGCAGAAATTATACTAAGATTCGCATTTTTTCACTTTTATAAATTTTACTGAGAAGCCATATACCAATGTAAAATATATGGATGTATGGTCCATGTCTTTTTCTATAACATTGGTGTACAAAAAAATAAAAAAAATAAACGAATACAGGGCGGCCCATGGAAAGGTAGCCCACCTCAGATCCTGGCATTACACTGTTTGGATGTGAGTGTAGCCTTTTCATTTTACCTCAACAGTATATGGGTGGCTTCACATGAGTGTGTGCATGTGCATACATAGATGTATACATAGGTACGCACCCCAGTATGCGCAAAAACTTACATGTGTGAAAGTCCGTGCATTGCCTATAATGGAGCTGCGGCTGCTGCTCCATATATATAAATATTTACCTGTCCACCGCTGCAGCATCCCCTGGGGGGATGCCACATGCGGCAGATGTTTTCTTCATCCCTGCGGGAATAAAGAATTCCCTGCTGTGCCTGTCACAGATGTGACAGATGCAGAAAAGAATTCTTCATCCCAATAGGGAATAAAGAATTCCCCACCACAGCTGTCACAGATGATAGCTACGCTAGAGAATCCAGCTGCCGGCACCCCTTAATTGTTTTTCAGGGATGGGCTTTAAATATAAGCCCTTCCCTGAAAAACAAACCAAACTAGTGTAAAAAAATAAAAAAAACATACCTTTCTTTAGCTGCTGGGACTCAACCGCGTCCTGTCTGCGCTGTCCCTCTGCACTGAAGTTCTTTTAGCAGGCAGGGAATTAAAATCCCTGTCTGCTGGAAGAGCTGCTTCCGACTGGCTGAAGCTCTCAGCCAATTACAGGCAGCTCTCGCTTGTCATTCATTCAGCTCTGAGTTCCTCTATATGGTTGATCTCATTCATGTTTAATATCCAACTGGTAAGAGTAGGTTGAACCTGAGAGTTCTAAGATCGAGGGATCTCGATCCACATAGCCATAATGAAGAAACGTAAGATGTTCCTTTTGTTACTTGAGTACGAGACTGGTAGAATTGAGAGAAAGGCGAGCTCTGGGGTAAATACCACTGATCTCCCCCTAAGTGTATTGTACAATAACCGGATTTCCCTCCACAAGTTTAAAGGGGTTGTCCCGTGCCGAAACGTTTTTGTTTTTTTTTCAATAGCCCCCCCGTTCGGCGCGAGACAAACCCGATGCAGGCATAAGAAAAACAAACCGTCCAGTACTTACCCGAATCCCCGCGCTCCGGTGACTTCTGACTTACCTTGTGAAGATGGCCGCCGGGATCTTCACCCTCGGTGGACCGCAGGGCATCTGTGCGGTCCATTGCCGATTCCAGCCTCCTGATTGGCTGGAATCGGCACACGTGACGGGGCGGAGCTACGAGGAGCCACTCTCTGGCACGAGCGGCCCCATTCAGAAGACAGAAGACAGGACTGGGCGATTAGACGCTGAAGATTAGACGGCACCATGGAGACGGGGACGCCAGCAACGGAACAGGTAAGTGAATAACTTCTGTATGGCTCATAATTAATGCACAATGTACATTACAAAGTGCATTAATATGGCCATACAGAAGTGTATACCCCCACTTGCTTTCGCGGGACAACCCCTTTAATATCGCCATGCAGGACCACCAGATATGCACAAACGTGCCTATCTCTTTCAAGCATCTCCAGCATCTGTCAGATAACCTGGGGCGTATCTTTTAGACAGCTTTCATAAATCTCCCGCATGGCGTTCTTTCTGCAACAGTGAATAGTTATTGTGGAAGGCTATGTGCAAAGCAGATCAATTAAGGAAACTCAAGAGGCCTTTGCCCGCAAGTACACAGGTGCAAAATTACCTGCTAAACATTTGTAATTAGAGCCTGGTTTGAATATAGCAGATAACCAGGTCTGATGCAAACATAAAGATACTGAGACCTCATTCAGCAGTGGATTGCAAATAGTCCTCGAAAATCAACTTGGAGACTCCCAGCAAGTTGGTGTATCAGCGAATGCTGAAATCCCTGAACTTGAAACAATATCAAATAATGTAGGCAGGAACTAAAAGAGTTTGACAAAGTTAAATGTATAAATTACTGTACATGGTTGTTGACTATGATTTCTAGAGGACTTTTGGACCCATTGCTGTACTATGTGGTGGACGAAGTGTTGTTTCATTAATCATTGCACGTGAATTCACAGAATATGAGGTACTGGCCTACTGAAAACCCCCACCTGACTCATGAAACACCGCCAAAAAATTGGCATTTGGTGCGCAGTGTCTGGAACACCAATAGTAGGCCTAATTTTCTCCTAATCAGCTGTAAGTACAACGGTTTATCTGGACATGCTGAAACAGTTGTATGACCAACTAACACCTGCAGAAAGAATGTACTGCTTTTTCTAACAAGATGCCAAATCTCATGTGCCTCACTGGCATGGGTTCATGAACTTTTAATTGAAGAAAGAACTGTGAGCAAGGGTTATGGCCAACATATTTCTAAACTTGTCTGGAAGTGGTTTTTTATCTGTGGGGAAATTGAAAGCAGAAAGTGTACACCAATAATCTGCATACCCTGGATAAACTAAAGAAAACATCACAAACATTATCCACAGAATCACTGATGAAGAGCTGCAGGCAGTATCAGCCAACATGTTGCGACATTCCCAGAGGTGCAGAGAAGTGAATGGGGACCACTTTCAGCTTCTGTTGTAACATGTGGGTAAATCAGAAAAGCTTTGGAGAAAACAATCCACTTCCTGTCACTGCATTGTCAGAAGTGGGCTCCTTTTTCATGGCCATTTGTCCACATTGTCAGTCCGTAGGATTTTCTGCGGCTCTTGAAACAGTCTTGAATAAATCTTACAGACTACGCAGGTATTAAAGAGTAACAATCGCTTCCATGTTTTCCATAAATTAGTAATAGAAGTAAAGATAAGAATCTTTGTAATATTTCTCAATACAAAAAAAATGTGTTTTTTTTCCTCCACTTTCCCCCTGCTCCCCACTCCCTCTGAATTCACTGATAAAATACATATAGAGAATTCTGCACACTGAGAGATCAGGTTACAGCTGCAGCATATAGAAGTCTATGGAAAGAGAATGGAGGGCGAAAGGCTAGTCGTCTATTATTTCTGTTTGTGATACCTAACTGCGTAAGCCTGGATGTTTGTGAGTTAAATAAATGCTTCACGTTAACCCTTTCCAATCCACTGTCTGACGTCTTAAGACATTATGATTTAAGGCTGTACAGCTCCGATGTTGGAAGACATCCATCGGGGTTCTCTTACTGTATATTGCCAGCCTCTCTGCTGTCAGTGCCTATCCAATGTGTCACCTCATGCAGTACTGGTTTTAGCCAGCAGATAGTGCTGTTGTATAACGGCAGAAAAAGAACAAGCCCCCTAGGAAAACCAGGATACAAATTGGATTGGAAAGGGTTAACTGGAAATTATATGAGAATGCTGTGAAATTTCAATTCAACCACAAGGGAAATAAACCATTGCATGTTGCGCATTTAAACCAATGGACTGTCCATGTAATGTATGAACATGCTGAGCTGCCCAGAGCAAGTCATGCACTTTTTATCTGCTCTCCATTCTAAATAATGGATGAGGGTCTTGGAATTGAGAACCCTCACTATTAACTAAAAATGTTCTCATAGGAAATAGTCCAGACAAGTCCCTTTTAAGAATCATGTTTCATTTTGCTGTACAGTAATACATGTTCCACCAATTCAGAAAGATCTCAGGTGACATAATCAGTTTCAGAAATTATAGATCTTTCTTTAAGGATTAGTGAGGGAATTATGGATTTTCAAAAGATGATGAAATTAAAAACCCTAAATAGTCATTGTACTTTCAACAAGCATTACATAAATCAATAGTACATGTTAATACAAGAAACTTTGTGAAATGCTTGTTTCTCTATCAGGCTGCTTTTCTTACCCCCTCTTTCTCTTAAACTGTTCATTCACTCTGAATTTACTGCTAAATTCATCTTGAGAGATGAGACGAGCGTACAGCTCACTGAAAGATCAGATTACATGCTGCCCATAGAAATCTATAAAAAGCAGAGAGGGAACATGAGCAGAGTGAAAGAGAAACAGAGACAAACACACAAACATGCTGCTGCATCTAATAGAATGTGTTTAATTGTCTCACAGCTATTGGAATTACATCTACACTGCACAGATGTCCTCTATAATGTCCTCCATGCTGCTGTTTGTCTGTATATTAGTGATAGGGGAACAGAATCTCCTCTTCTTGATGTGCAAATCTTAGCAGCTAATCTCCACCCAGGAGCACAGAGAATTAGAGATGGAGCCTACAGAGTGTAAAACTGCTAAAATGCAAGATACAAGTCATTAAAGGCAAGAAATAATGTTATTCCTCATGTACACACATAACTTTTTCTCGAAAGTCAACTGAAAGTACGAGTACATTTAAATGACTCCCTGATAAATCTAAAGTCTGATACGCTACAGTACTTGTTTTTTCCTCTACTCATCAGAAGTAAAATTATGTTGATAAGACTGTAGGGGGCTATTAAATAATTCTCAGAGAAAAATATCCCAGTGATCAAATATTTCTTTCTATGGTAGTTTATCTTAAAATTACGGCAATATTACTATATAAACAGTATGAGGTTTATGTGCAGATTAGTCAGTATTTGAATTGTAAATTTATTATATTCTTCAACCATGGTTTTCAACTCCAATATAGGTATGATTTATATTATATAACATGTATGTGGAGTTGGCTTTCAAATCTTGAGGGTATATGGTGGATGGGGGCTTCAAGAGTTGAGAATGATTTTAGCCAGTATGTCTAGAGGATTTGTTTAACCCCTTGAGGACACAGACAATTTTTGTTTTTTTCATTCTCTTCCAAGAGCTATAACTTTTTTTATTTTTCCACTAATACAGTTGTATGAGTAATTGTTAGACTTACTTTTGTTGGCAAGTTGTATTTTTTATTACCATTTAATATACAGTATACAAAAGCTTTTACACATGTTTAACTGGGGTGAAATGAAAAAAAAATTCAATAGCGCTATTGTTTCTTGGGTTTGATTTTTTGGCATTTACTGTGAGGGCTTATTCAGACAGGCGTATATCGGTTGGGCTTTCACGCCCAGTCGATATACGCTGCCCCTCTCTGCAAGAGGAGGTGGTAGAATGGGACAGGAGCTAGTGCACTGAGCTCCTGCCCCCTCTCCCTCCTCTCTCTGCCCCTCGCCACTGTTTGCAGTGGCCTTTTTGCTGACAATGTGCTTCTTTCCCTTTCTGATCCCCTAGGCTCCTTGAGGGGGATAGAGGGCATAATTTCCCTCTCTAGTGAGGCCTCCTACAATAATCTAAACATAAATAAGTCTCAGATACTGGATGTTAATATAGATGAACTAAAGAGAGATATACAAAGGGAGTTCTCCGTTGAGTGGAACTCTGAGGTACCATACCTGGGCATAAAACTATGTCAGCCATTGTTTAATATGGTGTCCATAAATTTCAATCCACCGCTCCCCTGCACAAAGAGCTGGAATCAATGAAAAAATGTTCTCAAGTTTCAGAAGCAACTAATGAGACTTGTATGGAAGGTGAAAAGACCACGGGTAGCAGCCTTAATACTATATATATGTCAACCCTCTCTGTGTACATAAATTGAAAACATTCTATGATAGGAAATGCCCCAAGTTGCCTTTGGAGACCCTCGAGTATTTCAGCCCTTATATAAATATTAAGAATTGGAGAAGGGGAGGTATTAACTTTATAACAGACCTCATGGATAAGCAGGGTATAATGCACATAAACTCAAGAAAAGACACATTCTAAATACTAATGATGTAGATACATATGGTCAGATACGCTCCTTCCTTCGCATGTCCCACCTAGACAAAAATTAAATGTCCAACCAAACTGTTGGCATTCCTCCCAGAGGGGATGAACGCATGGGGTTCTCTGACTGGAAGATATTATAATGTTCTTACAGGGAATATGGGAGAGAATAAAAAGATCCACTAGGTAAATTGGGAAAGGGACCTGAATGTAGTATTTTCCCCAGAGCAATGGTCTCATTTGAATGGGCCAACAAATCTACGCTTTCTGTCAACGTTCTGCAGACTCATTATAAGGTCCTAACTAGATGGTATTACACTCCTTTAAAGTTGGTGATATACTTTCCAGGGAGGAATAGCAAATGTTGGAGAGAATGGGACCAGGAAGGTACGCTGTTTCATATCCTTTGGGGATGCCCCCGGTTACAATCCTTCTGGAAAGAAGTTTTCAAAGTTATCAAAGATGTAACGGGTACCACTATAGCATCCAGTCCTCAGTTTGCCTCCTGCTTATTGAGTGTAACTGCATCTAACGGGAAAATCGAAAGTAGGTCTGACACCTACCAGCAGCTAAAATACTTATCACAAGGAAATGGAAATCCAACAATATGTGTTGTTGTTACAATGTTGAGTTAAGTTATGATTTAATTCATATCTCCAAAATCATCTGGATTTCACAAATATTATGCAAAGAAATGCTATATAACTTTGATTTCCTTCTGTATTATTATTTCATGAACATAGATGCTTATCAGTTCAGCATACTGTTTCTTTTTGTATATGCAATGTATGTTGCAGAAATTCTTGATATAACTGTAAGTCTTGGAAAATTTCTTGTTAATCCAATAAAAAATATTTGGAAAAACAAAGAAAACGCATACTTAGAATTTTGACTTAAAGCTGAGCTTTTGGAGCTCCGAGTCAAAGAGGTGAGCCACGCTAGGCTATCCTTGCCAACAGCTTGTGTGTTTGGAACAGAGTTGTCATTTAATATGTTGCGAGCGAGGAGAGTCTGGCGTGGCCCGCTTTGGCTTCAGCTGAGCTTCAAATTAAACTTGGCCAAATGGGCATTACTGTCCATGGTTTGGGCAGTATGAACCTGGTGACAGGTTCAAATGAAAGACGTGGATTTATAATATGTTCCTATACAATTTATGAGAATTGAATCTGAAAAGAATCAAATACTGACTCAAAACACAGGATTTCATAAGCCTTTCATCTCTTTGAAAGCACTTTAAAATCTCCCACAGTTTTACATCGATTGCATCCAATACAGTAGAATTACTGACTGACTTTTTTGTGGCTGCAGAAAATGATGGTATTTATTATTATATACATATCCTAGACATACTTTTCATGGCAACACAATAGAAATACCAATGGCATATAAACTGGTAAATCACATGATGCCCGCACTTTGACTTTGCTACTGCTTTATGAGAAATAAATTGCATCTTTTGAATAGAAATATCATACAGATTCTATATATTATTCTACCCAGCCATGTGTAAAGTAGTCTGGTGCAATATGAGGAAATTAAAGCAATTTTCCATCCTTAGACTTAATTTAGTTTTTTTAAAATCTAACTACGTCCACATGTCTGAACTGATTCATTTCATAACATACCTTTATAGAGGTCAGAGCTTTATTTTTTTATAATACAGAAGTCCTAATTCCCTGTTTAGACATAGGCCTTAGTCAGACGGGCGTTTTTTCGCGCGATTTGCGGATCGCATGACGGATGCGCATCCGCAAATCCCGTGACCGGTGCGTGCAAGTCGCCCGCAAATCGCCCGAAAATCTGCTCCTAGCCGCGTTTCATTAGAAACAAGCCGGAGCTGTCCAGCGCATTGCATTCAATGGAGACGGCAATAGAGCCCGCTCCATTTAAAGCAATGCGCTGCGGGCGAGCCCGGGATGAATTGTCGGGAAGGGCTTAAATATATAAGCCCTTCCCTGCAATGCATCCTAAAATGTGTAAAAATAAAAAATATATATATACTTACCTGCTCCCGGCAGCCGGAGTTCCGCGCGGCGGTCCTGCTGTGGGTGTGAAGGGGGTGTGAGTCAGACCTGCCCCCTGATTGGCTCAGCGCTGAGCCAATCAGAGGCATGTCTCACTCACACCCATTCATAAATTCATGAATGGATGTGAGTCAGACCTGCCCCTGATTGGCTCAGCGCTGAGAGGCAGCAGTCACTCACCCATTCATGAATTCATGAATGGGTGTGTGAGTGAAACCTGCCTCTGATTGGTCAGGGCTGTGACCAATCAGAGGCAGATCATTCAGCAGGCGGGGATTTTAAAGCCCCGCCGGCTGATAGTGCCGAGAAGCAGTTCAGGAGAACTGACAGCGGCCGCGGCTGGACTCCGGCTGCAGCGGAAACGTGAGTATTCAATTTTTTTTTTATTTTAACACATTTTAGGATGAATTGCAGGGAAGGGCTTATATATTTAAGCCCTTCCCGACAATTAACCCCGCGCACGCCGGCAGCCCATTGCTTTCAATGGAGCGGCTGTATTGCCGGCTCCATTGAATTCAATGGGCAAACATCGTTCTTCTCTGTCACAGCTGTTACAGCTGTGGCAGAGAAGAATGATTTGTCTTCTATATGTTCTCAATGGGGTCGGCGCTGCTGCCGCCGGCCCCATTGAGCACATATAGAGAAGAGAACAGGAATTTTTTGTTCTATAATTTATCGGACGAGCGCATAAAAAGCGCTCATGTGTCCGATACCATTGCAAAGCAATGGTTTTATAAAATCGCCGGACGCATGCGCATGCGCAAATCGCGGCTAAAAACGCACGTCTGACTAAGGCCATACAGTTAAAGTGACCCTCTGCTTCTGGACAAACAAAGATGGCCACACCACTTCTCTGTGCATTAGTATGGATTGGTAGTCTAAGGGTGGCTTCACAAATTTGCATGCACAGTATGCATATAATAGGACCCATTGATTTCAGAGGGACAGATATTTTCAGCCTCATAATATGTTGATATCTCAGCTTTTCTTTTTTGTTTTGGAACTTAACATCTTTCTCTTCAATAGCAAACTTTACCACCTGCTCAGGGGTACTGCAATGGTGAGCCCTTGTGCCTCTACCTACACAAATTTGTACATGGGCTGGTGGGAAGAAAGGTGTATTTTTGAGGACATGGATGATCATTGGATATCAAACATTTCCCAATGGCTGAGATACATAGATGACATTCTGATACTTTGGACGGGTACAGTTGAGGCTTTTCCAGTTTCGGCCAGCATCTTAACCTTAATAATTTGTGTCTCAGGTTTACTTTTGAGATTCAAGATATTGAACTAACATTTTCAATCTGACCATCAGTAAGACAGGGGATGGCAGTCTTGCTATAACGGTTTTCCTCAAGCGCCCTTCGACAAACAATTTACTTCACTGGAAGAGTTGGTATCTAAACACCTTGAAAAAAGGAATTACAAAGGGTCAGTTTCTCAGAACAATGAGAAATTGTTCAGATGAGGCAGATTTTGAGATTAAGGCAGGGGAGATGGCTGATAGATTTTTCCACATTAAAGATGTGGATTCATAATATGTTCCTATACAATTTATGAGAATTGAACCCAGAGAGCATCAAATACTAACTCAAAACACAGGATTTCATAAGCCTTTCATCCCTTTAAAATCTCCCACAGTTTTATATCGATTGCATCCAATACAGTAAAATTACTATTTATTATATAGATGTCCTAGATATACTTTTCATGACAACACAATGGAAATACCAATGGCATATAAACTGGTAAACCACATGATGCCCGCACTTTGCTACTGCTTTATGAGAAAGTGTCTTTTGTATAGAAATGTCATACAGATTCTATATATTATTCTACCCAGCTATGTGTAAAGTAGTCTGGTGCAATATGAGGAAATTAAAGCAATTTTCCATCCTTAGACTCAATTTAGGTTTTTTTTTTATCTAACTACGACCACATGTCTAAGCTGATTAATTTCATAACATACCTTTATAGAGGTCAGAGCTATATTTTTATAATACAGAACTCCTAATCCCCTGTTTAGACATACAGTTAAACTGACCCTCTGCTTCTGGACAAACAAAGATGGCCACACCACTTCTCTGTGCATTAGTATGCATTGGTAGTCTAAGGGTGGCTTCACAAATTTGCCTGCACAGTACGCATATAATAGGACCCACTGATTTCAATGGGTTTATTCTTATTTCTCTGCATGCATGTGGATATTTTTGAGAAAATGGTCACCTTTACAGCAATAAAATGCAATCCCTGTTACATCTTGAGACATATCCCAGTGTTGTGATTACGTTGTCAGATAAGGGGGAACCAACCCATTTATGTTGAGTTGTGCTTGCGCATATTGAAAGATTGCGAAAGGTCTAAACCTTTCAGTAAATAACCCAACAAATATCTTTTTCATAGAACTTACTGATTTACTAGCATGGGCAAAAGATCTAGACTTGATCAACCAGAATTCTTGTACATTTTTGATACCTCTTTCTACTGTTTCCCGAAAATACATAAAGAACCCCTGAAGGGGTGCCCCATTGTTTTGGGGATTGATAGTCTGACACAGAATATTAGCATCTATATAGATCATGCCTTACGCCTCTTTGCAAAGTGTTACCTTCTTATGTGAGATACCATGGATGCATTGAAATGTCTAGATGAGGTGAGTGTGACTAAGGCTACCAAATTGGCAAGTCTTGATGTGGAGGCCCGCATATAAAATCAGCTGCTGTATTGGGCCACTTATACTCTATCTATGCCGGACGGATGTTTTTATACAGCTAAAATGCAGCCATCTGAATGAAGGCATTGAAATCCAGTGTTTCTGGTGGTCACGTTTTTTTTTTTTAACATGGCTAAATTAGGCGCATGCCCATGTGAATAATGCCTAATGATGTGTACTTATGCACACTGTGCTTTAGGTAGTCAGAGAAGCAGTGCGGCCATCTTTTTTTTTGTCCAGGATCAGAAGATCCTTCTAAAGGAGCCATACCCACCCCCCATTCTTCTGATATCTAGTCCCCTCTAGTCTTCACTTCCAGTTGCAGAGCGATGACATACCGACCGTCGGATTTGAGACTACCATCGTTAATCATCAGCTGGAGTCAGCCGGTGGCAGCTGTAGTGGTCATATTGTCCTCCTTCTTGCTCACTGCCTGCTCCATGCACCCACAGCAGAGAGAAGGAGATTGAATGGTCCAGCAGTCACATATGCATGGTGCCACTTCATTCATTTTCAAAGGGACTGCATGAGATAGGCAAGCACTTGTACTTGCATCATCCACATCTCGCTTTGGGCATGCATAATGACGTCCATAGCTTCAATAACATCATGCCTTTGCACTGGAGCTGAAAATGCTGTGCCAGCACTGCAGCAAGGAGTCTCCAGCCTGAGCTGTAGATGTCAATCATCAGGGTGAGGAGGCATGTTCACAAACATGTAGAGGGAGAGTGCGGGGATAACTTCAGCCCTAGAACCGCCCATCAGATGGTTCTATGCTAATTTACATACCATGCTGGAAGTGCAAAAAGTGGAATATTTTATGTCTGAAATAACACAGAATGAAAAAAAAAGTGCAGTTACTTGTATCTATCATTGGCACATCCTATCTTGGATTAGGTTCATATTTTACATTTGGCTGATAGACCTCCTTTAAGAAATTAATCACCACAGTTGGAGTTTTTGCATTTTTATTACTTTTTTAAACTGAACAAAAAAACTGTAATAGTTGAAATCAGTACATATGCCTGAGGGTGCATTCAGACGACCATATTTCGGCTGGGTTTTCACGCCCAGCCGATATACGGCGTCTCTCTCTGCAGGGGGAGGAGGCTGGAAGAGCCGGGAGCAGTGCTCTGAGCTCCCGCCCCTCTCTGCCTCCTCTCCACCCCCCTGCTCTATTTTCAATGAGGAGAGGCAGGACGGAGGTGGGGCTAATTCCTGGAATTTAGCCCCGCCCCATGTTCCGCCTCATCTCATTGCAAATAGTGCAGAGGGGCGGAGAGGGGGTGGAGAGGGGGCGGGAGCTCAGAGCACTGCTCCCAGCTCTTCCAGCCTCCTCCCCCTGCAGAGAGAGACGCCGTATATCATCTGGGCGTGAAAACCCAGCCGATATATAGTCGCCTGAATGCACCCTAAGGCCTCCTACTAACAATGAAAAATGTATTCTTCTATTTAAACTTTTAAAGTTTTATGCTCTTTCTTTCCAAGGGGTTATCTCATTATGGCGGTGGCCAGAATAATGCCCAAAGGAAAAATGCCGACATAAAAAATCCCACAGCTATGAATGCCGACAGGAAAATGTTCACATGGAAAGTTGCACACGCAGAAGATTGCCCACATGGACAAAAAAAAAGTTTATTAAAGAGGTCGAGTAACACGAATAACTCCAGTTTATTAAACAATCATTGCACATGAAGAAATACAACTCTTTACTGCAAAGTAGCCAATCTCCATAAGTACTTTAGTTAATTCTCCACCTGCTGCTACTCCTGTACAGAAGTGGCAACCATGTAATACAGTGCCTCGCGCTTCCTCGTTTTTATCTCAAGGTGACCCGCCTGTGCATTAGCCAGTGATGATTTGTGACTTCTAGGTCCCTGTGCAATCCATCACACAGAAACCACATACTGGGATGACTGCAGTGGAATAGGGAATTAAGGGTATTGTGAAATCTCTCACAACAGTTTGTAGTTTTTGGTGATTGTTCCAGGGCTGCACCATGATGATTTCATATTTTTATAGGAATCTGAGGATCTCTACCAGCTGCACCTTCAATATATGTAGAACGCCCCCCCCCAGCTAACACAATAATCTGCTAGTGGGTGGCTCGATATTCCTCTGGACTCCTGCCCACTGAACCTCAAGAGTTGTGTGCCATATAACCCAAGCCCTGCATCAATTTAGCAAGAAGCAGGAGTTGTGAGAATAGAGTTTGAAATAACTAAATTTTGAAAAAATTCCGCCCTTCACAACTGGAGGCCCTAGGCACTGCTCCTCCAGTGCCTAGTGGCAACTATGGCCCTGGTCACATGGAGGTTTGCTTTTTCTCACCTACTCATTTAAAGGAAAGTTGCATGTTCTGAGTGCAGATAATGTACTGCATGCTTAATGCAGTTCTGTGTAGCACAGTGATACGTTTGAGTACAGATAATGTAGTAGATGTTTCCTGCAGTCCTATGGAACACTATAGATAACACATCTTTAATACTTTCAGGATCACACTGTTTGCTGCTTTTCCCTGAGCTCACTGTGTGCTACCGTGCGCTGGGATGGGTGGAGCAGTCAGGCAGAAGCAGGAGCAGAGTTATGAGACCAGACTGTATATCTATTGATGATAAAGACAGACTGGTACCAACATCCTTTCGAAAGCATGGATCCTTATAATTTTTGCGCCAAGTTAACCCAAAATCACAATAAGGGCTTATTCTGACATGCGTATATCGGCTGGGTTTTCACGCCCAGCCGATATACGCTGTCCCTCTCTGCAGGGGGAGGAGGCAGGCCGGGCCAGGCCGGGAGCAGTGCACTGAGCTCCTGCCCCCTCTCTGCCCCTCGTCACTGTTTGCAATGGGAGGGGATGGAGCTAAGTTCCGCCCCCATCCCACCCCTCCCATTGCAAGTAGTGGCTAGGAATGGAGAGGGGGTGGGAGCTCAGAGCACTGCTCCCGGCCCATCCCGCCTCCTCCCCCTGCAGAGAGAGACAGCGTATATCGGCTTGGCGTGAAAACCCAGCCGATATACGGTCGTGTGAATGCACCCTAAAACAACAATATATACATAAGAAAGAAAATAATTTGTCTAAATTGATTTGCACCAAAAAATGCGCAACTAACGTCAGAATATTGGCACAACATCAGTTGTAAATGTGCTCATTTTTGTGCTTTCACTTTAATGTGCTTATATTTGTGCAGAACCTACTTTAGGGAATGTTCAAACATTGCTGATTTGCTGCAGATTTCATCCTTCATCCTCAATTGAATTCAAATTGAAGGACTAATATCTGCTTCAGATCCGCAACAAACTCTGCAGCAGCAGATCAGCAATGTGTGAACGCGCCCTTAGCACAGCTTCACAAGGGCATATTTGTGCATGTATTTGTACAGAGAATAGAACCCATTGATGAAAGGTTTGTACACATTTTCCATGAAAAATACGCGTGCAAAAAAATAGGACCTGCTCTATTTTTGTGTGCATTTGTGAACCAAGGGTTCTCATAGATGTCTAGGAGGGGTGCGCAAATGCTTAATACGCTACACAATTCCGTGAAAACAAAACACACCTGGACCTCAATAGGCTAAATAGCCATTTAAATCAGGGCGTGTTCGTCTGCTGAACGCAAATGAACATGCCTTGTATGCACAAAAAGTGCATTAAAATGTGCTGATACGCACGCAAACTGACCTCATTCATAGCGCAAAAAGGTTGCACTTAGAGGTGCACAATTGCGCATATGCCCGTGTGCAGCCGCCCTTTAATAGTGTACAAGTAAAATAATCTATATATATAAAATTGAATGTATGCGTGTCTGTCTGTCTGTCTGTGTGTGTGTGTGTGTCCTTTATGCGCTACTACACCATTCATCCGATCGCCATGAAACTTTGGGAAGTTGTTGAGTACACTCCTGGGAAGATTATAGGCATAGTACAACTATCCTACGATAGGTGCCGCGCGTGCGAGCGTCGTCGACAGTTACGCCCCCCCATGTAGATCGTTCGATTTCCATCACTGCCACTAATTCTCTCACTTCGCGATGTCATAGAAACTTGAAATTTGGCACGAGCATTGATTATGTCATAAATAGGAAACGCTAATGGGTCTAACCTCCATTATTCAATTCTATGCGCCAAAGAATTAGCGTCCAAATTTTACGTACGGAATGTAATTTTCTCACATAGAAACTTGAAATTTGGCACGGGCATTGAATATGTCATAAATAGGAAAAGTTAATGGGTCCCAAGTTGATTATTCAATTCTAAGCGCAAAACACTTAGCGTCCAAATTTTACGTACGGAATGTAATTTTCTCACTTCCTGATATATATAAATGAATGTCTGTCTGTCTGTATGTCCTTTATGCATTACTACACCATTCATCCAATTGCCATGAGACTTTGGGAAGTTGTTTAGTACACTCCTGGGAAGATTATAGGCATAGTACAACTATCCTACGATAGGTGGCGCGCGTACGAGCGTCGTCGACAGTTATGCCCCCCAGACAAAGATCGTTTGATTTCCATCTCAAGCACGAAAGCAAAAGGCATTATGAGCAACGGGATGAGTGTTCAACCAGAAAATGATGCATCCGCCGAACGTTTCGCAAGACAATTGCTGGATATTGAGAATGCTGAGGTAAAATGAAAGCTGTGCTGTGATTGGTTGCTATTTCTTATACTGCTGAGGTAACATGAAAGCTGTGCTGTGATTGGTGGCTACTTCTTATACTACTGAGGTAACATGAAAGCTGTGCTGCGATTCGTTGTTATATATTATACCACTCAGGTAACATGAAAGCTGCACTGTGATTGGTTGCTATATATAATACCGCAGAGGTAACATGGAAGCTGCGCTGTGATTGGTTGCTATTTTTTATATTGCTGAGGCAGAATAAAAGTTGCGCTGTGATTGGTTGTTATTTCTCTTACTGCTGAGGTAACATGAAAGCTGCCCTGTGATTGGTTGTTATATTTTATACTGCTAAGGTAACATGAAAGCTGCGCTGTCATTGGTTGTTATATATTATACCACTGAGGTAACATGAAAGCTGCGCTGTGATTGGTTGTTATCTAGATATATAAAAACGAATGAATGTATGTCTGTCTGTCTTCGCAGCAACGCGCGACGGGTAAGCTAGTACAAAATAAATTATTAAGGGAGTTTTCGCTTCACTGAAGTTTTATTTATCACTTTTACCAAACTTTGAAATTACTCTAGCAGTTCAATTCCTTTGATTGTCAGAGGCCAGCGCATGAGGCTTCTCAAGAGCTGCAGTCCCCGCTGCACGTAAATCACTTCTCTGTATGAGATTGCTCGGGGGAGCACACAATTCACTTGGAAAACTGTTTCTCTACTCAGAACGGAAAGATGTTTTAGGGGCATGAACTGAAGACAGACATCCCAGATTACACTTATATGTGTCACATACTGTTCTGTAGAGATGAGATATGAGGAAATGGGATGTTAACTGAGATGAGGGCTTAAACGATTGTGTTTGTGCAAGTTTTTGTGCACGTGAAACTCATGCCTGTAAAATAAGACAAAGCGAACACATTGATTTCATTGGGTTCGTTCATGAGTGTGTCCCACTGAAAGCAGCCATAGGAGTCCATGGCGGGTTTTGAAAATCACGGCGTGACAAACCTTGTTCATGCGCAAATACGCTCTGTTGCGGCGAGCGTATTTTTGCATACATTCGTCTGTGGAAGCACTGAAATGGAGGGCGATGTATATTTTAAAGTGGTTTTACCTAAAACCTGTAAATGCAGTCTACATTGCAGTTAACCCCAGGGTAATGCTTCCAGCAGTCAGACCTCTAGCGATCAGTGATTTAGCCCCTATCCTGTGGTTTTCCCACAAATGGCATTTATCCCCTATACACAGGATAGAGGATATATGCCATTACTCGGAAAAATCCTTTAAGGGCTTCTGCAAATGGGCCATTTTATGTGCATTTTGACACATGCAAAACTCAGAGAATAGAACTTACTGATTTCAATGCATTTTTGTGCTCAATTTTCATGTGCGAAAGCATACATGACATACTCCATTCCGAAGCACCACTGCATTTGCGCAACCCTGTTTTGTGCACTGAACTGAGCGATTTTGCAGTAACATATACAAAAGGCTTAATGAAGACAATGTCCATCTGGTTCAGCCTGTTTCTGCCCCCCCCCCCCCCCCCCCCGACCCCCAATGTTGATCCGAAGTAAGGCAAAAAAAAAACAAAAAACAATGAGGCAGATGCCAATTTAACTCATTTGGAGGTAAAAATTCCTTCCCAACTCCATAATGGCACTCAGAATAATCCCTGGATCAACCTTTGAGTTCTACCTAACTCCAAGATCCGGATCAACAAACCTGCTGGTCACCTAATGTCTATATCCTGTAATATCGTAGGGCTTTAGAAAGGCATCTAGTCCCTTTTTAAACTCCTCAATGGATTTTACCATCACCACGTCCTCAGGCAGAGAGTTCCACAGTCTCACTGCTCTTACAGTAAAGAACCCCCTTATGTGATAGTGACGGAACCTTCGTTCCTCTAGACGTAGCGGATGCCCTCTTGTTACCGTTGCAGTCCTGGGTATAAACAGATCCTGGGAGAGATCCTTGTATTGTCCACTAATGTATTTATACATAGTTATTTGTTAGTGATTTTTTTAGCACGAAAGTCAATAGGTCTTTCTTATGTTAAAAACACATCGCATCGCATGAAAATTGCACATTTGTGCTTTGCAATGCAACAAAAAGGAGGCTCCATAGGGAAACATGGAAGATTAAAAGAAAAACACAAAACATAGAAAGATAAGATATGTTGCGATTTTTTTTCTTGCAACATCGCATGAGTAAAAACATTTCAACATTGAATATACGGTCGTCTGAATAAGCCCTTAGATAGGAATAGTAAATCTACCTAAATATTTTTTGTTACTGAATGTTGACAGTTCTTGATTTGATAATGGTCTAGCCGGCGCTATATCCAGACCACATAGAAGTGTACTTGTAGCTATTCTTAGCATAACCAATATTAAGATGATTGATTTTAGTACTGTGGCACGTGCTTGCTTTGAACTTGTTTTAGTGTTGGGGCTGTGCCAACTGGCTGACATTAAGAGTCGTACTAGATAAGCTTTAGTTTTTCTGTCCATTTCCATGACTGCAGCCTGGTATTAAAAATATTTATAGTATACACAGTTGCATTTGGCATCCATATATGAATAAGTAATGACTATTTCTGAAGGAAGCAGCCCCAGTAATTATCCAATTAGACAATCAGCTGATTCCACAGGAAGAAGTCGCTGCTAGCCACTCTATCATGTAGAATTACATGGTGTTGATTCAAATGAGCTGGCAACCATATAACACATGACATCAGTCCAGCAGAACTGCAGCCCTTTTTCTAAGTGTCTCCTCTGGCTAAATGATGGGATTTAGAGCGAAAACATCAATTTGCCCTTAGGACATTTGGACAGGACTTGTGGTTGGAGAGAACCCCTTAGGGGAACGTTCACAGAGGACGGAATAGGCTGCATGACACACTGCAAGCCACAGTAAATAGCCGCAGGCTACCTGTGGATTTTGATGTGGCATTGAAAATGGTTTAAACTCTACTTGCAATTCTGCATTAAAATCCTTAGTAAGACCTGTGGATTTTAGTGTGGAGCTCTGCAGCTGTGTCCTGCGGCGTAATTCTGTCTCATGTGAAAAGTCCCTAAAGAGCACATCATGGTGTAGAGTCAACAGCACTGGCAGTCATGGTCCTGCTGACTCTTTTCCTGTTTTTCTACACTTTATTTACACCAGTGTCTCTCAAACTCCAGTTCTCACGGACCCCAAAAGGTCATGTTTTCAGGTTATCCTATGGAGAAAACACCTGTGGTAATGTCTGAGGCAAAGACCATAATTACCTTAGCTGCAAAACCAAGGAAATCCTAAAAACAAGACCTGTTGAGGGTCCATGAGGACTGGAATTCGGAAACACTAGTTCTTCTTAGGTCCAGCTCCTGGATCTGTTCATCTGTTAAGTGGGTGATCCCCACTGCTCAATGGATAATATCAGACTTGTATGACAGTCTGACATAACTCACTGATAGTAAACATGGAGATTGCCCACTTGACAGTTTCCCAGCGCCAGGAGCAAGAACTAAGAAAAATCCGTCTGGGTGAATGGAGATGAGTATGAAAATCTGAAAAAAAAATGGGAATAGAGTCAGTTGGGCCATGGCTGCAGAGCCATACATCATGACAGGTCCTCTTTAAAAACAAAAAGACTCCATTTATGGCCCCCTGTCCAAGGCCGTGACAGAATATCGCTAGCGATATTCCGCCGTAAGGGAGGATGGGTGAGCACTGACAGGTCTACATGGTGAGCCTATTTAACAGATAGGCTCACCACGGAGAATCGTGGCAATCACAGGATGCCACGATTTAAATCCTGCGACTGGAGAATCACTATGATTCTCTGCCTGTGGACATAGTAATCCTATGGAAAGCTTTACAGAGCGTGAAATCACTTGCGGATCATCGCCTGTGGACAGGCAGCCTATTACATAATTTTGCATTGAAAAAAGGCATATATACAGTATGATACCGGTGTCAGGTCAGTCTATGTGTCAGGTCACATAATCATTTCCAACATTTCCAACATGGCCGTGAAACTCGCACAAGATTTGTGTGTTGCAAATGGAGTCATATACACAGTTATCTATCTTATTGCATTCCTTGGAATGCATTGCCTATTGATTTCAATTGAGCTTTTAATGCATTGCATGGCTCTTGCATTCCATGTGATGTCCATGGGTGTGCGATGCAAGGTTTCCCATTGAAATCACTGGGAAACACTTCAGATCCTCTATCGCACATGAAACTCGTGCAAGAGGATCAGAACTTCACAGATGCGATGCAGGGCGTTATTGGCTGAAAATGTCTGGTATTCGTGAGTACATCGCATTTTTCACAAGCATGATAGTGGGCCGAGTTTCACGTCCCGATATCATGCTTGCCTGTGTGTAGATAGCCTTACATTGGAGCTTGCATCTCACATTGTCAACTAACATTTGATTTGGGATAATTGATGGATGACTGGTACATTGTTTGATGTAAGAAAAAAAAAAAAAGAGTTTTAGAGATAACAGGCACTAACTGCTACATTGTGGAGAATATATACTCCTAACAAGGAATATCAAAGTTAGTAAGTGTCCACAAGAAAATAATAATGATAATCTTTACTTGTATAGCACCAACTTATTCCACAGCGCTTAATGCTTATTCCTAATTCTTGAGCAAATTTCCCTTCAAATTAAAGGAGTTTTACTACTACTGAAATTGACCCACAACCATTCTGTCCTTGGTGGTTTCTGCTGACCACGACATGTGACTGCTGCAGCTAATCACTAGCCATAGAAGGCGACTATTATAGCCAGTGATTAGCTGCAGCAGTCACATGTCGTGGTCAGCAGCAACCAGGAAGGTTGTCAAGGTTAGGGATCAAGCAAGGTTTGGTGTGAAAACCACACAGAAGATAGGCGTGCAAAAAAGTGCTGCAAAATCGTGCAAAAATTGTGTGAATGAACGATTTTCCGTAATCAAGACCCGAGCCTTATTAGCATGAAAATCACTCATTTACATGATTTGGAGCAGCATGCTGCAGAAAAAATGCACTACTGAGAGAGAGAGTACAAAACCTTCAACTCACAACATACACCCATGTGACATTCTTTATCAGCACTCACCACTGCTAAACTGACTTCTCTTCCCTCTGGCATTTTCTCACAAACTGCTGCTGCCAGCCCCATTGAAAGCAATGGGATGCAGGCAACAGTTGCAGTGATTTTCCAGGAAGGGCTTTAAATATAAGCCCATCCCGGAAAATCATCCCTAGCTGTAGAAAAACAAAAAACAAAACATTAACTCACCTAGCAGCACTGTTGGGGCTCCAGCACTTCTTCTCTCTGGCTCCCTGGCAGTCTTCATCTGTCTTCTAGTAGCAGCGCTGCCTCTAATTGGCTGAGCGCTGTGATCAATCAGAGGCAGCGCTCAACTATTGAAAGACAGCTGAGCAATGCCTGTGATTGGTCACAGCGCTCAGCCAATCAGAGACAGCGCTCAGCCATTCATTGAATTGAATGAATGGCAGCACTCAGCCATTCATTGAATTCAATGAATGGCTGAGCACTGCCTCTGATTGGCTAAGCGCTCAGCCAATCAGAACCAGCACTTTTAGGAGACAGGGATTTTGCCTCTTGATGCCAGAGAGAAGACATGCCGGAGCCCAGACAGCGGCGAAGAGGTGATGTTTTTAAAAAAAATTTTTTAACAGCAGCTAGGCATGATTTTCAGGGAAGGGCTTATATATAAAATCACTGCAGGGGTTATTTGCATCCCATTGTTTTCAATGGGGCAGGCTGCAGTAGTGCCGCATTTTTTGGCACACATAGGTGTTCAAAGAAAACCGCTTCTCTGACGGAGCTCTTCAGCAGCATATATTTTCAGTTGGGACTTCAGCATGGAAAATTTGCCTGATAATTTTTCTGCAGCTAGAGTTGTGATTTTTTTTTTTGCGCAGCTGAAAGCTGCGTGAATTCCACGCCCGTGCAAATGAGCCCTTAGGATATATTCACATGAGAAATTGTGAATTTGGTTGGTAAAAATAGGACTGATTTTGTCTGTGATTTTCAGGCATTTTCGTGTTTTTTACCAGTAATTTTCATCTGTTACATGCCTTTTTAAAGTGCGTAAAAAACACTTACTGGTTCTTTTTGTTAAATTTATGGTTCCCATGGTTACATGCATTAAAAACAGATCACAATTTTTTTGCACATAAAAGCAATTTTTTTAAAGGTACCCACAGACTTGAATGGGTAATTTTCGTCCGAAAATTGCTATAAAATAGGATATGCTACGATTTTTTTCCCCCATACTGTTCCTCCGATTTAAAAAAAAACATCTGTGTGAATATAACCACTGGTGATAGTGGAAGAAACTCATGGCGACACTTTTCTTGTAGCTTCTTCTTTCTCAATGCTGTAGCTTCCAATTCCGACCACAGTCTCTGATCGTGGTTGCCCTCAAGCTGCCTCTTTCTCTTCTGTTGACATGGGTTTTTCTTCTGCTCAGTAGCTGCATCCCTGCACATTCTCATTTCCGCCACTATGCCAAGTCTTATATGGATTAGGGGCCATCCTACTTGGTGGCAACACCATTACTGTGTTATCGTGAGGCCATGTGCCAACACTATACACAAAATCACTCTCCGATTAAAAGTTACACGATGCACAAATACCAGAAAAACAATACAACACAACTGTAATTGAGCTTATTGCCATCGGAAAAACTCTCTTATAATGCCAAAAAACTCTTATATGGGAATATCTTTTTATTCTTTTGGATACCCTTGGACACAGGCAATTGTGTGTACCCATTTGGTTATCAGACTTTGGACTTAAAAGAGTATTCCAGAGACTGGGCAAAATTTTCAAAATTTTGCTAACATTTCCAGTCATTACCATTATTCAAGTCCATTATTTAGTCAACTAAAGTATGTTTTTTTGCTGACCTGCATCACCGCTGTGTAATGGCCTGAAAATAGGCACTATATAAATCTGTTTAGCTGTGGGGACCGGTAATAATAACCGGCCCTAGGAGTTTAATCTGAGTCATTTTGCACAAGGGATGCAGGTAACCTAGCAACCAGTTAGGTCATTTTTATTCAGCTGCACAGCAAAGAAAAAAATGCCTAGTGAGTCAGATGATGCAGGTAGCCTAGCAACAAAATATGTTGTGATTGGCTGCAGACAGACTGGTCAGGTGACAGAGGCGATAATTAGCCGGGAACACAATGAGCGCAGGAGAGAGAAGCCAGTGAGAAGACAGGCAGAAGCAGGAGAAGGAAAGGCAGAAGAAAGAGAAGCAGGAGAGAAGGAGAGAGGAAGGGTAGAGAGAGAAAAGAAAGAGGAAGAAAGGGAGAAACAGGAGCAAAGATCCCTACTGCATCCCCCATATGGACATTTACCATGCCATATTACCTGGTAGCCCCTTGGCTGCCTAGATATAATGGAGAACAGTATCAACTCAGCGAGTTCAAGCAGAAGAAAACTGGCATACAAACTAAAATAGGAAACAAATCATAATCACCAACTAATAAGCCCGCCATAGCTGCATTAAAGCCAGCTGCATTATTTAAATAGGCTGCCAAAATGCAAAAACTACATCTCCCACAATGCCCCAGTGCCCGTTACTGACGAGTGCCCATTCACTACTGTATAAACTGTTGTACAGAATGTGAAAGCACTGAGCATGCCTGACCCATAAATAGCAGAGCACACAGGTCGTAGCCATCAGATATCAATGGAGAACTAAGCAGGGGGGAACAACAGCTAAAGCCATATCTGCAGCTTTGTGAAACAAGTTATAACAGTATATTGTAAAATTACATTTTATTGCCTTATGAAGCAGATATCATTAACTTTGAATCGCCCTTGAACAGCTTAGCTGTAATAGAGTAACTGTCATCTGAGCTCCCATCAGTTACATCAGTTGTAATGGAGGTACTTGGTATGAATTCAGTACTCTTGTAGGGATATTATAATGTCATTTCATGGGCTTTGAATCTAAGTTTGTATATCTGGGGTGCACAACTTTTTCTGGTCTGAGAGTCACATTGTCATACTGAACCACTTCCAAAGGCCACAAGAGATTCCCATCTGAGTCCACTTCCAGGACTCCCACCTATTGAGAGAATGGGAGTCACCTTCCTCTCCAGTCAGCAGTCAGCATTACGGAGAGGAAGAGACAATGCATATGGCTCTCTCCATTGTAGATGATGGATTTTGAGTTAACGACCTAGCATTTCTACAATGGAGAAAGCTGCCTGCATATATGATGCCTCTAACTCAGATTTCCAAATGAGTCAAGAGACTTTATTCTCCTAATATACAGGAGTCCCAGACAAGACTACACTGTGCGCCCTTAGTACTTGTCCTAATATATAGGGGACCCAGACATGACTACACAGTGCACCCTTAGTTCTTATTCTAATATATAGGGGACCCAGACATGCCTACATAGTGCGCCCTTTAGTACTTGTCCTAATATATAGGGGACCCAGACATGACTGCACAGTGCACCCTTAGTACTTGTCCTAATATATAAGTGACCCAGACATGACTACACAGTGCACCCTTAGCACTTGTCCTAATATATAGGGTACCCAGACATGACTACACAGTACACCCTTAGTACATGTCCTAAGATATAGAGGACCTAGCAATGACTACACAGTGCACCCTTAGTACTTGTTTGTTCCCATTGCCCTGCTATGTGCCAATCCTCCTCACACTGACATGGAAACTACATGTGAGTAGCCACGTATATATATTTCTGTGCCCAGATGATTGGGGTTGCACAGATTGACATTGTGGACCAAATGTGGCCCCCGGGATGCATGTTGTGCACCCCTGTTCTATATGAACACTGTCGAATGGTATGGATATACAAGTGTAGGCAAATAATGTGTTCATCATATGAGTTAGAAAAAATAACAGTGATAGATTTACTTGAAACTTAATAGGTGTAAAACATGTAATGTGAGATGTTATCGTGACAGCAAAGTCTTACAGAAACAAAAATGTGACTAGCACTCCCCGTGTAACAGACGTCTATTAAGTGACATTTTCATAACAACATTTCGTGACTTCGAGAGTCAGCGTCCCTCTGCTTTTCAAGTTATTCTGCAGACTTTTACTCGCTGCTCTATGCCGTCCTAATTATACAGATCCAGGAACTCCAAACCCATGTGACTTTTTGCCAACTACCAGTAAAGTGTATTAATTGATCCTGTCACCTAAACATGCTCTTCTTAGCTTAGGGACTTTAAAAAAAAAAAGTTGAAATTATGGATGCATGGTACGTTAAAGAGTAAGTACACTTTCAACTAACTTCTGACATGTCACAAAGTTATGTCAAAATGATCGATCAGCCCCTTTGTTCAAGAGATCAGTGGGAGTCTCAGGAGTGGGACACCTACTGATTAATACTTTTGACATGTCTTTATGACATGTCAAAACTTAGTTAAAACTGCAAGTACTCTTTAAAAATGCAGAGATGTGTAGAAATGGATTTATAGCTCAAGCCACTGATTGCCTGCAGCAATCAATGGGCAAAATGCACGTGATATCATTGCTGGGGCTGGGTAAACAAAGCCAAGAAAACCCGGCAAGGAGAACTAGAGCATGGCGCTGCAACAGCAGAGGGATTTAAAATTTGAGTACTAGATGTCTTATTTTCTTTTTATACCACTTCCCCCCCTCCTTCCCCCATTGAGCAGATTTTGTCCAATCCTTGAAAACTCCTTAAACTTTTTCTGTTGGTGTCAGCACTGTCTCTCCGGCATTCACAGTACAATTACAAACGATTTTGCTATTTTCTCTTTTATATGAAATACTATGTTTCATTCAAGGATCAATAAAACCTGACTGCAGAGCTGAAGAATTTAAAATATCACTCACTTCCCTTTCTCTCAGCAGATACAGACACACAGACCATTTTTTGTCATCTAGAACTGATGTGCTGACTACAAACTGCAATACAATGAAGAATAGATGGAAAATGGCTCATGTTAGGTCTTAGGCCAGCATGCTGGCTGATGAATTCTCGAAACGTCCTTTTACATGGGCCGATTCTTGAGCCTAGGATAACAAGTATTGAATGGCAAGCATGTCGATTGGCAATCATTTACACAGACCGAGAATCATTTCTATGGGGACAAATAATTGTTAGCAAGATCGTCCATTCCTGTAGGCCAGCTGAACATTTCCCTTTTTATATGGGAAGATGTACTGTCGCAAAGGAAACCTTTTTTTCTTCCTACTGAAAATTGACAATTAGCTGAAAAACTAGCGTTTACTCATTCGTCAGCTGATCTCTGTACCTTTCACACAGACCAACAATCGGGTGAACATTCGTGTCCAATATTTGGGCCATGTAAAAGGGCCCTAAGGCTCGGTACTGAAGGGACTCTGTGTACTGCCATACCTTGGCTCCATATTACAGAAATATACTCTTCATTGGAGTAGATTTACTTAGAGAGGCATTTCATACTTCAGTCTAAGTGAACCCTGCACCCATCTAGCAGTGACAAATGTAGATTAGTTTCATCGGTTAGCACCTCAGTACACCCGATTCAAAATGTACTCCAGGAAGGAGGTGGAGAAGGTTTTTAGTATAATTTATGCCAGTTTCTAATGTAAATTATAGTGAAATAGAAGAGTCGTGCAACATGCAAGCCTCAAAAGTGGTAGCTCTGGCGTGTGCAACAAAGCTGTGACTCTTCTATTATGACTTCTGATAAAACCTGAAACACATATCAACTTACAGTAGGGTCCCAAAGACTTCTATAGGTGCTGTATTACTGTTCTGCTATGGCCACATTTTGCATGTGTTTGTGAATAATGCCCCTGATTTGACGGTGATGAATACACTTCTGTACACTTCACAATTCTTTTTCACAGTATCAGACTATGTGTGAATCTCAGTACATAATTAATGGAAGTCCAGGAGCACTCTAAAGGTATGTTCACATGACGGAATCTGATGCAGATTTTTCCACACGGTTTCTGCCTCTAAAGCCATGGCAGAAATCCATGACTACACCAGAAATTTCTGCCTATTTAGCCTCTGAGGATTTGTTGTTGACTTTTCTTTGTAGAAAGTTGACATTAAATACACTACTTGTCAAGACATCCTAATGGTAAAATACTAAACGTGGTCTTCGCATTGAAACTCCTCATACATATATAGGAATACAGAATACGGGCCACTTTCCTCGGGTTAATAAGTCATTTGTGAATATAAGCTCATGGCATTAACAGTCTGCATTGACTCAGTTTAATATCATAGAATCATAGACTGGTAGAGTTGGAAGGGACCTCCAGGGTCATCTGGTCCAACCCCCTGCTCAGTGCAGGATTTACTAAATCATCCCAGACAGATATTTGTCCAGCCTTTGTTTGAACACTTCCATTGAAGGAGAACTCACCACCTCCTGTGGTAACCTGTTCCACTCATTGATCACCCTCACTGTCAGAAAGTTTTTTCTTATATCTAATCTGTGTCTCCTCCCTTTCAGTTTCATCCCATTGCTTCTAGTCTTTCCTTGTACAAATGAGAATAGGGCTGATCCCTCTGCACTGTGACAGCCCTTCAGATATTTATAGACGGCTATTAAGTCTCATCTCAGCCTTCTTTTTTGCAAGATAAACATTCCCAGATCCTTTAACCGTTCCTCATAGGACATGATTTGCAGACCGCTCACCATCTTGGTAACTTTTCTTTGAAAATATCTTAACTTGAATGTCTCTACAAGCCAGGCACATATCATGGCTCACAGTGATAAGTGATTAGCTAAATAAATCTGCATCGGGCTGATTTCACAAAAATTAACATGAATTTGGACGACCAATTCTGACTTCCATTAAAGTCAATAAGAGTAAACATCGGGTTCACTAATTTGCCAACCAGATGGTCCCCAATGCAGCCAAGGC
This sequence comes from Eleutherodactylus coqui, assembly GCF_035609145.1. Taxonomy (NCBI): domain Eukaryota; kingdom Metazoa; phylum Chordata; class Amphibia; order Anura; family Eleutherodactylidae; genus Eleutherodactylus; species Eleutherodactylus coqui. Next base: position 445,481,001 of record NC_089837.1, read on the forward strand.
CCTCCAAATTGCATAGGAATGCAAACACACATGTAGAGAACACTGTGCTCCTCCCAAACATTGGTCAAACTAGTGTGCAGTGGTGTAGGGGGCCAATGGTAGCACAGGGGTGTCACTCAATACAAAAGGTGACAGCAAGACAGAAGGTGTGTTATTTGTTTTAAAAGCAATGTCATCAATTTTAGAAGGAGAAATTCAATGTGTCTATGACTGTTCTTACATGTTGTGTTGGTTGTTTACATTCTTGTCACGTTTTAAATGCTTACCGCAGATCTTAGAGATGACCGATCTGTCATCACCTGCAGTTTCAAAGAATGCCCAAGTTGCACAAGTCCTGTGGGTAGACCTTGCTGTGGGACTGATGTTGGTGCTGCTACAAGTAGTGGTAGGTGATGGTGAACGTAGAACCCTTATGTTTGTCTATGACACCCTATTCGCTGTCGTGGCATGGTGCTGCTCTGCAATGTCTGCCTCTTTCTCCCCCTATTGTGAGCTACTATCATAATTCTCCCCTGTCCGTGTTGGGTCATCTTCCACCTCTTCTTCCTCTTTGTCATCCTTCTGAGTGGACTCTATGTCACCGTGAGCACCAGGAGCTGGAACCTCCATTTCCACATCTCCCTGAGTACACATTGCCTGTAAAGGGCTAACCACACACACTAACCCACCCTCATCTTTGTATTCGGAGGAAAAAAGTATTGGGCCTCAGTACATTCAATGTCTTAGTCTTCTCCCACTGGCTGTTTGGCCTGTACGTTGACATCCATGACACTGAATGATCAAACAGTTACTCTGACTGATCCATGTGGACTATTTTGGAGGGTGTGAGGGATTTGGCATGGGGTGAAGTAGAGGGGGAATGCTGAAGGCCGACTGGTGCAGACTGAGTGTTATGTGCCTGCAACTGGGAGGAAGAGGAGGCGGTGGTATTCCAGGCATGCTGTGTCATTCATTCTATGACTGGTTCTACATGTGGAACTCATGGGTAGAACCACTTCTAAAGAATGGCAGGTTGCTTGTCTCATCTCCTGCAAAATGTGGAGCTGAGACAAGTGCCAACTTGGTTCGTTCTCTACCACTTCTACCACCAACATGTGGTGCCAACTTGGCCCTTTCTCTACCACTTCCAAAAACTTCACAATTTTCTTCTAAAATAATCTGCTCTGACCTGAACAAATCGATGAAAGTTTTTTGAAAGAAGAAAACATCTTATTGGTTTCACACAACTCATTGTTTGCAGAAAACATCACTTTTTAGTGGCATTATTCCTGGTGTTTTTTGGCTACATTTTTTGTAGCTAATAAGTCTTTGTGCAGATGTTAGCTTTAGGAGACATTAATCCTTTCCAATCCACTGTCTGAGGTCTAAAGATATTCTGATTGAAGGCTGTACAGCTCCGATATAAGAAGACGTCCGACAGGGTATTCTTACTGTACATTAGTGGCCGCTCTGTTGTCGGGGAGGCCTCTCCAGCATGTCACATACCGCAGTACTGGCTCTAGCCAGCAGATGGTGTCATTGTATAATGGAAGAAAGAGAAAGCCCCCTAGGAAACCCTGAATCCAAAATTGGATTGCAAAGGGTTAAATGAATTACACCTAGTGCATTTTTTGTGGCAGCTTTGTCTTCTGTTGTATGTTTTCTTGGGCCAGTGGCATTTTATTATTTGCACTCAGCAAGCTACGTTTGACATTTTATTTCTGGCACTTTTGCATAGACTCTTCTATAGATAAAAAAGGCCAGAAAAAAAAAACACATTTAAAAAAATATGTGTTAAAAAAAGTCACCCAAAAACTGCCTGTTCCGGTTTAATAACATTGCTTGCTTCTTTACCCGCTTTTTAGATGCAGTAAATGCCACCTAAACAGTGTTAGTGAAGGAAGACTAAAGGTATCTAAGCCCAATTCAATTTAGCAAGCACTTGATCTATTAGACAAGGATCATTCCACAACTTTTCTCTATTTAGCGCGAGGGCTTTTGTTTCACATTAGGAAAAAAATGTTCCCCTCTGTTTTATGTTAGCTTCAAAGAGTAACAGAAAATGACACAGAAAAACGTACTCTGTAGAAGTAGTGATGGTAAATTCGCTAGAAGAGTTCAAAAGGAGCCTGGACGCCTTTCTTGAGTACAATATTGTGTCATAGTCACTAGATAGTGATAAATGATTAGTGGAATAATCAGTTTGTATTGGGATCAGGCCAATTTCACCCAAATCGTTGTGCATTGGGATTTTTGACTCCCATTAAAGTCAATGGCAGTAAATATTAATTTTACTAGTTTGCGCTCCAGAAGGTCACCAATGCAGCCAAAGCCCCCCAAATTGCATAGGAATACTGGCACATCCTTGGGGAACACTGTGCTTGTGCCAAAAATTGATGAAAATAGTGTACAGTGGTATAGAGTTTAATCATAGCACAACTATGCTACTGAAAACAAAACAAAGCCCATATAGGGTCTCCTAGATCAAAGATTGTGCCAAGGAAGACAGAAGGTGTGCTGCTTGTTTTAAAAGCAATGTAATACATTTTACAAGGACAAATTCTGCTAGGTGAATGCAACACTCAAGCACGGCCTCGCTCCAAGGAACAGCTGCAGAGCTACCAAAACGTTTGCTACACAAGACATGTCATAAATTGTACAAGGCAAATTCTGCCAGAAAAAAGTAGTTGGGCATCAGTGCATTCAATGTCTTGGTCTTCTCCCTCTGGTTATTTGGACGGCCGGATTGACATCACTGAATCCCCAAATGAAACAAACAGGACCATTCACTATTGTGAAATGGACACCACTATTTTGTACTACAAATATAACAGAAACAAACAGGGACCTTGTTAAATGGATACCAAACAGATGTCCAATAGAAGTGAATGGACCAGTTTGTTTGCATTCAGAGATTCTGGTGCAGTGCTGTTTTCAGCAGCTGTCATAAAACCCCACAACTTAGTTATACAATAACACTGTGAACGCTCACTTAGGGCTCGGTCAGATGAGTGCTGCTTCCTCGCTGTTACAGCAGCGAGAAAACAGCGCTGCTATAGAAACCAATAGGTTCCTATGGAAGCTCACATGGACGCTTTTTAGAAGTGCAGAATCTGCGCTTCTAACAAAAAAAGGACAGCAAGCGCAGCCTGTTCACGCGATCTTTTCAGGAAAGATAGCAGCATGGTTTACTAGTTGCTCAGCAGCGAGTAAACAATGGTTGTCTGACTGAGGCCTTAGGGTGAATTCACTCCTGCGTTAGGGCTGAGTTCAGGGTCTCCACATCTCTGCTTTGGTTGTGGAGCAAAAATAAAATGGAGAAATAGATTTGTCTTCTTCCTCCATTGATATCAATAGGGTTTTTTAAAAAAGAACTGAAAGGTTTCTCTTTGCACCCATTACATTAGGTTTCCGTTTTTGTGGCCAGAAAAATAGCACAGTTTGCAGTGTTGTTTTTCCATCTAAAAAAATATGGAGACCAAATAGAACGGAAACAAGTAGAACTCTTTCCATTTTCTTTCTGTCTTATTGAAACCCCATTAGATTCAACTGGGAAAAAATGGGTCTGTTTTTCCATTTTATTTCCTTTTCTCCGCTTCAAAATGGAACAGCGAGGCGGAAACCCTGAACTGAGCTGAAACACAGGTGGGAATTCACCCTTGGACATTCTTTTTTTTTTTTTTTTTAAAGAGGAGAAAGCTGATCCATTAATGTTAGAAGAAAGAACGCAGTATGAGACTATGGCATGTTAGGATAAGTTCACTTCAGCCTTTCATTTTCTGTTTTTCTAGTATTAAGGGTAGAAAAACAGAAAAATGGATCCAGTAAGATGCTTCTTGATTTTAAATGGGAATTACTTTGTTTCAGTTTGCTTTAGTTTCATCTGGTTTCCATTTTTTTTAATGAAAAAAAAGACTGAAGTGAAGGTTGTTTTTTTTTCAGATTATATTATATTCATGTAATATATTTTACTCTTTCCAATAAAATTTGTTGCTAAATAACAGGAAGTGTTAAAACTAGATCAAAAACTGAAACAGTGTGGAGCCTGATGTAGTGAGTCGAAAAAGAACATGTAACAGACAAAGTGTTATCTTTTAAAAATAAACACTATAAAAACCACACATATAAATATAGATATAGACTGAATATCGTTATTACTAAGATACTGTATATATCTCTATATGCAAATATATGTGTGAGTGTATATATATATGTAGTTATATATATATATATATATAGTTTTATATATATTTATATATATATATATATATATATATATATATATATATATATATATATATATATATAGCTATCCAAATATCTTGCAGTAATAAATCTCGTGTTACATTTGCTACATCTATCATTAGATGTCATCAAGGGTTGAAAGAATATGACTTAAACAGTGATGTCTTCCTTTTAAACATTGTACCATAGTAGTAAAAAATTATTATAGATAGCAACATAGTGTATACAATACATCAACAGAGATGCTGAGAGATGTACATCCATTTAGATCATATATGTGAGATCTGCGATGTAATCAATGGGACATGTCCTGACATTGTCCTGATTGCGACTAGATCAAATAAGTCATATCTTGCAAAGTTGCCCTGCCAGAACACACATTTTCTGGCTATGAAAAACCCCTTCCTCACTGTTTAAGACTATTTTCGGTACAAATACCTGAGTTATACAGAAAGATATTTGTTAGGTCACTGTAAATTATGTCCTCCCTAGTTACATCTTCCAGTATGACAGGTCTGTGCCCAGCAGTGAGATACCTCGCTGCCCACTTGCCTATTTGTATGCCTTCTGTCAATACATTTATATTTCATCTGTCACATTTAGGGAGAAAGCTAGGCACACAGACATTAGGCCAAGGGATTCAAAGCAAAGAAACAATATTAGATGGGATTGTGCATGCAAGGTGATAGTAAAAAAGTAATGTAACAATAAAATGCAGTGTTACGGCAACATCACATTTCTAGTTTTAAATACATTTTCAATATTTATATCCATAATGAAAATATACATCTTGACGAGTGCTGAATAATTAGAGTCATCAGCCATATTTATTATATCACTGTATCAAGTCATAAAAATCTGTAATAAACAAGTATGATATTTGTTTATGTGTTTTTAGAATGCACAACATTGTATGATACACATTCTATCTATCTAATATCTATCTATCTCTCTCTCTCTATCTATATATCTATCCATTCATATATTTTTATCCATCTTTTAAACACATCTCATTGATCTAATTAGATACTTAGTGTTTAATTTGATATTGAAACATATTATAATCAATATCTATAAATATATAGAGCTTCAGCATTGATCCAATATAGCCTTACAATACAGAACTTTCCCAACCATTGAGTTAATAAAGTACCAGATCACCTCTATGGATTTATTATACTTGTCTATGAAAGGGAAGATGTCCACCCAATGTCTCACTCATTACATCAGCTTTTATCCATAAGATAGTAACAATGTCTATCATTACCGATACAAAAGTATAAATGCACAATATCAACAAGTAAATGTATATGTTCACTAATTAACATATATTAACTTTTGGAACCCAACGACATCATTAAATAGGAGTGCCTCACTCGCTGCATAGTGGCCATCCACATGATCGTCTAATACTACATACGATCAATGACAAGATGTGGAGAACTTTAAAAAATACTTACTCGAAAATACTATTAGGAACCCAACATAAATAATGACAAATCAGGAATTATACACAACCCTTTGTCCCATTTATAATCTCTTAACTTTTCCATACTTTGATATCTGCACCATATTATTATCACTTCATTTATCCAGAGTTCTAAATGTATTTATATCATCTTCTATACAGCTGTAGCAGAGCAGAATCAGTTTGACAGAGCTGTATTTTGCATCTGGCAACATTGTGTTATTTGTGCTTTTCAATGAGATTTTAGGTGAACCATTTATTTAACAGGATGCACGAAAGAAGCTGTGCTCCATCTGTATAAAAGGTGAGTTCAATGAGTAACAGAGACAAATAATACAAGACATTTATCCCGTTCAGTAATTGCACAAGACATGCCCTTTAAATGAGTGGCATTTACAGTACTTGGCATCCGCAAAGCAGTGTAGTCATTAAGAAATTAAAAGTGTAATGTGCACAAAGCAAGATATAGACAAGTCCTGTAGAAATTTCTTCAAAGGTAGAATGACATTGCACAGGTCTTACCTTTAAAGTGTAGAAAAACAAGCAGCTGAAGGAGAAGAAGAACCTTTGTAGTAGTCACCATGGTCTAAGAGTAAGAAAAGGCTGATAGGCATGGACTTGTAGTTCTGCTTTCTTAAGATACCTCACAAGCTACTCTGAGACTGAAAAGCCCTATGCAAGCTTCTCACATTGCAGAGCATGCTCAGATGGCACAGCTCATAGCTACTGAAGCAGATCTTGCTTGGCAAAGTGATGCTCATTACACTGTTCTGTATAATACAGCGAGGGCTGACTTTTGTGTACGAGATTTACTGCAACACATCACAATCGAGCACTCTGATTGTACATCGAGTGTGTTTAGGGAAAATTTCGAAAAAGCTTCTATGTCTGCTGTTGGTAATGAGCAGGTCCACGGTTAATGCTGTCATGGCAATCATGCATTATCAGCAGTAGACGGGACCTATGAGTTGGCTTCATATGCCATCTGTCAGCTCGGTGTGTGACATATGTAGTGTAACAGTATGGATGGATTTTCACTTGCATATTTGGGCAGTGCACTTTTTACAAATGCATAGGAAGCGAAACACATGCTTTAATAGATGACAGAATACACAGGAATGACTCCGCAGAGTCATTGCGCACTTGAATAAACATACAAGTTCTAATAATTTGCATTCCGGAATTTAACGCACTTTCATAAAGGATTACATATACATTGTTTTTAACATTCTCTCTACCTATCTGTGCAGATTAGCTGAATTTGTCATTTAACTCCTTGAGCTTTATTTTTTGTGAATGGGGATAATGTTACTATAATGGGGTTGGTTTGCTGTGAACCGCAGATCACATACCCAATCAATCACCTTTATTTATATAGCACTTATGTATTCCGTAGCACTTTACAGTACATCACTTGATATTAATTTTGAAATTAAAGGGGTTGTCTGGTTAAAGGCTAACTCTGAAACTTAAATCCAAATGACTTTAAACCATAAAACAAGTAGCACTTAGCCATCCAAAGGAATCCAGCGCTGCAGCCCTGCATATCCCCCAGTCTGTGTGACCATTGCTTGGAAATCAGAGGCTGCAGCGTCACCACCTATTCCCCTGGCACCAGTGTTCACATCCTGGGTGCTAATAAGGGAGATGGACAATACCTCTGCAGCACCGCCTACTAGAAGGCAGCATTTCTGCAAGCATCCTGGGTGCTATGATGCCAGGGCTTCAGAGTGGTGACACTATTAGTAGGCAGCTGTCACTTGACTTCCGATGTCAAATCAGACCAGGAGAATCACGGCGCTGCAGTGCTGAAAATGGTTAGGTACCACGTATTCTATTATTTCCCATTTAAACCTAATTTTTAAAGTTACCTTTCAACTAGACTTCCCCTTTAACTTATTAGCATGTTTTTGGAGTGTGGGAGGGCGCCCATGTAAACACCAGGAGAACATACAAACTTTATACAGATGTTGACTGTAGTTGGATTTGAACCTAGGACCCCAGCGCTTCAAGGCACCACTGAACCTCCATGTTGCCCAATTATTATGAGCTCTACTATATCTGTTTATAGTCAAGATCTTTGTAAACCATTATTAGGAAATTACAAACATAAGCCACGATAAAATTAGCATTTGTTACTGGAACGTTATATCCACTGGACAATATGTACTATCTATAATAAATCATAAGTATTTGATCTAAGCCTTGGATAGTTCAGGTCTTGGGATTCTGCTTCTGTCGTGTGCCAGTGGAATTATTTATGTCTGAACTGACATTACATGAGGACAGAAATAAATAGGAAATTACAGTCCATGATGGAAAACTAAGGCGTATTTTGTTTGTTTTCTGTGCAAGTAACTTGATTGGTAGAACTGAAGACCAACTCAGCAGCTATGCCATATTTACTACCCATGGATAATGTTCTTACTACTGTGAAGTAACCACTGACTTCAGTGCTGACATCAAATCGTAAATCTCATTACATCAGCCCAATATTGGACACAAAAAGACTTTAGAGGCTTTAATTAATTGCATATCCTCCCATCTTTCTGTGTTTACCACCAATGCACCTGGGAATCATTCATTACTTTAGCCGCACACGCCAAACCAAAGGCACCAAATTGTTCATGCCACACCTGATATTTATAGGGATGTAAAACCTCCAATTTTCCACAGTCTTATTTGAATTGGTTTTAAATATTAAATACAATTAGTTGCCTCCAAAGTTCCTTTACCTATCAGGTTGCCATTGAAGATCAAAACCCATAGAAACCCCAGAATAAAAGAAAAAAATGGAAGGAGGTACAGACATTAATCTTGATGCCTAACTAAAGACAGTGTGCCTAACCCTTTTACTAAAACAGGTGGGAACAGGTGATAGAGCCGTTTACTTGCAAAATAACTTGCAAAATAACTTGAATAAACTTGGAAAACAGTCCATACAATTTACATTCCCTGGCAAGGCACTAGTGCAGGAGGACTTGTGGTGTGACAAAGAGGAATCATGCGAGAACAGATGGATTTCACAGGCCCAGTTATCTGTACATATCTGTTCCCGGCTACTCTTCTTTTCGTGCTCTCTACCGGTTCACACTCATGGGGTAGAACATACACTCAGCACTGCACGGTGGGATCTCACAGGCTTGATGTTCCTCTCTCACTCTTCAAAGACAGGGTTTGGCTAGAAGGGACCCAAAACACACATATGCCATCCTCTCAGCTTCCTCCATCTTCACTACACACAGACTAAAGGTGTCTTTGCGCAGCCAGGCTCCTGACTTGAAAATCCCAAGCAGAAGGCTGATGGAAAAGACCTCACTCATGCACCTTGCAACCACATATATAAAACAAGGTCACATGACAAATAAACAATACATTTTCAGACATAACCTGGACAGTAACCCATTAAATGCTGCAGCTATGCAATACACATCAAATTCACTCACATAGAAGACATTGACAATGCATAGGCACAAGTCATACATAGATCATTCAGAAACATCTAGAAAGTTCTATACATTGACTTCTGTACACTACAGATGCAATTCATATTGGACAGAACCTGTCAATGTGTTTTCTGATCTACATGGACTTTGCACATTGCATGTCCTATTTTTCTCCCGTGAATACAGAAGAAAATAGGACGTGAATCATCAGTCAGTCTGAAAGGTTGTGAATAAACTCATAGGCTATAAAGAGATCATATGCTGTCCATAGATTACACGGACAGCACATAGCCTGAAAATACAGCAGTTGGCACACTTAAAAATTCACTCCCAGCCTGCAGATTTAGTTCGGATCTGGACTCTTTATTCGCATCACGTATCAAAGCATTTTACATCAATACAGTGCAATAATATACTGAACCCTGGGCCGTCTAGCCACTATCTCACAGTAGCATCTCTCGTTAAACCAGTTACTAGGTCTAACACAAAATACCTGTAAACCATGCACAAGGTGTGTCTTTACATTGGCGTGCACCACAGCCACTGCCGTATGGCTCCCACAGGCCTTTGCTTAGCCTGTTCCTCTTCTAAGGCTGGAGTCAAAACTAAAAAGCTCAAACTTTTCTTTAAAGGGGTTGTCCAGTTGTAAACTATTGGTGGCCTATTTTCAGGATGAACTATCAATAGTAGATTAAAAAAGAGCGAAAAAAGGAGGGTGAAGCAATCTCTTGGAGGAGGCAAGCATTCTCCTAGAAGCAAGTAATTGTTTTTGTGGGGAACAAAACTTATTTATGTACATGTAGATGTATGCACACACTTGTATACATATATACACACATCTACATGCACGTGTCTTTTCTCTTCCCAAGGTAGTTCAAGGGTACCTCATAACAAGTGCAGTCAACCCAATGATCATCTTAGCCCAAAAGGAAGACCTGTGTGATAAAGAGGCACAACATGACTTTGAAAAAGCACACAATAAAGACCAGAAAAAGTTGAGTTTGTGGTTTATTAAACCAGCATGAAGAAATGCGTTTTGGGGCTTTGGAGTCCCTTCCTCAGTATTTGCCAGGAACACACTATACCAGAACATATAACATGGGAAATGGAGTAATATTCATATAAATTTTATGGAAATACAAGTAAAAAGTTATTAAAAGAGGTATGAAAGAAGAAAAGGAAAGGAAAATAGAAAAGAATGGAAATCAAATCAGCATCCAAGTACATAAATCACATAAAAAGGTTGCATTAATGTTCCTTATCTGATGAAGGGGTGGGGTCCCACTTGTTGAAAACAAAATGAATATGATTTAGAGAGAGTGGTTATATAAAAGCAGAGCATAATTGGCTAAAATAGCAAATAATCAAAAACATTTTATTCATTGAATTATTAAAAGAGGAGACGAAAAGGAAGCTATAAAACACATTACCATAAAAGCAAATGAAACTAGTGTTAAGATCAAATATAAAGAAAATTATCCATATATGAGTATGATAAGATATGTACTGACTGAACAAACCAAGGACAGAAGTGGAGGGAATAAAAGTATGCACAACGTGGGTAAGCAAACTTAGGGATTGTTCAGAGTGAACATTTATATTCAAATATGCATACACAAATGTAAACATGCAGTTGTGTGCGTAGTTGGGTATTACAGACTTGGGCGTTTCAAGGGAACAGTCACTACAAGCAGTATGTTTACTGAAAAGTCCAACACCTATAAAGGTCAATGGGGATATAGATGTGATAGAGCCCTTTCTACTCATAGTCACTGTGTAACGATTAGAGATGAGCGAGCACCAAAATGCTCGGGTGCTCGTTACTCGGGGCGAAAATTTTGCGATGCTCGAGGGTTTGTTTCGAATAACGAACCCCATTGAAGTCAATGGGCGACCCGAGCATTTTTGTATATCGCCGATGCTCACTAAGGTTTCCATTTGTGAAAATCTGGGCAATTCAAGAAAGTGACGGGAATGACACAGCAACGGATAGGGCAGGCGAGGGGCTACATGTTGGGCTGCATCTCAAGTTCCCAGGTCCCACTATTAAGCCACAATAGCGGCAAGAGTGGGCCCCCCCTCCCAACAATTTTTACTTCTGAAAAGCCCTCATTCGCAATGCATACCTTAGCTAAGCCCCACACTACCTCCAACAAAGCACAATCACTGCCTGCATGACACTCCGCTGCCACTTCTCCTATGTTACATGCTGCCCAACCCCCCCCCCCGCACGACCCAGTGTCCACAGCACACACTAAAGTGTCCCTGCGCAGCCTTCAGCTGCCCTCATGCCACGCCACACTCATGTCTATTTATAAGTGCGTCTGCCATGAGGAGGAACCGCAGGCACACACTGCAGAGGGTTGGCACGGCTAGGCAGCGACCCTCTTTAAAAGGGGCAGGACGATAGCCCACAATGCTGTACAGAAGCAATGAGAAATATAATCCTGTGCCACCGCCATCAGGAGCTGCACACGTGGGCATAGCAATGGGGAACCTATGTGCCCCACACTATTCATTCTGTCAAGGTGTCTGCATACCCCAGTCAGACCGCAGTTTTTTATAAATAGTCACAGGCAGGTACAACTCCGCAATGGGAATTCCGTGTGCACCCACAGCATGGGTGGCTCCCTGGAACCCACCGGCTGTACATAAATGTATCCCATTGCAGTGCCCTGGACAGCAGAGCTAACGTCAGATTAAATGCAGGTGGGCTTCGGCCCACACTGCATTCCCCAACCTGACCGGGGTTTTTAATTCATAGACACAGGCAGGTACAACTCCCTATTGTGAAGTCCCTGTGGACCGACAGCATGGGTGGGTGCCAGGAAGCCACCGGCAGCACATAAATATATCCCATTGCATTGCCCATCACAGCTGAGGTAATGTCATGTTTAATGCAGGTGGGCTTTGGCCCACACTGCATGCCCCAGTCAGACTGGGGTTCTTTAGAAGTGGACACATGCAGTTACAACTCCGTGTGGACCGACAGCATGGGTGGCTCCCTGGAACCCACCGGCGGTACATAAATATATCCCATTGCAGTGCCCAGCACAGCTGATGTAACGTCAGCTTTAATGCAGGTGGGCAAAAAATTAATTGGATTACACTGTAGGCGAGGGCCCCAAAAAATTGGTGTACCAACAGTACTAATGTACCTCAGAAAAATTGCCCATGCCCAACCAAGAGGGCAGGTGAAACCCATTAATCGCTTTGGTTAATGTGGCTTAATTTGTAACTAGGCCTGGAGGCAGCCCAGTTAAAATAAAAATTGGTTCAGGTGCAAGTTTCAACGCTTTAATGAGCATTGAAACGTATAAAAATTGTTTACAAAAATTATATGACTGAGCCTTGTGGGCCTAAGAAAAATTGCCCGTTCGGCGTGATTACGTCAGGTTTCAGGAGGAGGAGCAGGAGGAGGAGGATAAATATTATACACAGATTGGTGAAGCAAAAATGTCCCCGTTTTTGATGGTGATAGCGAACGATGCTTCCATCCGCGGGTGCAGCCTACGTATTGCTTAGGTATCGCTGCTGTCCGCTGGTGGAGAAGAGAAGTCTGGGGAAATCCAGGCTTTGTTCATCTTGATGAGTGTAAGGCCAGGAGACGGTAGTGAATGTGTCCTCAGAGGGGGGTTGGATCTCAGTGGCAGGTTGGGGCACAGGGGGAGAGGCAGTGATGCAAACCGGAGGCGGTGAACGGCCTTCGTCCCACCTTGTGGGGTGCTTGGCCATCATGTACCTGCACATGCTGGTGGTGGTGGCTCCCCAGCTGATTTTGGCGCGACAAAGGTTGCACACCACTGTTCGTCGGTCGTCAGGCGTCTCTGTGAAAAACTGCCACACCGTAGAGCACCTTGACCTCTGCAGATTGGCATGGCGCGAGGGGGCGCTTTGGGAAACAGTTGGTGGATTATTTGGTCTGGCCCTGCCTCTACCCCTGGCCACCGCACTGGCTCGGCCTATGCCCACACCCTGACTTGGACCTCCGCGTCCTCGCCCGCGTCCACGTCCTCTAGGCCTACCCCTACCCCTTAGCATGCTGTATTACCAGTAGTGCAGAACCAGAACGCTGTAATTAAATGTGTCACTTATTGGCCTGTGGTTGGAGGCTGACTTCGCTTACGGAACGCACAGCAGAGCCAGAAAATAATTTTGCGCAAGCCTGCTGTAACACTTAGCTGGCTGCGTATGAATTAGGACAACTACCCCCAGCACAGACCCAGTACACTGAGGACGGTCACAGGCAGCCCAAATAGATTTTTTTCCCCAAATGTCTTTGGAAAGGCCCACTGCCTATATACACTGTATATGTCTTCTCTCTCTGCGTCTCCACTACTGGCCCTGGAGTATGTAAAATAACTGCAGACTGTTGCACTGTGGACTGGAATACAGCGGTGATGTAACAGCCAACACAGAGCCAGGAAATAATTTTGCGCAAGCCTGCTGTAACACTTAGCTGGCTGCGTATGAATTAGGACAACTACCCCCAGCACAGACCCAGTACACTGAGGACGGTCAAAGGCAGCCCAAATAGATTTTTTTTCCCAAATGTTTTTGGAAAGGCCCACTGCCTATATACACTGTATATGTCTTCTCTCTCTGCCTCACCACTACTGGCCCTGGAGTATGTAAAATAACTGCAAACTGTTGCACTGTGGACTGGAATACAGCGGTGATGTAACAGCCAACACAGAGCCAGGAAATAATTTTGCGCAAGCCTGCTGTAACACTTAGCTGGCTGCGTATGAATTAGGACAACTACCCCCAGCACAGACCCAGTACACTGAGGACGGTCACAGGCAGCCCAAATAGATTTTTTTCCCAAATGTGTCTGGAAAGGCCCACTGCCTATATACACTGTATATGTCTTCTCTCTCTGCGTCACCACTACTGGCCCTGGAGTATGTAAAATAACTGAAGACTGTTGCACTGTGGACTGGAATACAGCGGTGATGTAACAGCCAACACAGAGCCAGGAAATAATTTTACGCAAGCCTGCTGTAACACTTAGCTGGCTGCGTATGAATTAGGACAACTACCCCCAGCACAGACCCAGTACACTGAGGACGGTCACAGGCAGCCCAAATAGATTTTTTTTCCCAAATGTTTTTGGAAAGGCCCACTGCCTATATTCAATAAATATGTCTTCTGTCCCTGCCTCACCACCACTACTGGCCCTGGACAATGTATAATTACTGCAGGGCGCAATGCTCTGCACGGCCAATATACAAAAAAAAAAAGTGAAACACTGCAAAAAGCAGCCTCCACAGTACTGCACACGGTTAGATGTGGCCCTAAGAAGGACCGTTGAGGTTCTTGAAGCCTAAAATACTCCTAACGCTCTCCCTATAGCAACTCCAGCAAGACAGCACTTTCCCTGATCTCTGTCAGAACGCATCTGTGGCGAGCCGCGGGAGGGGCCGATTTATATACTCGGGTGACACCTGATCTCGCCAGCCCCTCACTGCAGGGGGGTGGTATAGGGCTTGAACGTCGCAGGGGGAAGTTGTAATGCCTTCCCTGTCTTTCTATTGGCCAGAAAAGCGCGCTAACGTCTCAGAGATGAAAGTGAAAGTAACTCGAACATCGCATGGTGCTCGTTTCGAATAACGAGCATCTCGAACACGCTAATATTCGAACGAGTATCAAGCTCGGACCAGTACGTTCGCTCATCTCTAGTAACGATCCTAGTATGGGCATGATTGGCTGAGAGTCATCACATTAGAAGTCAGGGAGAAAGTTGGTAGGTTGTGATTCCTTACCTTCCGGATATTTTAGTGGCACCAGATTGTGTGTCTGTGCAGGAGAAGAAGAGCTATGAGGCTTCTCTTGCACTTGTGGTGAATTTGAATGTGTTCTGGTGGGAAACCAAGTCTCACACACGTACTCTGCGCCACCCGCCAGGACTGTCTGAAGAGTATTGGAGGAGGATAGGCACAAGTGCAGTGCCTGCTAAGAAATATCACTGCTTTGTTCATCTACCATTACCTTCCCTTGTATGGATTTGATCAGTGGTTCAATTTCTCTAGAGCCACTGCACTTGGCTGGGCTGAATGCCACTATGGCACTCCTGGCAGAGGCGAGGCTACAAGGTGCATGCATTAAATCCACACAGTGCCAGCACTAGTGTCTCCTACTCACTGAAGCCACTTACCATTTAATATTTTGCGCCTCTTTATCACAAAACGTTCATTCAGCCTACACCCATTTTTTTCCAATGCCAAATATGTCAATAATAAATTGGCGGGCATTTATCACCCAGAACTCCCAGCTGCTCTGCAGACCAATGTGCCACTCTCCTGCCCTGATTCCTGCAGGAAGCAGACAGCCCTATTCTCACTTCAGTGGCCAGTATGGTATTGCAGACCAAGTTCCCATTCATTTCAATGAGAACTTAGCCTGCTTTACCAAGCCTGGCCACTGCAGGGGGATGGGTATGTCTGCAGAAATCAGGTTAGCACACAAACATATTGGTCTGCTGAACAGTTGATTTGTGGGAATCCTGGGTGTTAAACCCCCACCGATCTACTATTGATGACCTATCCTGAGGATAGGCCATCAATAGTCTACAACTGGACAGCGGCTTTAAAGAGAAGTGTGAGCCTCTAAGTTCTGGCTCTAGCCTTGGAAGAGACTGAAAGTGTAAGGTGGCAGAGCAGTTGTATTATAAGCTGTACGCGAAAAGTAAAAGCTGTTAGAAAACAATGCAACTACATTATGTATACTTTGGAACTGCTGAGGCAATTCAGGAGTGTAAATATAGGGGATGCAGGGGATGCGGTTGCACCTCTGGCGAAGACCCTTAGGGGGCCGATAAGGCCTCTTTTCTCCATATAGGGAGCCTGGTACTATGAATAAAGCATTATAGTTGGGGGTCCTGATACAGATTTTGCACTGGGGCCCAGAAGCTTCAACTTTCGCCTCTACTGAGACTTGTATAATTCTTGGTCCATATACATATAATGATTGAAGTAAATATGGCTTCTTGGAATTCCTCAACCTATTAGGGTTATATGAATGTCATATAGAATGTTCTGCCACTTGGAACACCCCTCTATGCCCCAGAATGTAGGAGAGCGGCTCCCATCCGGTAGACCTCTTACCATCCTATTATTACGGCTTTAGAGGAAATGTAAGGCTGCCGTGGCTTCCCCGATGAAATCAGCTGTGTGCTGGGAGCGCTGATCCCAACATAGTCAAAGAGATTATGCATTTTGGCACAACCCTCTTAACCCCTTGCTCTTCACACTAAGTAGGTGAAGATGTGAGATGGATCTTATGCCGTACCAATATCAGTCAGCTCAACCTTTGCCAAAATACGTATTAGCTCCAGCACTGTTGAAGCACAATGGAAAATTGTAATGTAATAATGATGTCAAGGCATTTCCTCTATAAGGGGCAATGGTGTGCTGGAAGGACATTGTGTATTAATTAAGATAAATGAAGAATTATGCAGTTGGAATGAGAAAATACATTTCAAAATTACACTTCAAATGGTAGAACACTAAGGAAAAATTACACTGAAAGGGATTTGAAGATATTATCTTTACCAACCAGTGTCAGGCAGCTGCTGCCAAGCCAAACAAAGTCACAGAATACATCAAGAAGGACACAGATGTACATTACAAAAAGTTATTTTTACCTCGATACAAATCACAGTCAGAACACACATGGAACATTTTTAGTACCTCTGTATGAGGGCTTAGACACATGGGCGTGTTTTTGTCCCATTTTGCGGCCGTGAAAATCATAACAGCAAAACAGGATGAAATGCAAGAATTGATTTCAATGGTTTTGTTTTCACTATTGGGATCCTCACACGTTAATACTTTGCACAAGAAAATATAGGACTTGGCTTATCTTTCTTGCACATAGGGTAGGACCTATCTTCCGCTTTTTTTTTTTCAAAGTTGCGCGCAATAACACAGAGTTGGAATAGTCAAAAAAATAAATGAATAACACAGGTTCATGCGCTGATACGCTCCGCAGCGGCACATGCGCCCATGTGTTTAAGCGAGAAGAAAGATTACAGCCCAATGTCCATGGGCTGATCAGATTCCGCATGCAGGAGCCTGTAGTGGAATCTGACCCTGCCCACAGCCAATGACATTGCTTACCTGTCCGGGTCTTCTACGTACCTGTAACCTGTCTGGGTTTTCTATTTTTTTCACTGCGGATATGTGTGGAAGAGCCGGCCAGCGCACCACAGCACATGTGCAGTGCAGTTTTTTTCTTTTTAAACTCCTGCTTTCCTGTGAAATCCGCAATTCAATTGCAGATGAGCCGTGAATCAGACGGCTTCCATTGACTTCACACTGAAATAGAGCATGCTGCGATTTGTTTTCCAGATCATGATTTATGTGCAGATGTCCATTCCCCCCAATGGGTGGCTTGATTTGCGAATTTCCCACAAATTAGATCCACCCATGGACATTGAGCCTAAGACTTCATGAATGCAGTGGATGGAGACAACACACAGGTTAATATTGCTGTATGGTGCCTCTACCAGGAAAGCTATTTTTAAAGTAATACTGCATACTCGTATTGATACATGACCCCCTTCTAGACTTTTATGGATGCCATGAGAAAGAACATATTTGTACATTCATGTAAAAATTAGAGACAATTAAGGATATTAAATATTTGGGCAGCTTAAATATAAAAAAACACGTTTGGTGAAATTTTTTTCACCAAATTTTTTCGTCTCTGTTGGCAGCAAAAACTAATGGCTTAACCCCTTAACGAGCAGCCCATAGTGTTTTTACGTCCTCCCGAAGTGGGCTTTATTCTCTGAGGAGGTAAAAACACGTATCCTGCAGAGAATAAAGCCCCTCGGGCTGTGGACGTGACAGCTCCATGCTGTCGGTGTCCCCAGGTAGCCGACAGCATGGAGCTGTCATCCCGGGCTGTTCGGACCCCCCCCCCCCCGGCATTGCAATCGGCGCTATCCAATGGATAGCGCCAATCGCAAAAAAGTAAACAAAAGTACAAAGAAAGTTAAGGATTCAGCTGCCCTGATGGATCGGATCCATCGGAGCAGCTGAAATTACTCACCCGGGTCCGGCACGCTGCTCCCCGCTCTCCTGCCACTCCGGGCCCCGAAGCCGGTCTTCTGCGCATGCGCGCCAGGCGGCATTACGTCAGCCGCATGCGCAGAAGGCCCGGCGGCGCGGGAGATTTAAAATCTCCTGGCTCCCGGCTCCTGTAGGTAGCCGGGAGCCAGGAGATGTCAGTGGGGACCGCGGTGAGCGGTCCCCAGGCACGCGATCGCCGCCATCCATTGGATAGCGGCGATCGCGAAAAAGTTTGAAAAAAGTCAGTTTCACCTCCCCTCATGGATCGGATCCATGAGGGGAGGTGAAAATACTCACTCCCAGTCCTCAGCAGTGTCCCGATGTCCCGGGACCCGAATCCCCGTCTGCGCATGCGCGCCCGATGATTGACATCGGGCGCGTGCACAGAGAGGCTCGAGCCCCAGGAAATTTAAAATCCCTCTACTCTTGGCTGCCATGTGTAGCCAAGAGCAGAGGGATGTCACTGGGGACATGATCACTGTCATCCAATGGATGACAGTGATTATGTAAAGTAAAAAAGAAAGTGTAAAAAAAGTTAAAAAAAGTAAAAAAAAAGTTTAAAAAGCGTACGTTTCATCTCCCCTCACGGATCATATCCGTAAGGGAGGATGAAAGTACGTACCTAAGGCCCCCGGATTTATCCGCGGACCTTACCACAGCTTCTGCGCACGCGCCCGTCGCCAAAATGGCGGACGCATGCGCAAAAGCTGTGGATTGCCAGGATAATTTAAATTCTCCCTGCTCCTGGCTACAAAACGTAGCCAAGAGCATGGAGATTTCACGGGGGGCCGCGGTGAGCGGTTCCTGGTCACGTGTTCGCCATTATCCAATAATGGCGATCACGTAAAAGTTAAAAAAAAATTTGAAGTTTCATCTCCCTTCACTGATGCGATCGGTGAGAGGAGATGAAACTTTTTACCTCCGTATTTGAACCCCGACGCGATCCTCCTCCGTGGACCTTCCTGAATTCTGCACATGCGATTGCCGGCAAAAAGCCGGACACATGTGCAGGAGTCGGGGAGCCCAGGAAATTTAAAATCTCCTTGCTCCCAGCGACCATCGGTTGCCAAGAGTCTGGAGCAGTGACGGGTAGGGGCCTCGTTGAGCGTTCCCCAGTCACGTGATAAAAAGGTAGCGATCTACCTCAGGCCGGTCTCACATGACCGGCTGGGAATGACGGATTCCGCATGCGTCTGATCCGCGGTATTACGCAGATCAATCGCATTGGATTACACAATTCTGCTCACATTAGTGGGTTGGAATTGTGTAATCCACTCGCAGAAAAGAGAACGCAACAGGTTCTATTTTACCGCGGATATCCGCAGCATAGATCCTATTGTGCTCAATAGTCATGGATATACCCGCTGCCCATACGCAACTACGTTGTATACGGGCTGCGGGTACCCACGTCATCGCTAAGCGACGGTGCGGGAAATACAAACAAAAAAAAGGTGTACTGCGCATGACCGCCTGTGTGAGTACGCAGTTATGTGCAGTACATTACGTGGCCGTACGCAGGGTCACAGCCGGCTCACAGCTGGGATCCACTGCGGGCCTCCGCAAGCGGATTCCGCCTGCACCCACGTGAGCCCGGCGTTATTCAGACCGCTACCTGTAATACGTAATTTACAAGAAGCCCCAGGAACGCTCTCCTTCCTGCAGTTCCAGGAGCACCTTGTTGAGCGCCTTCTGTGTGAGACCGCCGCACCTCAGCAAGCTTACGAAGACTCATGGAACGCCACTTTTTACACCCCATACCCGCCACTGAGGTCAAGAAAAGCCCCTCAAAATACATGAGAGGAGGGGGGATACCGGTTTTATTGCCCCATGGGCCCATTCCAACCAGCCTTCGTAATTACCCCTGTCTTCGGAAATACTACACAGTTCACATTATTACTTTTATCTAAGATTTGCGAACGCCAAAAAGGGCGCAGAGTGTGAGTGTGAGTGTGTGTGTGTGTGTGGGGGGGGGGGGGGGGGGATTTTTAGGGAGTCAATTTTTATTCCGTACAAATAAGCAATGGGTCCTGGAATTTATCCAGGTGTGCCTTAAAATCCAACGGGTGTTAAGTCCTTTATAGGCCTTGCCATGCGTCCTGTAAGTAGATTAGGGCCACAATGGGTATGTTTCTGAACTCGGGACAAACGGGGGTATCCATTTGGGGGTGAATGTCTTCATTCCTATGTACACTGTACAAAAAAACTTTTTAAATTGAAAATCGTAACTTTTTCCTTCTGCTTTGCTTAGATTCATTCAAATACTGTGGGGTCAAAATATGCAGTACACCCCTAGATGAATTCGTTAAGGGGTCTAGTTTTTAAAATGGGGTCATTTGAGAGGGTTCTTTATAGTTTTGGCCGCTCAATGGCTCTATAAGTGGGCAATGGGGCCTGAAATTTATTCAGTGGTACCCTGAAATCCAACGGGTATTCCTTTCATTGTAGGCCTAGCCATGGGTCCTGTAAGTCTATTAGGGCCACAATGGGTATGTTTCTGAACACGGGACAAACAGGGGTATCCATTTTGGGGTGAAAGTCTTCATTTATATGTGTGCTGTACAAAAAAAACTGTTTTTAAATTGACACAATAGCCCAAAAAATGAAAATCGTAATTTTTTCCTACTGCTTTGCTTAGATCTATTCAAAAATTGTAGGGTTAAAATACACAGTACACCCCTAAATAAATTCGATAAGGGGTCTAGTTTTCAAAATGGGGTCATTTGTGGGGGTTCTCTATGGTTTTGGGCGCTCAAGAACTTTACAAGTGGGCAATGGGGCCTAAAAGGACTTCAAGCAAAATTTGTGTTCCGAAAGCCACCGGTCGCTCCTTTCATTTTGGGCTCCGTTGTGCATCCAGACATAGGATTAGGGCCACAATGGGTATGTCTCTGAACACGGGGCAAACAGGGGTATCCATTTTTGGGTGCAAGTCTTCATTCATATGTGTGCTGTACAAAAAAAGCTGTTTTTAAAATTACAGAATTGCCGAAAAAACGAAAATCACAATTTTTTCCTTTTGCTTGGTTTGAATTCATTCAAAAACTGTGGGGTCAAAATATGCAGTACACCCCTAGATAAATTCCTTAAGGGGTCTAGTTTTCAAAATGGGGTCATTTGTGGTTTTTTTTTTATGGTTTTGGGCGCTCAAGAACTCTACATGTGTGCTATGGGGCCTAAAAGGACTTCAAGCAAAAGTTCTGTTTTGAAAGACACTGACTACTCCTTTCATTTTGGGCCCCGTTGTGGACTCAGATATAACAATAGGGCCACAATGGGTATATTTCTGAACACGGGAGAAATAGGGGTATCCATTTTGGGGTGTAAATCCTGATTTTCATGTAAACTATAGGAAAAAAATATGTCTTTAAAATGACAGATTTGCAAAAATATGAAATTTTACTTTTTCTCCTCTAAATTGAATTAATTCCTGAAAAAAAACTGTGGGGTCAAAATACTCATGACACCCCTCAGTGAATACACTAAGGGGTGTAGTTTTTTAAATGGGGTCATTTGGGGGGGGTATCTATTATTCTGACACTCATGAGCCTTTCCAATCTTGGCTTGGTATAGGAAAACAAAGTGTTCCTCAAAATGCTAAAAAGTAATGTTAAATTTGTACGTCTCCTAAATGGTTAAAAAAAAAACGAAAGTTTTTCCAATGTGCGCCCAAAATAAAGTAAACGGGTGGAAATATAAATCTTAGCAAAAATTTCTATATTATGTTTGCACATATTTAAGATATTGCAGTTGGAAATGTGAAAAAATGACGCTTTTTTCAAAATTTTCCCAATTTTGGCGCTTTTAATAAATAAACACAAATTCTATCGTCCTATTTTTTCCGCCTAAATGAAGTACAACATGTGGCGAAAAAACAATGTCAGAATCGCTTGGATATGCAAAACCTTTCTGGTGTTTTTCCATGTTAAAGTGACACATGTCAGATTTGCAAAATTTGGCCTGGTCATTAAGGCGCAAACAGGCTTGGTCACTAAGGGGTTAATGGAGAAAGACAGATGAGAGATTTTGAATTTTGTACAACTTTCTGATAGATCTGGTAGCAAGATTTACTAAGTTTCCTAATTTACAGTATTTGTACTGCACCATTGGTAGACAATGGACTACTTTGCTTTTGCCAATGAATAGTATGATGTGCACTACTCCTCCGCTAACAGTGCAGCTTCATAATGGCAACAGAACTCAATAACTCCGAGATCTTCTATAAAGGAGTTGTCTTTCTTCTCAAACAACCCATATATAAGATAATAGCCGAAACAGATGATTTAAGACATTTCCGACAACCATTGTTTGAAAATTTTACATGCACGGTTGAAAAATGTTAGCCATGGCCAGCCAGCCAGCCCAAAATACAAATGTATGGCATAATTGGATGAGTTCAGCTGATCATTTTCCAGTTTGTGCATGCCCAATGTGTTTTGTCCCCTTTTTAAACTGGCTTCTTAGTTGGCCAGATTAGTCTTTCTTGTTGCTGGTGGGACCATTTGAATGCAGGGCCAGCCTTTGGTTATATGATGTCCTGTGCATAAACGATTTAGATGCCCTCTGCCCCCTCCAGGGTTACCAACTTGAACTTTTTGTTTTCCTGAACAACTTATTAAAAGATCATGGACAGCAAACATTTTTTATGTAAACATCAGAAAAACAAACTGAATGACAAAGATTATGAATAAAACATGTCTATAGGTCAGATACTGATATGAACTCATAGCCAGCATTTACTGTGAGCTGTAAAATTATGATAATTACAGTTATAATTACCTGCTCATATACTGCCAGCCTCAAATAGAACATTGAAGCGTTTAATATTTTTCATGGACACAAGAAAAAGTCAACTACAGCATTTTTACAGACTGTTCAGAAATTTTTGGACTGTTGGCAACCCGGCACACTCCCAACCAACCATTATGGAAGTAAAAAAAAAAAAAGCTGTCACCATTGCAAAGAATATACGCAAGTCCTTAAAGAGGTTTTGTCATTACAACAAAACCCTGTCTACCTGCTCGGCCCGGCCTAAAATAAAAAAGAGGGCATACTCGCCTGTCCTGGAGCCCCAGGACACATCTTTTATTGATCCCCGCTGTTGCAGTCGCAGCTGGCTCCCGCTGTGGGATGGTCAGAAGCTGAGCCCGCACCCTTCACAAAACGTAAGCTTAAGTCCTGTTGCATTAAGTACCCCACAGCTAGGATGTAAACTTAAGGGCTAACGGGTTAAAAATGAAAAATAAAGCAACTTTGCATTTTTTTTAAATACAGGGTATCCACATAAATAGTTATCCAACAGGAAAGAAAGACTTTCCAGGATGGCATCAGGGGATGTGTGTGGAGCTGCTTGTTCCAGTGCTAACATAACTGAAGGGAATCCATTTAAGATCAATTAGAATAAAAATATATTCATTCATTTGTAGCAATAAAAAAAAGGAATTATTGCAAATCAGTGAATTTAATAAATCAGTCAACTAGAATGTCCATAAAAGGGGAGGAGCTGCACATAAAAATCTATCGTTTGTGCGCCCATTCAGAAGACCTTGGGCCTGGCACATGTACGTCAAACCCGGATTGCCGTCGGTCAGGGTAAGGCAGTTTAGCTCTGCTAAACTGCCTTCCCCTTTTTCGCCCCCTGGCCTGCTTTTGGCAAGGAAAGGGGGCGGGGCAGGGCAGGAGCTAGTCTGCTAAGCCGCCTCCCCCTCTCAGCCCCTTGTTGGCTGCCAGCAATAGGAGTCTATGGAAGCCACTGCCGTATTCCGGCCAGGGAGATAGTTCCTGAACTATCTTTTCTGGCCAACGTAAAAGCGCCCGGCTGAAATGCGCTCCTATGCACTATCTTGGCCGGTCGGTCGCTTTTACGCTGTGAGAATACGCCCATCTGAACTGATGCATTGTAAACCAATGCATCAGATGGGGATCGTATATCGGCCAGGCATGAAAGCACGACCAATATACGCTCATGTGAATAAAGCCTAAGGCAGCTGTGTATGATGGATAACCAGCAGCACCTCATTATGTTGGTGAAGTGGAGAGACAATTTGCGATTGTAAATGCTGCATGCTTACAGCTCAGGATATTGATGACACTAGTCTTATTTACTGTGACCGGTAAATTGAAAATGACAATCAAAATAATCTGAATATGCTCCTCCAGTTTCATAAAAATATCATAGCCGTACACATTCTTTTATGAACAGTTGAGAAAGGTGCCCTATTTTTATGAATTGTCAAGGAATTTACAATCCTGTCCACCAGTAATCTCTCCCCCAGCATCATTTCTCCTAATGTATCATCTATAGAGATGAGCGAGCACCAAAATGCTCGGGTGCTCGGGTGCCTCTCATCTGATTGGTCCCGCTGAGCCAATCAGAGGCAACAGTCACACACCCATTCATAAATTCACGAATGGGTGTGTGAGTGGAATCTGCCTCTGATTGGTCAGGCTGTGACCAATTAGAGGCAGCTCATTCAGCAGGCGGGCATTTTAAATCCCCGGCTGCTGAATACTACTCACAGCTGTTCAGAGCAGTTCAGGAGGACTGCCGCTGGCCGCGCTGAACTCCGTCTGCCGGGACCAGGTGAGTATATATATATATTTTTTATTTTTACACATTTCTGGATGAATTGCAGGAAAGGGCTTATATATTTAACCCCTTCCCGACAATTCATCCCGCGATCGCCGGCAGCCCATTGCTTTTAATGGAGTCGGCTGTATTGCCGGCTCCATTGAATTCAATGGGCTAACATCGTTCTGCAGGGACAAGGTGAGTATATATATATTTTTTTTTTTACACATTTCTGGATGAATTGCAGGGAAGGGCTTATATATTTAAGCCCTTCCCGACAATTCATCCCACGCTCGCCGGCAGGCCATTGCTTTCAATGGAGTCGGCTGTATTGCCGACTCCATTGAATTCAATGGTCAGTGCTCGTTTAATCGAGACGAGTACCGCGTGGTGCTCGTCTCGAGTAACGAGCATCTCGAGCACCCTAATACTCGAACGAGCATCAAGCTCGGACGAGTATGCTCGCTCATCTCTAATCATCTACCCTCTTCCATACCATCTCTATCTCCCATTATAATCTCACTAATCCCCTGTATTCTCTCTCTCTACCCCAGTATTACCTCCCTATAGTTAATAATATACCCCACCCCAGAATACCCCCACCTATGTATTATCTCTCTTCTACCCCCTGTAAGAAGAAGTTGAAAGCAACTACTTGCAACCACTAACTGCACCTCCTTACTAGAGGTGTGGACTGAATTGAGTTACAATTTGTTATGTTGTGGACTGCCAAGGTCCTGGTGTCCTTAACTAGGACTGTCAAGATACCACCACTCTATTGGTGTTGCACTATTTAGCTTTTTTATGTGCTAACCACTGTTCGTTTACAGCTACTATGTGCATAAGCTAAAAGTGGTGATTTGCCTTCTCCTATATTATGTGAAAATGTACGGTGCCATGCAGTGCCCCACACCAAATCCATGCAACGTGATTTGCTGTCATGTTCACTGTGGTCACAAAAAGTGCTTTTAGGTGGAACGATTCAAAAAATCATTCAAAAGAGCAAAAGTGAACGGTACTCGTTCAGTCAAAACGAGCCAATGACCGGACGACGAATGATAATTGTTGGCTTTTCATTCGTCGTTCGTTTTATGCAGGCATAAAAATCATTGTTGGCTCGTTCACTTATCGTTCAGTTCAAACAGCAATCGTTTAGTCCTTTTCCTTTACTAATACAGCAAATGTGAAAGACTGAACAATTCTGAACAGTTCACGAGCCAACGATGTATCTGCTTGTCTAAATAGGTTGCACAAGAGCGAACAAACTCATTCAAACGATAAATCGTCTCATCTAAGACAAGCCTTAGTGTCATTTATAGATAGGTAATATATAAGGGCACACAGTAGGAGGCAGCAGTAGTGTGAGTAGCAGATATCAAAGAGCGAAGTCTGACCTGTGAGTCTACAGAGGTCTTGCAAGGTGAAGCCATGCACAGGACTGGTGAGATGTAACAAGGTAGCAGTACGCGCAACAGTGTTAGTAAATCAAAGACTCGGGGAACCTGTAGGTGTGTGATTTGCTGCCTTGGCCTCTTGAACGGTGTGAACATGTTGAAGTGTGGAACTGCGGTTATGGAAACAGTTCCCTTCAGCAAGTGTATGTGGATATTGTACGGTTCTGGACCACTGCTTGGAATTCTGCAATGTAGGCTAGTCGAACCTTGGGATTACTGCCAACTGGGTCAGGTCATTTGGAACACTCTGCTACCCTTTGTTGTTTTTTTGTGAAGTCCCTGTGGACCGACAGCATGGGTGGGTGCCAGGAAGCCACCGGCGGCACATAAATATATCCCATTGCATTGCCCATCACAGCTGAGGTAATGTCATGTTTAATGCAGGTGGGCTTCGGCCCACACTGCATGCCCCAGTCAGACTGGGGTTCTTTAGAAGTGGACACATGCAGTTACAACTCCGTATGGACCGACAGCATGGGTGGCACCCTGGAACCCACCGGCGGTACATAAATATATCCCATTGCAGTGCCCAGCACAGCTGATGTAACGTCAGCTTTAATGCAGGTGGGCAAAAAATTAATTGGATTACACTGTAGGCGAGGGCCCCAAAAAATTGGTGTACCAACAGTACTAATGTACCTCAGAAAAATTGGCCATGCCCAACCAAGAGGGCAGGTGAAACCCATTAATCGCTTTGGTTAATGTGGCTTAATTTGTAACTAGGCCTGGAGGCAGCCCAGTTAAAATAAAAATTGGTTCAGGTGCAATTTTCAACGCTTTAATGAGCATTGAAACGTATAAAAATTGTTTACAAAAATTATATGACTGAGCCTTGTGGGCCTAAGAAAAATTGCCCATTCGGCGTGATTACGTCAGGTTTCAGGAGGAGGAGCAGGAGGATGAATATTATACACAGATTGATGAAGCAAAAATGTCCCCGTTTTTGATGGTGATAGAGAACGATGCTTCCATCCGCGGGTGCAGCCTACGTATTGCTTAGGTATCGCTGCTGTCCGCTAGTGGAGAAGAGAAGTCTGGGGAAATCCAGGCTTTGTTTATCTTGATGAGTGTAAGCCTGTCGGCACTGTCGGTTGACAGGCGGGTACGCTTATCCGTGATGATTCCCCCAGCCGCACTAAACACCCTCTCTGACAAGACGCTAGCCGCAGGACAAGCAAGCACCTCCAGGGCATACAGGGCGAGTTCAGGCCACGTGTCCAGCTTCGACACCCAGTTGTTGTAGGGAGCAGAGGCGTCACCGAGGACGGTCGTGCGATCGGCTACGTACTCCCTCACCATCCTTTTACAGTGCTCCCGCCGACTCAGCCTTGACTGGGGAGCGGTGACACAGTCTTGCTGGGGAGCCATAAAGCTGGCAAAGGCCTTGGAGAATGTTCCCCTGCCTGTGCTGTACATGCTGCCTGATCTCCACGCCTCCCCTGCTACCTGGCCCTCGGAACTGCGCCTTCTGCCACTAGCGCTGTCGGATGTGAATGTTACCATCAGTTTGTCCGCCAGGGTCCTGTGGTATAGCATCACTCTCAAACCCCTTTCCTCTTCGGGTATGAGAGTGGAAAGGTTCTCCTTATACCGTGGGTTGAGCAGTGTGTATACCCAGTAATCCGTAGTGGCCAGAATGCGTGTAACGCGAGGGTCTCGAGAAAGGCATCCTCACATGAAGTCAGCTATGTGTGCCAGGGTACCTGTACGCAACACATGGCTGTCCTCACTAGGAAGATCACTTTCAGGATCCTCCTGCTCCTCTTCCTCCTCCTCCTCCTTCTCAGGCCATACACGCTGAAAGAATGGCAGGCAAGCAGCATGGGTACCCTCAGCAGTGGACCAAGCTGTCTCTTCCCCCTCCTCCTCATGATCCTCCCCCTCCTCCTCAACGCGCTGAGATATAGACATGAGGGTGCTCTGACTATCCAGTGACATACTGTCTTCCCCCGCCTCCGTTTCCGAGTGCAAAGCGTCTGCCTTTATGCTTTTGCAGGGAACTTCTCAAGAGGCATAGCAGAGGAATGGTGACGCTAATGATTGCAGCATCCCCGCTCACCATCTGGGTAGACTCCTCAAAGTTTCCAAGGACCTGGCAGATGGCTGCCAACCAGGCCCACTCTTCTGTAAAGAATTGAGGAGGCTGACTCCCACTACGTCGCCCATGTTGGAGTTGGTATTCCACTATAGCTCTACGCTGCTCATAGAGTCTGGCCAACATGTGGAGCGTAGAGTTCCACCGTGTGGGCACATCGCACAGCAGTCGGTGCACTGGCAGATTAAACCGATGTTGCAGGGTCCGCAGGGTGGCAGCGTCCGTCTTGGACTTGCGCAAATGTGCGCTGACCCGGCGCACCTTTCCGAGCAGGTATGACCAGTGTGGGTAGCTTTTCAGAAAGCGCTGAACCACCAAATTAAAGACATGGGCCAGGCATGGCACGTGCGTGAGGCTGCCGAGCTGCAGAGCCGCCACCAGGTTACGGCCGTTGTCACACACAACCATGCCCGGTTGGAGGCTCAGCGGCGAAAGCCAGCGGTTGGTCTGCTCTGTCAGACCCTGCAGCAGTTCGTGGGCCGTGTGCCTCTTCTCTCCTAAGCTGAGTAGTTTCAGCACGGCCTGCTGACGCTTGCCCACCACTGTGCTGCCACGCCGCGTGACAGCGACTGCTGGCGACGTGCTGCTGCTGCTGACACATCTTGATTGCGAGACAGAGGTTGCGTTGGAGGAGGAGGAGGGTGGTTTAGTGGAGGAAGCATACACCGCCGCAGATACCAGCACCGAGCTGGGGCCCGCAATTCTGGGGGTGGGTAGGACGTGAGCGGTCCCTGGCTCTGACTCGGTCTTAGCCTCCACTAAATTCACCCAATGTGCCATCAGGGAGATATAGTGGCCCTGCCCGCCTGTGCTTGTCCACGTGTCCGTTGTTAAGTGGACCTTGGCAGTAACCGTGTTGGTGAGGACGCGTACAATGTTGCGGGAGACGTGGTCGTGCAGGGCTGGGACGGCACATCGGGAAAAGTAGTGGCGACTGGGAACCGAGTAGCGCGGGGCCGCCGCTGCCATCATGCTTTTGAAAGCCTCCGTTTCCACAAGCCTATACGGCAGCATCTCCAGGCTGATCAATTTGGCTATGTGCACGTTTAACGCTTTAGCGTGCGGGTGCGTGGCGGCGTACTTGCGCTTGCGCTCAAACAGTTGCGCTAGCGACGTCTCTATGCTGCGCTGAGAGACATTGCTGGATGAGGCTGAGGACAGCGGAGGTGAGGGTGTGGGTGCAGGCCAGGAGACGGTAGTGCCTGTGTCCTCAGAGGGGGGTTGGATCTCAGTGGCAGGTTGGGGCACAGGGGGAGAGTCAGTGGTGCAAACCGGAGGCGGTGAACGGCCTTCGTCCCACCTTGTGGGGTGCTTGGCCATCATATGCCTGCACATGCTGGTGGTGGTGAGGCTGGTGGTGGTGGCTCCCCGGCTGATCTTGGCGCGACAAAGGTTGCACACCACTGTTCGTCGGTCGTCAGGCGTCTCTGTGAAAAACTGCCACACCTTAGAGCACCTTGGCCTCTGCAGGGTGGCATGGTGCGAGGGGGTGCTTTGGGAAACAGTTGGTGGATTATTCGGTCTGGCCCTGCCTCTACCCCTGGCCACTGCACTGGCTCGGCCTGTGCCCACACCCTGACTTGGGCCTCTGCGTCCTCGCCCGCGTCCACGTCCTCTAGGCCTACCCCTACCCCTCACCATGCTGTATTACCAGTAGTGCAGAAACAGAACGCTGTAATTAAATGTGCCGCTTATTGGCCTGTGGTTGGAGGCTGACTTCGCTTACGGAACGCACAGCAGAGCCAGGAAAGAATTTTGCGCAAGCCTGCTGTAACACTTAGCTGGCTGCGTATGAATTAGGACAACTACCCCCAGCACAGACCCAGTACACTGAGGACGGTCACAGGCAGCACAAATAGATTTTTTTCCCCAAATGTTTTTGGAAAGGCCCACTGCCTATATGCACTGTATATGTCTTCTGTCCCTGCCTCACCACTACTGGCCCTGGACTATGTAAAATTACTGCAGGACGCAATGCTCTGGACGCAATGCTCTGCACGGCCGATATACAACAAAAAAAAAAAAAGTGCAACACTGCAAAAAGCAGCCTCAACAGTACTGCACACGGTCAGATGTGGCCCTAAGAAGGACCATTGGGGTTCTTGAAGCCTACAATAACTCCTAACACTCTCCCTATAGCAGCTCCGGCGCCAACAGCACTTTCCCTCCTCTATGTCAGAATAAATCTGTGGTGAGCCGCGGGAGGGGCCAATTTATATACTCGGGTGACACCTGATCTCGCCAGCCACTCACTGCAGGGGGGTGGTATAGGGCTTGAACGTCGCAGGGGGAAGTTGTAATGCCTTCCCTGTCTTTCTATTGGCCAGAAAAGCGCGCTAACGTCTCAGAGATGAAAGTGAAAGTAACTTGAACAGCGCGTGGTGCTCGTTTCGAATAACGAGCATCTCGAACACACTAATACTCAAACGAGTATCAAGCTCGGACGAGTATGTTCGCTCATCTCTACTACTGATCATTATCTTTTGAGTATTGTCTGCTTTCAGTTTGCCTTGGAGTCCTTTAAAGTCTTGTACATGTCAAACTAGACTTTGTTTTTCTTTCCTCGGTTGAGGCGATGATACGATGCTTGGACATAAAGTAACTGAAAGTCATCTTTTCCAGAGAGGGGAGCTAAAACTTTCCTGGCAATCGAACGTAACCAACTTAAGTTTGAATGTTTACTAGGGCCATTATGCAACCTGGATTCTTAAATCATCTTCTTAAATTAAATGTGAAAAGAAAGAAATGGGTGTCCCACCATTTAACTCATGGCCTTGAATTAACTGAAGCCAAATCTGACTTCATGCTTGCTGTAAAAGATGAGATGTTTTAATGGCAATGTTGGAAATTCAAAGAAGGTTTTCTATTGCTACTTGAA
This sequence comes from Eleutherodactylus coqui, assembly GCF_035609145.1. Lineage (NCBI taxonomy): Eukaryota > Metazoa > Chordata > Amphibia > Anura > Eleutherodactylidae > Eleutherodactylus > Eleutherodactylus coqui. The sequence continues at coordinate 445,512,211 of NC_089837.1, forward strand.
TTAAAAGGAGTTTTTGCCATAAATGTCTATTAGGCGGGGGCATGGGTGCAGCTCTGCCATGCGAGGAGGAGACTGTCCGCAACATCCAGTTGAAGACTGAATGCAGAATTGGTCATACATGTGTCCAATTCTCTTGATTCAAGCCCGTGAGTGTTACAGAAACAGCTACAGTATAAACTAAGCATCCACAGCTAATGCTCCATTCAAACGCAGTGTTGATGTACTGGCCTATGGCCCCCTGACCTTAATTTCCCTTATAGGCAGGGGTTCCAATTGTGGAATGTGCATGTAGCAGACAGATATGCTGCAAAAGACCTAATGTCAGAAGTCTCTTTTACATGGATTTTAGTAATCCATAAATAATTGTACATTATACGAAGGGTAAGCAAAAAACAAAATTGTCAGTGTTCTTATCACAAAAACCTTTTTACAAGCATATAAGACAATGCAAACTAAAATGCTTTAATAAACATCCCTATATCAGTGATCATTGTTTCTGATGAAGCCAATTTTCAAAGTTCTCCTTACCTGTAATTATAGCTGGCAGTATCACTAGAAATATCAGTACAGTAATATTGACTTGCACTGTCCGGCATTTGCAAACTATTCAACATTTCATTTAGATTTACTGTAAATTGCGCAATGGAAAAAATATGCTTTTGGAAAAATAAAGAATTTAAAGATTGGAAACCATAAGGTCTCCTTCATACAGGCGACAGGCATTGCCGTGAGAAAATCGCAGCGATACCGCACCGTTTAATCTCTTCTGGCCAGAAATTGAAAAATCCCTGCCTCCTAGAAGCTCTGTCTGTGATTCATTGATGCTTAGCCAATCAGAACCAGTGCTCGATGAATGGCTGTGATTGGTTCATCGAGCACTGGCTGTGATTGGCTAAGCGTCAGCCAATCAGAGGCAGCCCTTCCAGGAGGCAGGGATTTTTCAATCCCCGGCCAGAAGAGATAATGAAGAAGAAGGGCCGGACTGACAGCGCTTCTAAGGTGATGTATACAGTTGTTTTTTTATTTTTCCTGCAGCCAGGGCTTAGATTTTGGCTTTGACAGTAGGATTTTCTATTGTCATAGTTGCATCGCAGCGCGCGAAAAACACGTTTTCGTGCAATGTGATGCGACAGAGAGAAAGGCTCCATAGGGAAACATGGGCTACAAAACTTTACGAGTTGCGTGCATATCGCGGGACCTGCAAGGTTTTTGTGTCGGGATATCACATGCTATAAAACATCGCATGTGTAAATTAACCCACAGGAAAGCATGGGCTGCATATACATGCGATTTCTAGCATTGTAGCAACGCGACAAAATCATACAACTTTGTCACCCATGTGAAGGAAGCCTTAAGTTACAAATATGCAATAACTGCAGTCTTCTGCAAATGCTTTTCAGAATGGCTATTTTACTTCAGGTCCTAGATTTCCAATGTATGACTACTACCATGTTGTCTACTATACTGTACTTAGTAGTAAATGAACATACCTCCAATGTAATTAACTGAAGGCTGTATAGTTACAGTAGGTGCAAGTAGTACACAAGATTTTTGCAATTTTTGACATGTTTATATATACATGGTCTCACCCCCACCACTTCTCATTCCAACTACAGTATATGTAACTAGTCATCAAATAATTGAATGCTAGGATAGAGAATATATTTAATAATTTATTCTTGGCAATTTTAGATTTGGAGAGCTTATAAGATACTGGAAAAACGTTATCCGCTCCAGAAAAATCAACATTTACATTCATGGGCTGTATTCAGTATGGCAGCTCAGCCTCTTCCACTTGAACGGGTTTGATCTCCAATACCAGACCCAGTCCATGGACAAGACGGATGCTATTTACAAGCAAAGTCTCTTTTATCCTAATCTCCTAAACCTTTTAGGGCTCCTTCCCACGGACGAATTTCCGCCGCGCTGCCCGCAGCTATTAGGTTCTATTGAACCTAATAGCTCAATGCTCACGGTGCAGAATTCCATCGTGGAATTCTGCGGCGGAGCCCGTCACGGCCGTGTGCAGCCGGCCTTTATAGAATAAATTAATTGTTTTGTCCCTTATTATTACACTATTAGATGCACATGAGGCCCATTTCTGTGGGTGAGGCCTCATTCACATGGCCGTAGGCATTTTTACGTGTATCCGCTGGCGCCGTAAAAACACGTGAACGAGCACACAAATCTAACGTTTGTGCACCCGTTCAGATGGCACAAGCCCTGGCGCATATACGCCGAGGTCACAATGCCCTTGTCTCCCCTTCCCTCCCTCTCGCTGGCTCACCTCCTCTCTCCTTCTCTCCGGCTGTTTGCAATGGGAGTGGGCAGGATGGGGGCAGAGCTAAGTCATTGCAAACAGCTGGAGGGGAGGAGAGAAGAGGAAGGGAGTTTAGCAGTCATGCCGCTAAACTCCCTCCCATCTCCCTTCTCCGGCCACTGTCATTGGCTTCCATAGGAGCCCATAAAGTGGCCGACATATTCCGTAATTCCAGGACTATCTTTTCGGCCCGGCGCAAAAGCACCTAGGGCTATATTGGCCCGACTGGGCTCTTTTACGCCGCGGGAATACGGCCATGTGAAATCCAATGCATCAGATCATAGTGTATATACGCTCGTGTGAAAGAGCCCTCAGGTTGTATTTTCTTTAACAGGCTGTTGATATCAGTAGTTATCTTGTATTACTGCATTTCCCTGCAAGAACATTTATTAGTAAGAGACTCTTACTCCAATAATAAAAAGTCCCAACATTCAGACAAATAGAAAGCCTGTTTTTTAAAAAAAAGACTGTCATTCATAATTATATAAAAATATCAAATAATTTTACACAAACCAAAGAGACCTAGCCAGCCACCTTACTATTTACCTTCCTTAACCCCCCAACAGGACAAGCTCTGTTTGTTCTGCAGGAAAAGAACAGTTTTGGAAGAGTAGAGCTCGTTCTACTTTAAACCACTGTAACTCCATCCATGTGCAGAGTACAGGGGGGAGGAGGGGGGCAAGCAGACAGCAGAGAAGATTTGTGATTCTCCTGTCTCTCCCTCTGTCCCAGGAGAGGCGTGACATGAACTTTTTATTGATATTATCACCCCTTATCAATCAGTTGCTATTTTAGGTCTTATTTACATGAGTGTATATCAGCCGCCGTTTTCATGGCTAGCCGATATATGCTGCCATCTGATGCATTGGATTCCAATGCATCAGATCACATGAGCATATTCCCACACCGTAAAAGCGTCCTGCTGGCCAATATAGCACCGAGGGCTTTTGTGTTGGGCAAAAAAGATGGTCCTGGAACTATCTTTCCCGGCGGAATATGGCAGCTGCCATAGACTCCTATGGAAGCCAATGACAGCAGCCAGAGAAGGGAGGTTGGAGGGAGTTTAGCAGCATGACTGCTAAACTCCCTCCCCCTTCTCTCCTCCTCTCTGCCCCTTGCTGGCTGTTTGCAATGGGAGGTGGAGAGGCTGAGCTAGTTACTAAGCTCCCGGCCTTTTCCCTCCCATTGCTGGCTGCCGACAAAGGGTGGCGAGGGGGCGGGAGCTTAGCACGCAAGCTCCTGCCCCGTCCCACCCCCTTCCCTAGCAGAAAGCCGGCAAGGGGGAGGGAAGTGGGAGACAGCAGAGCTAAACTGTCTTCCCCCACCTGACGGCAATGCAGGCGCAATGTATATGCGCCAGGCCTGGGCCGTCTGAATGGGAGCACAAACGTTAGATTTCTGCGCCCATTCACGCGTTTTTACGACAGCGGCGGGCACACGTAAAAACGCCTACAGCCGTGTGAGAGAACCCCTCTTGTCACATATGGGGATTAGAGATGAGCGAACGTACTCGGATAAGCACTACTCGTCCGAGTAATGTGCTTTATCCGAGTACCGCTGTACTCGTCCTGAAAGATTCGGGACGCGCTGCGGAGCGGGGAGCTGCAGGGGAGAGCGGGGAGGAACGGAGGGGAGATCTTTCTCTCCTTCTCTCCCGCCCGCTCTGCCCCGCTCCCCGCTGCGACTCACCTGTCAGCAGCGGAGCGCCCCGAATCTTTCAGGACGAGTACAGCGGTACTCGGATAAAGCACATTACTCGGACGAGTAGTGCTTATCCGAGTACGTTCGCTCATCTCTAATGGGGATCTTTTTTTCCCAGAAACAGAGTGAAAAGATGAGGATCACATCTAATCACTACTTTACACCATTCAACCCTGCAGGTAAGGGGAACCCCTCTATGAACCAGAGTGGAGAACAGCTAACAAAGAGAGGCTTTAGCTCTGGTGCACTCATTTGTCCCGAAGGGGCCACTGCACAAAAAATGTAAGTATGGCGACATTTTCTTCTTGTACTAACCACTGATTGCTGGAGCTAAGCATACAGATATAGCAATTGTAACACATGACAACTTACCCTGTTTCCCTGAAAATAAGACAGGGTCTCATATTAATTTTTGCTCCAAAAATTTTAACTTTTTTACATGTATACCTGCCTGGAAACTATTTAAATTGACTTTTTTAATTAACTGTAAGGCCCCCTGCACACAAGCGGAAATTCCCCGACGGGGTTTTTCTGTAGAATTTCCACTTGTGCCCGCCTGAATAGGATGGCATTACAAAACGCAATCCTATGCACACAGCCGAGATTTTTCTGCAGAGGCCCGCACAGAAACGTCAGGTTGGCAGCTGGCACATAGCAGAGATGGAAGACGCCGGGATCAGGTGAGCCGCAGGTCTCTGCAGGGGCGTGGGTCTGTATCCCGCTGTGAGAATTCTCGCTGCGGGATCCGACCCAGATGTCTGCAGGCGGCCTAACTAAGACTTATTTTTGGAGTGGAACTTATATTTCAAGAAACCTCAAAAATTCTGGAAAATCAGGCTAGGGCTTATTTTCGGGGAAACAGGGTAGTTTACAGCCTTATAGTACATTGTAGTTATGTTATCATAAAGAGTTAAATGTCAAGTTAACGTTTGCTGCATCTGTATGCTAAAAATAAAGTTATTTAGCTGTTTTTTCCAGTTAAGGGCGCCCACCCACTGGCGATTTTTTTCCCTGCGAAATTCGCAGCATTTTTTTTTTCTGCAGGGGTCTATGGGACTTGTAATGTTAAAATCGCGATCGCGCAAAATCGCAATTTACCGCGAAATCGCGATTTTGCGCGATCGCGATTTTAACATTACAAGTCCCATAGACCCCTGCAGAGAAAAAAATGCTGCGAATTTCGCAGGGAAAAAAAATCGCCAGTGGGTGGGCGCCCTAACACCAAAGGTTCACAAATTAATCCAATTAGCATATTAGAATATATAAATAAATCAGTGCTTGGCCTTGTTAATCCCTTTTTTCTAGTTTACTGTAGAACATTCAGATTAACTGCATTTCATTAGCAGTCCTGGAGTCAGTCACTGTTGTACATGTTGGATTCTGCTATGCTTTATGCAAACCCGGACAATTATTATCATCTTCCTACAAATGAGCCGGAGAGAGACAGCACAGTCCATTGATCAGTAAATGCTGTGTGATTTCTTCACTTATACTCTCCTGATAATGGAATGGATGTTACACGGTGCGAATACAGCTATATCTTGGTATTCATTCTCATGCTGTGATGGACCCCACAACAGCAGTTCACTTCTAAGGGCTTGGTAAGATGAGCATGTTATTTTGCGCACCTACTCACATGAGTGGAAAACGTGTGAACAGGTAAAGTGCAGCATGGGGCAGCTGTGCTTCTCAAAGCACAGCTGCCCCACGAAGGTGTCACAGTGTTCAGTGATGATAGGACTCCCTGCAGAGATGAAAGAATCCACTGCCATAGCTGTCACAGCTGTGGCAGAGGACCGTGATGCTATCCCATTGCTTTCAATGGGGCCGGCGCTGCTGCCGTCCCATTAAGAGTGATGGGATGAAGGCAACCCCCACAGCGATGATTTTTGGGGGAGTGCTTGAAATATAAGCCCTACCCGGAAACTCATCCCTAGCTGTAGAGAAAAAAAAAGTTAACTCACCTAGAAACGCTGTCCAGCTCTTCTCTCTGTCCCCGGCAGTCTTCTTCTGTATTCTGCTGGCCAGGGATTGAAAAATCCCCGCCTCCAAAAACTGCTGCCTCTGATTGGCTGAGCGCCGTGACCAATCAGAGGAAGCGCTTAGCTGTCATTCAATAACTTTTTTTAACTGGCAATTGGATAGCATCTCAGTCATCTGCCACAGCTTTGACATGGGATTCTTTCGTCCCCGCTGCAGTGCCATCATCACTGAACATTGTGACAGTGCTGTCACAGTGTTCAGTGATGAGGGGACTCCCTGCGGGGATTAGCGGTACCCCCAGGGAGTCCCCTCATCCCTGCAGGAACTAAGGGGTTAACAGTGGGACATTTAAAAGGTTCTGGCCAGAAGCACCTTTTAAATGCCCTGCTGTAAGCAGCAGGGAAGCTATTGGCAGCACAGGAGTTTCCATTAACTCCTGCTCCTATAGGAGTCAATGTAAACTCCTGCAAAACGCACACCTATGTCCTATCTTTTTAGGTGCGCTGCTTTGCTCTTCAAATTCTGTGCATATGAACGCTTCTATAGGAATCCATTAGTTCTTTTAGAAGGGTGCATTATGCGTGCGCAAAACACACGCTCGTCTGACTGAGCCCTAAGATTGAAAATTTTGATGTCTTAATACTTGACAATGTGACAAATAATGGGGGTCATATATTGAAAAAATGCCACATAATGTAGCTTGTGGGGGTTTCTTGTGCAACAAAAGTATGCAGAGAATGTTGTGTTCAAGGAAAAATATTCAGCAAAAGTGGATCTTGTGGACATAACAACTCATTGGCTAAAATAGTAAGAGGAGGATGTGAAGAATTGTTCTAACAAACAGGCTGTGTTTAATTATTCAGACAGTAAGCAGTGGTAAGATCTTGTTCTGTTCTGGTGTGGAGATATTATTTGACCATTGTATAGTAGTATTACATGGTCACTGTATGAATATATTATCTAGATACAGTACAGCAGACTCTTCTGTTGGACAGAAGATACTGTTAATGATGAGTGATTAGAGAAATAATCGGTTTGAGTTGGGATTGGGCTGATTTCACCAAAATCATCATGAATCAGGATGGCCAAAAATCATGTTCACCAGCAGCCAAAGCCCCCCAAATTGCATGGGAATAAAGCCACTCATCTGGGGAACATTGTGCTGCTCCTGAAAATTGGTGAAAATAGGGTTCATTGGAATTAGGGTCATTCTCGGATCCTAGATCCAAAATTATGCCAAAGGAGACAACCAGGTAAACAGAACACCCAAGCATGGGACTTCTCCAAGGAACAGTTGTAGAGCTAAGAAACATTATGCCAAGCCGGACTAATTTTACCAGGTGAGCAGAACACCCAAGAATGGGCCTTCTCCAAAGAAAAGCTGTAGAGCTACAGTTGTTTCTTGTGATTCAGAATACTTTCATTTTGGGGGAATGAGGTAGAAGAGGTGGAGGAGAAGGAAACATGGGGAAGCAGGAGAAGGAGATCAGCAGCACAACCACCACCAGCAACATCACATTGAGGGCAGAGTGTGCTCCTCATGGAAACATGAGAGCTATTGCTCTATATTCCATATTGACATATTTTTATTGAGGAGGAGGGGTACGAGGAAGAAATATGGTGGAAGCAGGAGACAGAGAGCACCAGAAGCACCAACACTACCAACAGCAACAGCACCTTGAGGGCACAGTTATGGTATTTGACATAAAGATATGCTCAGTCATATGTAATTAAAAATTGCCAGCATGCTAACTAATCAGTGGAATCTGCCATGGGGGTGCAGAAGTCACGAGAAATCCACGCCATTTTTATAAATTACGGGCAATCCACAGTGTCTGTGAACAAGCAGATGTATCTGTCGGGTATCATACCCCCAGCTGTGCTGAACACCCTGGCAGCGAGGCAGACAAGCATCTTTAAGGCCTGACGGGCGACAAAATCATGTGGTTTTTTTTAGCGATGCGTCATATCACATGTATGTGAAGCCCATGCTTTTCTATGGGTTCCTTCACATTAGCGATGTCTTGTAGCATGCAACATTGCGAAACAAAACATTGCTAGATATGCCGGCTACTTGCGATGTTTTGTAGCCCATGTTTCCCTATGGAGCCTTCCTTTCTGTTTCATAACATCTTCGTGCAGTGCGATGCAACTTTTGCAGTAGGAAATCCTTCAATTTGAGCCCTAAAATAAGCCCTAGCTGCATTAAAAAAAAAAAAAACTCCACATACATCACCTAAGAGGTGCTCTCCGACCTCGGCGCACGTCTTCCGTAGCTCCCCAGCACTTGCTTGAAATTCTCAGGCAGAGCTTCCTGGTCAGGAGTTTGAAAAACTCCGCCTCCAGGGAGCGCTGCCTCTGATTGGCTCAGCCAATCAGAGCCAGCGCTTGATGAACCAATCACAGCCATTCGTTACATATAAAACAGTGAATACACAATAATGTTGACGCAGCATCACTAGTGAACAAATTAGCACAAGTCAATATAATCCAATGGTGAAACGTCTCTGAGGATATGCTCCCTGTGAGCGGAGAGAGTTATGAGACTGCTGGTGATGTTTACTAAGATGGCAGAAAACTGATTCTATGAGAACTCACCTTAAAGACTGAAATGGCTGAGTCACAGTTCGTTTAACCTCCTACAAGGCAGAGGTGAGAACCTGAGAGAATATTCGGAACTTCGTTTATTCTCCGGTTTACGGATGTATTCACACTTCAGACAAAAACAGGCACTGCGGTGTAACTGAAACCACGATCCCTTAGAATGGAACCCGTGTTGCATTTGGAAAGACAGTCCTCCATATGAAGCTGTCCTGCATGTCGGACTCATGTCAGGATCCGACCCATTCTGAAAACATTTCGCCGTTTCTGCCCAGTCTTACGTAAGAATCCTCACTCCTCCTCCCTTAGTCCATCCGTTTGGGACAGAAATTTGTTTTAACACTAAAACATTTGCTCATGTGAATAAAGGTTCACATGAGCATAACTACTGTTCACAAATTAATTCACATGTGTGAGGATCCTCCTGACATAGAAACTCCACAGACACTCAAGTGACCAACCTCCATACAACGTCTGCTAACGGCATACACCATCTGGTACTGTGATTACTTTCTTCTGCTGGCTTAGCCTCTGCAACATATGCAACATGGAATTCCACTGTGTAGGCAGATCACAGATGACGCATTTGGGTGATAGCCTGAATTATTATTGCACCTCCTGCAGATGAGAGGCAGCTGGGTGTGAACACTAAAAGAGGTAGAAGAAGAGAAGAAGAAAGAGGAGGGAACAAACACGGATGGATGTCTCACAAGTCTTGGGTGTACCTTGAAACGTCGGCCACCCCTTTTAGCTTCAGCCCCAGCTCCAGGACATTGACCCAGTGTGCTATGAGGAATATGTAACGTCCCCGACCATGCTTGCAGGACCATGCATTTATGGTCAGGTGCACCCTGCCACTGACAGTGTTTGCAACACTATGGACATATTATCACTGACATGGCAGGGCAGGGATGGCTTTTTGGTCAAAGAAATAGCGGCTCGACATCTGGTACTGTAGGTTAGCAGGGAGCATCATGTTGTGGAAACCAATGCATTATCAAATGGTAAGTGGTGGTATCTCTCAATGTTTAACATCGCCATTTGGAAGAATGAAAGGATGATGGAAGGTAATACATGATAGTGCTTTGTGTGATAAATGTCCCAAATTGGCCTCTTAGGAAAGCTGCTCATGGAGTACCCATCAAAGGTTTGTACACAGTCTCTCAACCAAATTTCCTCAAAACTTAAAATCAATTTGGTGTCTGAGTTATTAACACAATCAAACCATACAGCGTTTTACCAACGGTCTTTATCAAGCATGCTACAACTGGAACCAGAAGGCCCGCTACAACTGTCCCTTTAAATATGTACATGTCCTGGCTTTTATTGAGGCTGGCCTCACGACTTGATGACTAAGAATTCTGCAATATCCTTCTGGGCTATGTTTTTTGTCAAACAGTCCATATCCATACTGTGCCTGTATCCTGGGCAATGGAGTACTCCTTCGCTCAATCCTTTGGCAGAATGTCGCTCCAGTAAGGTTGGGACATCGACACAAAAATATCGATAGTCGATAGTATCGACTATCGCTGAACAAACTATCGATTATTGTAAAATATCGGTGGAAAGCTATCAATGTTTCGATATATTGAGTTTTTTAAATGCTGTATAAAAATAAAACAGGTCTAGGGTTAATAAAGCAACACAATCAGCAAAAAAAATATAGTTTTCTAGATTAGATGGATACATCAGTTTTAGATGGGTCTCCTATCTTTTCTATGGACACTGTGTTCGCGTTAGACGCTGAACGCACAACATTTCTCGTCTCCTTTTCTGGACGCGACCTTCGTGCGTTCAGCGCAGCCCTCCATCTGCATGTGAAAATGCTTTCATTTAGAAAGCATTGCCCACAGCCATCGCATTAGACACAAGCATTCAGAGCCTGCGTCTAACGCGATGAACAAACGCATGTGGAAGAGGGGCCACAGACCCCACTGTTTCTGAGATTCGTTTTGCCTGGAGCAAACCTTATTGGTGACAAAGAGTCACCTCACACTTTCCAAAAGTTTCTAGAACTTGTTTATAAGTTCATTAGTGCACAGAGTAAAACTACATCCTGAACCAACACAAAGGAAAGGGCAGAATGTAAAGAAAGAAAATCTGGTCACCGGACCACAAGACACGTTTCTTCTTTACAAAAATCAATATTACATCGCCTTAAACTATCGATGTTACCGATGTATCAGACATAACAATATCGATGAAAAGTATCGCCAAAGCATTAGCTATATTTCGATATATCGGCTTTCGATGTCCCAACCTTACGCTCCAGTCTGTGGCAGCACTTTCCACAGCTTGCACAGCCTCCTACACACCGCTGCCAGCCTCTCTGCATCCAGTATAGCGCCTGACTTCCTCTGGACTCAAGAGACTAAACAGCAGCTCTCCTTACTCTTTCACTGCTCTTGTATTCTCTCTACTTTACAGGCAGTCCCTGCTGCTCTGCCACCTGCTGTGGGCAGCAGTGTGCCCTTTATATGACACCTTGGCACTTAGAAGGTTTGGGCTGATTCTTGGCAATTTGGAGATGGGACTTAATGTGATGATGTCACTTGGGTGGGTCCTAACGGTGGCAACTGGGCCACTTATCTCTTGTAAGGAGGGAGTGGGGCAGCACTCTCCCCCCCCCTTTTTTTTTTGTAAACTCTTTTTATTTGCATTTTCATAGATTACATACATGAGTGTACATTTATGCTGTATCTATCTTTGTGGTTACAACCTGTACAAAAAATTTGTCAATAAACTTGCATTTGCAAAAAAAAAATTTTTTATGCGTATTCTATTTTAGATTCTTACCGATGGTTCAAATTTATCATATTCTCATGTATAATCTTTTCCTTTTCCTTTATTGTCTCCTCTCTCCTGTATTATAACCTTTATCAAAAAAAAACTAAAAAAAAAAACATTTAAACATTAAAATATTGAACTGTTGGGACTCGTTGATGGTATCAAATTTTCCGTGAACTTTAACTTCCTATAATCTGGATCTTTTGTGTTCGGCTTCTCTCACGACACCTCCAATACTCCTAATCTGTTCACATCTTTCTGGCTGTAGTGCCATGTAGTGCTAGTAAATTGCATCATGCATTCCTTGACTTCGTTGGGGTCGAGGAATTTTTCGATGAATTCCCTCCATTTCTCAAAAAACTTTGGGGCTTGAGATTCCACCTTGTGTTCTATTTCAATTCTTTCCATTCTAAGGAGGTGTTTTACTTGCTGTATGACGTCTCCTACCCCCGGTGGGTCAGCTTGTAGCCAGTTATTGAGTAAGCACCTTTTGCTAATCAAAAGTATGGTGTGGGTTATTGCATTTTTTTTGTCTGGTCTGGCATTACATGTAGTATGAATGTCTGTGATGTTAGTTGTAGAGGTTGGGGTTGTCCGCCTATGTCTTGTATCAGTTTTTGGATCTCTACCCAGAATGCTTTGATTTTGGAGCAGTGCCAAATGCCATGCAGAAAGTTCGAATTAGGTGAAGCACATCTTGGGCACGCCTGTAGTCTCGTCGGACCGTTGGAGTTTTGGGGTTTGTCAAATCCGTAAATTGCCCTGTGTATTATTTTGAAATAGGTTTCCCTCCACCATTCATTTAGTATCGCTTTTCTTACTGAGTTTCAGCCTTTAATTTTTAATGTGTTTGGGCCCTGGTCTTTCCCCCCTACTTCCCTGAGCCTAGAGTATAGCGTTGAAATTGAGTTTCTATAGGTGCGGTTGTTGGCAAGGATGTCTATGGAGTTAGTAGGTGCCTCTTTTGAAGCATCAGTTAGTCTACTTCGTAGAAAATTTTTCACTTGTGCATATGGGAGGAAGTGGGACGACGGTAAGTTATACTCTTCACTCAGTTCCTTAAAGTTATTATTTCTAGAGGTGTCCGGGTGCATAAGGTGTTGGGTCTTTAGGATACCGCTGTGTTGCCAAGTTTTGAACATTTTATTTTCCCTGCCTTCTTTAAATTCAGGGTGTTTCCATAATTCCATGTGCTTAGAAATTTTAAATTGCATTTCGTATAGTTTACGGGTTATTTTCCACGCTGCTATGGTGTCTTTGGCCATGACCGAGTGTTTACTTTCTATAGGAAGTTTGGAGAAGCTGGTGTGCAGAAGTGCATTTAGGCTCCATGGGGCAAATAGCTCTGATTCAAGGTCGTAGTTGGAGAAGTTGCTGGTTCCCTTTAGCCAATCTAGGGAGTGTCTCATAATGCTTGCTATATTATACAGTCTAATGTCTGGGAAGTTTAAGCCTCCCTCACTTTTAGGAAGCATCAATTTTTTAAGTGCGATGCACGGTCTTTTTCTTGACCATAAAAAGGTCGTAAACGCTTTTATGGAGTTTTTCCAGGTCTCGTCTTTGTAGTAACAGGGGTATTGTTTGCAACGGGTATAACAGTCTTGGGAATCTAATCATTTTGATTAGATGGGATCTGCCTAATAAGGAGAGTGGTAAGTTGCTCCATTTGTCTAGTTCTATGACTATTTTGGCTATCAGAGGGGGGTAGTTTAGTGAATATATTGATTCTGGTCTTTTTCCTATATGTATCCCCAAGTATTTGATACTGCTCTTGACTATATTTACTTGAAGGTTGAATCTGTCAGTTTGCCCCGTGGTGAGATATCTATCAAGTCGCATTTTGTGGTGTTGGCTTTGAACCCTGATTTTTTCTCAAATATTCCCAATAAGTTAAAGACTTTAGGCAAGTCTGTGTGCGGTCGCCCTAGCGCTATCAGGATGTCGTCAGCGAATAGCATGGTTTTAATTGTTTTGTTCCCAATTTTGATCCCTTCAATCTCTGTGGAGCCTTCTAAGGTTCTTGCCATGGGCTCTATTGCTAGGTTGAATAGAAGTGGAGATAATGGGCACCCTTGTCTGGTGCCTTTCTGTAGGGGGAATTTTTGTGATGGGAAACCTGGTGTGTATATTTGTGCTTGCGGTGTAGAGTATAGGTTCCATAAATACGTGCAGAAGGGGCCCCCAAACTTCATTTTGTCCATTACTGTTTTTAGCCAAGGCCATAGGACGTTATCAAAAGCCTTCTCTGCGTCTATTGCCAGGAAGGCTGGTGAGGGGGGGAGTAGAGGGTGTATTTTAATGTTGTCTAATATTGTCAGTATTTTTCGTATATTCGTGATGGCTGTACATCCTTTTGTGAAACCAGCTTGTAGCGGGGAGATTAATTGGGGCATAATTCCGGCCAGGCGGTTAGCCATGATTTTGGCCATCAGTTTCAGGTCTGTATTAATTAAAGATATTGGTCTGTATGATCTTACGTCTGTTGGGTCTTTTCCCGGTTTGGGTAGCAATTTGATATGTGCTGTATTCATCTCAGAAAGGATGGGGCTGTCTTTCATGTATCCGTTAAATAGGGATTCCAGTATCGAACGGTCTGGTCTTTTAGTACTTTGAAAAATTCGCCTGTGTAGCCGTCTGGGCCAGGGGCTTTGTTATTTCCCAAGTTCGTTATGCATTCTTTGATTTCTGTTATAGTTATGGGTGCATTTTGCTCTGTTTTTTGTTTTTCTGACACTGTGGGCCAGTTTATGTTTAGAAATTGTCTATTTCTGGACCCTTGTCTATCTGCATGTGGGAGTAAAGTTTTGAGTAGAAGTCAAAGAATAGCTGATTCATTATTTGTGGATGGTTTTGTGTTTTCCCCGAATTGTCTTTTATGCCCACTATATTGTCCCTATGAGACGGTCCCCTTGCCAAGTTAGCCATTATTTTCCCTGCTTTGTTTCCATATTTGAATAATTTCGCCTCTTTCCGTGTGTATAGCATTTGTTCTCTTTTATGGAGCCATGTCTCATAGGATTCTTTTGCTGCCTTCCATTTTTTTTTTTTTTTTCATTTGGTTTCCCCTGAAATTGGGTGTATGTTTCCCGTAGTTGATTGCTGTAATTGTTTATTTTCTCCTTGATTTTCTTTTTAAGGGAGTATTACGTAGGCTATTATTCTGGCTCTTATCACTGCTTTGGCCGCATCCCACAGCAGTTGGGAGTTGCTTGTGTGTGATTCGTTATCGGACATATATTCCAACCACCACCCTCTTAATAGGGCACAAAAGGTTTCGTCCTCTACAAGAAACGTTGGGAATCTCCATATGTAATCCATTCCCCTCGGTGTTTTCTCGCTCAGGGACCATATCACAGGAGCATGATCCGAGATTATCATTTCGCCTATGGTGATGTTAGATGTTCTTAAAGCTAGTTGAGGTGCTGTGAATACGTAGTCTATTCTAGACCATGAGGTGTGCGCATGTGAGAAATGTGTATATTCGCGTCCCTCTCCAGATATCTTTGAGCCTAACGTTGTGTATAAAGTTCTTTAAATTGGTGTCTTGGTGTCTGGTGCTATCTCCCTTGCTATTCTGGTTGCGGCGGTCTTCTGATGCTTTAATTGTCGTGTTAAATTCCCCTCCCACCACTTTATGGGGCTCTGTGTCAGTAAGTAGTCTGTCGGAAAGTTTTGTTAGGAATTGTTTGTTGTTTGAGTTCGGTCCGTACACACTATAGATACTAAATCTCTCCGATCCTATTTTTATGTGTAAATTTACAATCCTCCCTTCTGTGTCACTCCATTGATCCTGAACTTCAAGGTTTAAGCAGTTTCTAATAAGGATCAACACCCCTGCTTTTGATTGCACTGATGGTGATCCATATACTTCCCCTACCCAGAGCTTTCGCATATGGAAAAAGTCTTCTTTAGTTAAGTGAGTTTCTTGGAGTAATGCTATGTCTGTTTTAAGTCTTTTGAGATGTCAGAGAACAACCGTTTGCTTGTGGGGTGATCTTAGATCCTTAACATTCCACACTATAATTTTCATCTTCTGTTGCTTTGTGCTTCTGTCCTATTGTTGCGTGGGCCGGTCTCCCCTAGCCACATCAACGAGTCCCTACTTATAAACTCTAACTTTCTTACTGAGATTAAACTTTTCCTTGTCTCTGCTGTCTTTCCTACTGCGTCCAATGATTAATATTGGGATACCAGTTAGTCGGGCACCAGGAAGGAAATATTATGCTTTCTCCCTTAGGGTACAACGCCTTGAGTAACTCCCTAGGAAGAGTGCATAAGTTGACTTCCTGCAATTCCACTTCGTGAGCAATTTGCGTGGGCAAGATTTACTTGCAGTCGTGCACTATCAACTGTGTTTTTTTCTTATTCCTTGCTCCAACGTGAGTCACACAGTGGAATAGAATGGAAACAATTCCACTCCAATATTTACATACATAAATTTATTCTTTCTTTCCGCTTCAGCATTTTCTATTGTCTTGCTCTATTACATTCTATAACATTTTTAACTATAATATCTGGAAACTGATTAAAGTTCTCTTTGTGTCAAATAATCTAGGTCAAAGTTTCTCTGCCCTTGAAATATCTCTGAAATGTCTCTCTTGTGTGTTTTCGTACTCACGGCTGACGATCTCACGGGGGTGGGTCAGTCGTTGCTGTGTTCTTGCAACGAGGTTCTCTTGTTGTTGTCGTTTCTTCTGATGTTGACGGGTGGTTTGGGTTGTCTGCTTGTCCACGGCTAGTTTCATCTGTTGTCGGGTTTGAGTGGTTCCTCTGTTTATCAGGTGGTTTTCTTGCTCTTGGGGAGGTTAGTACCTGTTCCGCTTTCCTCGGATCATGGAAAATGAGAGTTTCTCCATTAGTATAGAACACTTTTAATATCGCCGGGTACAATAGTGCAAACTTTAATTTTTTTCTTGTAGAGTTCTGAGCATATTGGGGAGAACTCTTTTCTCTTGCGTTGCACTTCTGCTGAGTAGTCTGCAAAGATTAGTATTTTGTGGCCCTCGAGTTCTAGTATGTTATTGCGACTCTTGAAATTACGTAGAATTAACCATTTGTCTGTAAAATCCAGGTATTTTACTATTGTCGGTCTGGGCATACTTTAGTTGCTGCGTTTGCATTAGTATTTGAGTTTACGGATCGTTTGTCGAGGCCTAGGCGGTAAGCTCTTTCAATCCTACATGTTTGGCTGATCCCCAAAATATTAGGAATCGTAGATTCACATAGTTGGCGTAGGTCTTTTTGTAAGTAGGATTCTGGGATTCCGATAATACGTAGATTGTTGCGTCTACATCTGTTTTCTAGGTCCTCTATCCGGTCCCAAAGCAGTCTATTGTCTCGTATCAGTTATTCTACGTTTTTGGTGTTAGTGCTCTGTTCTGAGGATATTGCTTCCATGTCATATTCTATTACGTCTAGTCGATTGCCATGTTGGGATACGGCGTCTCTGAGATCATGCAGGGTGCCAGCCATGGTGTTTGCCAGTGTAGTTTGAATATCTGGTGCAATCAGATTTGCCACCTCAATCGCTAAGGTCTTGTAGTCCAATGTTGTCATGTCTTGAGATAATAAATTTTCTTGGTCTAACGGTGAGGGAGGCATAGAGGGGGGATTTTTGTAAGGCGTCGTCTCCTTTTCCATTAGTGTTTTAGCCGTGGCCTTAGCCGGTGTTTCATTTTGCTTTGCTCTAGTTTTCCCCATCTTGACCACAAAATCCTCCATGTAATTAGTTTACGTGCTGGTATGATGTTATATATAGTACTGCATGGGTGTTGGAGATACAGGATTCTTTTTGGTGACTTGCGATTGTCAGGCGAATGACTCTACGACTGGAAGTTGAGGTGCATCTGCTATTTTCTGCCGTCAATTATCTGTTAACGACGGATGTCGCGTTTTGACCAGCTTCTCTGTTGTGTTTTGTTAGTATGCTTTGTACAGTTCTCTTTGTGTTTTGTGTGTTCTCTGAGACAGATCCGGGGCGTTTTTTTATTGTTTTGGTCGTTTGGCTGGTGGCTGTTGAGATCCAGTGGCCACTAATTTGTCCCTGTGTAGTTTGTCTCACTGCCCTATGGGTCTCAAAATGGCCGCTGCAACCCCTGAGGGGGGGGAGGGGGAGCGTGTGTGTTTCACTCTGCCCTGCCACTATGCCTAGCAGGGTAGCTGGTCTATATTGCCAATGCTATTTGTTGCCCTCCGTGGCAGACTCCCTCTGGCTCCCAACAGGGCTTGTTTTTCCCCTCCCTGGTTCCTTCAAGCGGTGTGGAGGCTCCGACTTTGTTAGGCTGTCACTGTCCCGGTGATTGACGCCGCTGTTATCCTGCACTCTCCTCTTCCCGCCGGAGTCTCACTGTAGCTGGTGAGTTGGGGAGGTTGCCGGCAAGCAGTCCGGGCTCTATGCTGCAGCAGTGCCGCTCGTCCGCCCGCCGGGGCGCAGGTATTATATCTTCTATCGGGGGGGGGGGGACGACACGTGTCTCCTACTGTCTCCTGCACCCATCTGATCCCGGCTGGTCCGTCCGCGCCCTGTCACCGGGCTCTGTTTTGTTGTGGTTTTACTCGGCTCCGCTCCTCCACGCTACTCCGCTTGAGTAGACTTCTTGGGTGTCAGTCCCAGGGCTGCGGCCGGCGTTCTGCACCGTGCGGTCGGCGGTTCTTCAGGCTGGTGAGGTTTGCGCTGCCGTCCTCCTTCTTTCTCCGGCGTTCTGCGAAGCCTCCCTGAGGCTAGGGTAGTCTTCTCCCGGTTGGGGGATCAGCGGCAGCTGTGTTGGGGTTGTTTGCTGGAGCGGCGTTGTCGGAGCTTTGTGGCTTCACTGCTCACTCCATGGCGCCGGAACCGGAAGTCCTGCACTCTCCCTTTTTACACACGCACCTTTATCAACGCTGGAACATGCAATCACCATTAGACAGCTGTTTCCACCAGTTACCCCCATACACATGAACACCTAGTTCGGCTGAGCATTCGTTCTCTAGAGAGATAAGCTGCAGCTAGATGACTCTTGTGGCAGTTATTTCTCAGGGAACAAATTCAATGTCCCCAATCCTTCTTCCCCCACCACATTGAGGGATAGTTAAGCCGCCCTTGTCCACATTAAAGAGTCACTTTGCCGTTATTAGCGAGTTTGAACAACTAAACACTACTGTGTACGGAGCCCTTTGTCTCCTCTCCAGTAAAGAAGATGAGACTAGGAATCTTTCTCCTAGTTAACTATTAGCCACATCCGCGTTTGAGCCAATTATTGAAAGGGCTATTAAAATGAAAGGGAAATTTAGTGTGCACAACACATTAAGTCTGACCAAAGGTTAATAATGAATGATTTTTACCCCCCTCCCACACACTCTCCCATCTTAAGGAAATCCTATTACATCCCTGTTAATCACTATTAATTATGAATAATATTTCCCTATTTGCTTTTAGAATATATTTTAGATGAGAACGTATTGATTGCCAAATCAATAGTCTTTCCATATACTGATTGCTTCTGTTAAATTGTGGTAAGCGGATACTGGCCATGGGAAACTCTTATTTATATAAATAAGGATATTGTTAAAAAAGCAAACACATTACATTTGTATTACCTGGTATTTATCAGTATGCCTTCCTCTCAGTAAAAGAGCATGGCATACAAAGTTAGACTGCGCAATTCTTGTAGTTTTCATCATTACTTATATTCACCTGGGGTATCAGCAGGTGTACACTAAACACTTACTTGTTAAACACTAAATATGTCAAGTCACATTTTTATGTAGTACCAAATCTTGTACAAATAATTCTATAGCTATAAAACACGATTTTCTATGTTCTACATGTGTGTTTTTCAATTATTAGAAGTCAGTCACCAAGAACCACGAAGGCTATGATTAAACACTGTCTGCACCTAATAAACGCACAGCATGAATTAGGTAGTGTTGAATCAGTAGGACTCTGTTTCGGGTCGAACTTTGCTAAAACTTCGGTTCAGCACAAACCTAAACCAAGTTTTTAGCAAGGTTCTACCTAAAACAGGGTTCTCCTGGTTCTGTTTATTCAACACTAGTCCTGAACACTGGTGTATAACACTGTCTAAGAACCATAAAAGCCATGAAAAATGAGTATTATACAGGGCTTCTATGGCTTTTAGACAGTTTGATACACCAGTTTTAGGGTGAACTTCTGGTTTGGTTTGAAGTCATTTGGACCGAACCAAAGATTCTGCAGATGTTTGGCAAACCGGACAAACAACATTTTTCAAAAGTTCACTCATCACTATTAGTGGGTTTGAGTAGCCCGTAGAGCAGTGTTTCCCAACTCTGGTCCTCAAGGCACCCCAACAGGTCATGTTTTCAGGATATCCTATAGTAAGAGCACCTGCGGCAATGTCTGAGGCACCAACAATAATTACATCACCTGTGCAATACTGAGGAAATCCTGAAAACATGACCTGTTGGGGTGCCTTGAGCACTGGAGTTGGGAAACACTGCCCTAAAGGCATGACATGCACCACCTCAGGTATATCTATCGCAGTCTGATAACCTGGGTTCTACATCATTTTTACCATGAGCCAGAGTGACTTTTTAACATAAAGACTACATAAAGTTATTTGGTCTGCTGCTGTTAGTGCTGGTGTCAACCAAGAAGTAGATATAATTGTCAAGGCTCTGTGAGCTAAAGAGCCTGCATTCCAGACTGATACATTAGGAGCAAATAATTAGAAAGCTGTGAGGCTAAATAAAACAAATTATAATATTTAAATATCAATTACTTTTAATATGGATGCAGCTGCATTTTATCTCTGTTTCTAAGGAGGAGCAGAAGTCTGAAGGCATCTAATTGGCATTAACCCTTTCCAATCTACTGTCTGACGTCTAAAGACATTATGACCTAAGGCTGTACAGTTCCGATGTTAAAAGACGTCTGTCGGGGGTTCTCTTACTGTATATTGCCAGCCTCTCTGCTGTTGGAGTCTATCCAATGTGTCACCTCATGCAGTACTGGCTTTAGCCAGCATATAGCACTGTTGTATTACAGAAGAAAAAGAGTAAGCCCCCTAGGAAAACCCGGATACTAATTGGATTGGAAAGGGTTAAGTGTAGAGATGAGCGAGCATACTCGATAAGGCAAACTACTCGAGCGAGTAGTGCCTTATTCGAGTACCTACCCGCTCGTCTCTAAAGATTCGGCTGCCGGCGGGGGAGAGCGGTGAGTTTGGGTGGTGAGCAGGGGGAGCGGGGGGGAGAGAGGGAGAGAAGGATCTCCCCTCCGTTTTCCTCCCCGCTCTCCCCCTCCGTTTTCCTCCCCGCTCTCCCCCGCCGCTCCCCGTCCCCTGCCGGCACCCAAATCTTTAGAGACGAGCAGGCAGGTACTCGAATAAGGCACTACTCGCTTGAGTAGTTTGCCTTATCGAGTATGCTCGCTCATCTCTAGTAAAGTGCTAAACTCTGCACTGTGTGATTGTTCTCAGTAAGAGAAACCAAGTAACCTTGTAGATATGATACCTTTTAATGGCTAACAAAAATACATGATGTTATAGCAAGCTTTTGAATCTTCTCAGGGTTCTTCCTCAGGCTAAAATGTTCCTCCAGTCTGAGGAAGAACCCTGAGTAGGTTTGAAAGCTTGCTATAACATCATGTATTTTTGTTAGCCATTAAAAGGTATCATATCTACAAGATTACTTGGTTTCTCTTACTGAGAACAATCACATTTTGCTCTCCTGGCTAACACGGTGCTAAACTTTTTCCGTTAAATATTGCACTAACATCATAGCCTGCCTTCTCAGCAGACATTGGAAACACACTTTTCTGTTTGCACTATATGCTGAGTGGCCACTTTATTGGCCCTTTCACGACTTGCCTTCTCTGTATGAAAATTAAACATGTGAACCTAGACTGCAACATAAAATCAAGTGGTCAAGTTTTCAGTTTCAATGTGAATCCAGTGATCTGAGCGACCTCCAACAAAACCTGGTCATCACTGCTTGACTAGCCAAGGCCAGGATTTCATACACTGCTGACCTTGTGGGATTTTCTTATGCAACAGTAGGAAGAGTGTACCAAGAATGGTGTGATTGAGGAATAACATCCAGCGAAGGTGGAACCTGAGGACAGGAACAACCCATTGATGAAAAGGGTCAGAGGAGAATGTCAAGCAGACTGAATACTGTGCTGGTGCCCCAAGTAATGTATCCAAACTCACAACTCGGCTTTCCTTAGCATGGATAGGCTATAACAGTAGATGACCAGTTCTAGTGCCATTGCTGTCTAAGAGAAACTAAAAGACAAGACTCTAGTGGGCAAAAGAGCGCAAAAATTAGATAACTGAGCAATGGAGAAACATCACCTGGTCAGATGAATCCAGATTTCTGCTGCATGCTGCTATTGGGTGTGTCAGAATTTAACACAAGCAGCATGAATCAATGAACTCTTCCTGTCAGCCGGTCAGGAGATGTGAGGACCTCCATTTGCATTAACTGCATTTCAATACTTAGTGGCATCTATCTCACAATGAATTGCTTCAGTTATGAAGGCCAAAAAAGAGTCCAATGTACTATGAGATGGGTGTCTCTAATAACATAGCTATTCAGTGTATTTAATATACATCTACAGCTATCTAAGGAACGATTCTGGTTTTTTTTAACACTTAAAAGTTGAAAGTGGTTGAGTACGTAGGCTGCAATCTTTTCACTATGTATTAACTACTCTTCAGGGTTAGATCAAAGATATACAATTTAGTTCCATGATAGGGAAAATTACCATAAAACCATCTTAGAAAACTCACTTCGAAACAGGAAATTAACAAAAATGAAGCGTAATGTGTCGATATCATTTAATGACTTCTTTTTAATAATTACTCTAAACATCTGAGATATGAAGCTGTTCGGAGGTTATCACATAGCTGTGGAGTGTGTATCAAGTAATAGCACTTGGTCACATCTTAATAAACTCTACATTAAGTACATTTTAATGCTCAGAAAATTGTAGGCTTGATGACTAAATACATCAGGAGGTCTGTTTATTACTTATAAAATGTCTACAGTCTAATTAGTAGCATTAGTCAAGGTAAAATATCAACTAAAAACATGTCCTTGATGATCTGTGCAGAAAATATCTGAAGTAAATATTTGGTTGCGTATGAATATGTGTCAAGACGAGGAGAATCAGTAATGACCAACTCTCCACCAAAGAGCAATGGAGCATCTGGACAATCACATACCAAAACTGAACTGTGGCCATAAATGACTAAATTCACCAAGTAGCGCCAATCAAGAGGTTAACTGAAACTATTCGAATAGGTCAGGATAGCTTGTTGCCCGTACAAGCCTTGTGCAGTAGGGGTATCTGTTGTGTGAGTGGGTCTCCCAGAAACCTCTTTATAATTTCCTTGGGTTACAATGGCCATTTACAACAGATAATATACTTAAAAATTGATATATTTACACAGCACAACTGCCATTCAAACTGCATGGTATCTGCTAATGTATGCAAATAGCATAGCAGGGTCTGGTGATTTACGCCAGAAATGTAGTGAAGCATCCTTTAAGGAGGACACTGCTATATTTGTATCACTCCAATTTCCAATCGTACCATATGACTTCCACTGTGACTAGTTGAATCATATGTGGTAAGTTGCGTAACTTGAAATGACTTTCTTCATTCATTCCTTAGATTTGTATTATGTGTTCACACTGTGATTCTACTGGATTCTCTAAATAGGGCTGCATATCTGAGGTTATGGATATCCACCTCATGATACTGTGACCTTCTATTAAATTGGATTCTTCAAAGAACTAATAAAATTCCATGAAAGATTCAATGCATTCCACCCCACCATAAAACTGACATTAAGCTACTCGCATACAGAAATCAACTTTTTGGACACCACCATAAAAATTTCAAACAACTCAATACAGACATCCCTATACCGAAAACCGATTGATCGGCCCACATACCTCAGATGGGACAGTTTCCATCCTAAACACATCAAAAAGTCCATTGTCTACAGCCAGGCCATCAGATACAACCGGATCTGCTCCAACCCAACGGACAGAGAGGAACATTTGTACCATCTTAAAAGAACATTTATAAATCAGGGCTACCATCCCACCTCAATTGATGACCAAATCACCAGAGCCACCAGGATACCCAGGAATCAACTACTCCAATACAAGGAGAAGGAAAGAAACAATCGTGTGCCTCTAGTAGTGACCTACAATCCGCAACTAGAGATACTAAGGAAAACCGCAAGAAAACTCCACCATACCCTGCACAAGGATGACCATCTGAAAACCATATTCCCGGACCCTCCGCTTCTGTGTTACAGGCAACCTCCTAACTTGAGGAACTTTATAATCAGGAGTGCATTACCCTCTGACACACAAAAAGGAACTTATCCCTGTAATGTAAGGAGCTGTAAGACCTGCTCACATATACTGACTACGGACAGGATACGGATCCCCAACACACAGCAAGACTATAAGATCCCAGGGACATTTACGTGTTCCTCGTCCAATGTTGTGTACCTGATCATGTGCAGTAAATGTACTGTTGGGGGTCTTTATGTTGGGGAAACAGGACAGAAAATGAAAGCCAGGATGAGATCTCATCGCCATACAATTGAACACAGAAAAAGAGAGTTACCTGTGGCCGAACACTTCTCTAACCATGGACATGACATAGGAGATATGAGAGTTTTGATATTAAAGGGTGGTTTCAAGTCACAAAACCACAGAAGAATTTGTGAATATAAATTGATAACAACCTTTGACACGCTGAATACTGGGTTAAATTATTCCCCAGGATTTATGCGTGAATGGGAAGTGTGAGACTTGATTGCACAGATAAGACCCCCATCAACAGTAATTCAGGGACCATAAACTTTCACTCCCTTATCAGTTAGCTAAAAATGTTTGTGTATCTCTTGTAGAAAGTCAAGCCTGATGACCTCCCCCCCTCCAACAGTAATTTAGGGACCATAAAACTTTCACTCCGCTATCAGTGCCTAGACAAAAAAAGTTTGTTTGCTGTTGCAGAATTCCTTTTAAGTGCGAACCAATCACATCCATATCTGTGCCTTGTCATAAGTATGTATGTTATAAGTGTGTATAAATATGCATGCCTCTTCAGATCCAATCCATTAGCCTGAAGAACTACCCCTGCGTTGGTACGAAAGCTCGCTATTATTACATCATGTATTTTTGTTAGCCATTAAAAGGTATCATATCTACAAGATTACGTCGTTTCTCTTACTGAGAACAATCACATTTCGGTCACTTGTACAATAGATATATATTCTAGTTCAGCCCTTTATAGCTATACCATTCAATTCTATGAAACTGAGGGTGATAGCCGAGCGCTTGGTTATCTTCATGAAGGGAATGGAGTGATGGTCACAAGTACACCACTGCTCCATTTACAAGGGGGACTTGGGGTGCACCATTCTCACAATCCGTGGGGTCCACAGCAATCATACATTTATCACCTATCCTGTGTATTGTATTGTATTTGTAATAATTGTACAACTGCAATTCCAAAAAACTTTGGACACTGTGTAAGATGTAACTTACTGTAAAAAAAATGTAATAATTTGGAAATCTTATTTTATTCGCAGTAGAACATAAAACACATATCAGAAGGTGAAAGAGAGACATCTTTCCATTTCATTAAAATAAACAACTTTAGAAATTGAGGGCAGCAACACATCTCACAAAAGTTGGGACAAGGTAATGTCTATCATTGTGAAGCATCCCCTCTTTTTTTACAACAGTCTGTAAATGTCCGGGAAGTGAGGAGACCAATTGCTGGATGATTTTCACACCAGTCTCTGACTTTAAAAAGTTGCATATTTTTGAGCATGCTGGTATTTGTGTACAAATTTTCTTCATTTTGTGCCACCCCTGCCACTTAAAAAAAAAACTAAATGGGTAGGGTTTGCCTGAATGGTGCGTGACTCACTGCACTGACAGATTAATGTATAATTTAGGCAAGAAACTGGCATAAATTATACCAGGCGAGACTTGGCGTACATTTTTAAGATGGTGCACTGAACTGTTGTGATACGCTTTATACATGAAGAAACCTGCACCTCTTCATGTATTATACTAAACCTGGTGTCGAAAATGTAGGCCTTAGTGAATTTCCCCATATGTTTTTGCCAGCTTTGATTCAGATATGTTTTTATGCAGCGTATATTGTGTACAGATGTTTGCATTATTTGTGTACTATTTTTACCACCCATTTACTTGATTTTTTTGAGTCCGTTGTATTTTTTTTTTAAATGACAACATGCTCTGGGTCTGGCATTTTTTCTTACATTCTCCCATAGGCTTCTTTATTCAAAAATGTAAGAAGAGGAACAATAACCCACTCTATTCTCTTACTATAATGGCTCCCGCAGTAGGCTCCACTTTCCTGTTAGGCAAGGCAGGGTGAAGCAGAGGAGAGCCCAGGGAGAGCAGTGTGCTACCTTAGGTGCAGCAGTGAATTTGGGCGCATGAACCATCAGAGCTCAGTAGCACTTGCTAGCCCTATGTGTAGTAATCATGTGTAGTAATCCCACCCCTTCCCCCACAGAGAGTGAGCCCAAACTTTCTCAGCATCTGCAGGCGCCATATGAAAGAAAGTTTATCTGTGGCACAAGCAGGAGAACGCTGGAACTGTTGCTCAGAGCAAAGGTGCTACTGAGAACGCTGAGGTGCAACAGGCTACTATGTAGCTGCCAGGACAGGCACGATCGTCTGTGGAGGGTGCAGGCTGCCCGAGAGGTTGAGAGAGAGCAGAGAAAACTGAGTGAGTAACATTAAGGGGAGTAGCAGTAAAAGGCAGTGCAGATGTCCAATAGGAGAGAACCTACAGCCCTGAACTGGAGGAAGCAATGGGACGGTGACAAGGAGCACAGAGAATGATGGCAGAGTCACATTCCAAACCCCAAGATAGTCTTGGGTCAGTAGAAGCGATGTACTCACACCCAAAGGGATCATAAGTGAGGCCAGCCTCATTAATTATTACATTTAATTGATAAGTTTTATTGACACTTGTCCACTAAGTATTACTGGTAGAATGTTACTGTTAAATAAAGTATTGTTCATTCTGGAATTTAGTTAGCATTAGGTAAGAGGAAATGGAAAGAGGGGGGAATATCTAAAGAAGAATATAATGCAATCATGCAATCTACAGAAACTGTAGGACAAGTGTCAGAAAAGCTCATAATGAATTGAGGCTTGCAACAAAGACCATAAGCATTAAAAAAGGATGGAGGGGGGGGTATGTCAAAGACGCTATTGGATGCTTACAGGATGAAAATGGTGAATTAGTTAAGAATGATGTTGAGAAGGCCGAACTTTTAAATTGCTATTTTGTATCTGTTTTCTCTCAGAAAGTAGATGTAACATCAACTAATCTTCTCTGCATGCAGGTTGTCTATAAGCAGAGAGATGGTTAGGAAACACATAGCTAATTTAAATTAATTCAAGTCTCAAGGTCCAGATGAATTACATCCTAGAATACTAAAGGAAGCAGCGGATGCAATTGCTGAACCACTTGCTATAATCTTTGAAAATTCCTGGAAAACAGGAGAAGTCCCAGAAGATTGGAAAAGGGCAAATGTTGTCCCTATCTTCAAGAAAGGGAAGAAGGTGGATCCAGGAAACTACAGGCCTGTGAGCCTGACTTCTATATCGAGAAACAAATTATTAAACAGCATGTAAGCAAGTACTTGGATAAAAATGGAGTAATTAACCAGAGCCAGCATGGGTTTGTAACAAACGAGTCATGCCAGACAAATCTAATTTTCTTCTATGACAGAATCACCGACTTGGTTGATCAGGAAATGTGGTGGATAGAGTATATCTTGACTTTAGTGAAGCATATGACAAAGTATCTCATACGATACTTATTGAAATATTGACCAAATATGGGATTGACAAGGCAACTGTTAGGTGGATTCACAACTGGCTGAGTGATCGTACTCAAAGAGTGGTCATAAATGGCTGCACATCCAAGTGGAAGAATGTTTCAAGTGGGATACCACAAGGCTCTGTCCTAGGCCCAATGTTGTTCAACATTTTTATAAATGATCTGGAGGAGGAAATTGATGGGAAACTGATCAAATTTGCAGACGACACAAAACTAGGAGGGATAGCCAACACTAGGGAAGAGAGGATGAGTATTCAAAAAGATCTAGAAAAGCTTGAACAGTGGGCAGCGACTAACAGAATGGTATTTAACAAGGAGAAATGCGAAGTGCTACATCTGGGCAAGAAAAATGAAGAAAGCACATAGAGAATGGGAGAAATTGAGCTAAGCAGCACATGTGAAGCGACTTGGGTATACTAATAAATCATAGACTGAACATAAGTCAACAATGTGATGCAACAGCCAAAAAGGCAAACACAATTCTTGGATGTATTAAGAGAAACATAGAGTCTAGATCACGTGAAGTAATTATCCCCCTCTACTCTTCCTTAGTCAGACCTCATCTTGAATACTATGTCCAGTTCTCCGCACCCCACTTTAAAAAAGACATCGGCAAACTGGAGTAAGTTCAGAGAAGAGTTACCAAGATGGTGAGCGGTCTGCAAATCATGTCCTATGAGGAACGGTTAAAGGATCTGGGAATGTTTAGCTTGCAAAAAAGAAGGCTGAGTGAAGACTTAATAGTTGTCTACAAATATTTGAGGTGCTGTAACAGTGAAGAAGGATCATCACTATTCTCATTTGCACAAGGAAAGACTAGAAGCAATGGTATGAAACAGAAAGGTAGGAGACACAAATTAGATATTAGAAAAAACTTTCTGACAGTGAGGGTGATCAATGAGTGGAACAGGTTAGCACGGGAGGTGGTGAGTTCTCATTCAATGGAAGTGTTCAAACACAGGCTGGACAGACATCTGTCTGGGATGATTTTGTGAATCCTTTACTGAGCAGGGGGTTGGACCAGATGACCCTAGACGTCCCTTCCAACTCTACTATTCTATGATTCTAGGTAAAAGTATAACTGCTTGCTTGTTATTATAACAGTATTCACTTTCATTCCTTTGTTTGTAAATAAATGTTGCATATATTTTGTAACTCCTTTTACTGCATCGTATCCTAAATCCGCATAGCTATACCAACCGCCACAAAAAAAATGCTACCAAACGATGTCCACTTAAAAACAGAGGCATTTCTCTGACGAGCAGGAAATATCTTCTCAAACAGCTGGGACTCTAACAACAAACTCTAACAACATGCTCTGGCTTCTAGAGGTTGGTGTTACAATGATCCTGATTGCAATGCATTCTTGAGAGGAGGAGCTGGAGGAGGGTCATGTGCTGTGGTGTTGCTGACTACCCACAAAGCAGGAACAGGCCAGAGGAGGAGAAAGGGGATTATTAGTGTATACTTGCTAAAAAGGAATGCAAAATTAGTTTTTGAGCTGCCTTTTTTGTGTTGATGGCATTAGAATTATGATTTATGTTAATGAAAGGTGAAGATTTCAATTTCAGGAGGTTGAAATGTGAAATATAATAATCAGACACATTGACCATTGTCAGTTTTCTTGCATCACTTCCTATATTTGTTCCTTTGGATTTCATTGGTTCTATTGTGCAATTAATTTTGAAGGTCTTATAAGGCCCCCTGTCCATAGCTGTTGCGGAATATCGCCAGCGATATTCTCCGGCGGGGGAGGGGGGGGGGGGCGCTGTCAGTTCTTGGCAGTGATCCTATCTGACAGATAGGCTCACGGCGGAGAATCGTGGCAAATCACGGCATGCCGCGATTTAGATCCTGTGAGCGGAGAATCGCTATGATTCTCTGCTCGTGGATGCCATTGCTGCGCTTTCCATTATCGTCGTGGGTAACACAATGAACAATCACCCATGGACACGCAGCCTTAGTTACAAGAGTACATTAATGAGAATCAAGTCAGTTCCTTAGGTGGAAAGGAAAATAGATGGATTTATAAACTTGGAAAGTAAAATATGCAAACTGATAAAAACCCGAGAAGAAATGTGAGATGAGTCATGTTCCTGTTCTAATCCTAGCTGAAGGTTAATTTTTGTCCTACAATCAGTCAGGAAGAGCAGATGAAGTCATCTATATCTTCACAGCTGCAATTTAAGCCTTTTTCCGTCACTTAGAATTTGAAATCAGAATTAAAAATATATAGCCTTCAGTGTTGTGAAAAAGTATTTGCCCCCTTCCAGATGTCTCCATTGCTTGTTTTACCCACTGAACTGTTTCTGATATTGACACAGATCTGTAATATTAACCCATTGTAATGGTGTAATATTTTAGGGAGCTGGAGACCTGTGTTTAGGAATTTAAAGTAATAGCTACACTTTCAGATAACTTGACATGTCATAGAGAAATGTCTAAAGTATTGATCAGTTGGGTACCACTGCTGAGACCCCTGCTGATCGCTTGAATGAGGGGGCTGCAGCACTCACCAGAGCGCTGTGCCCCCTCTGGTTTTAGGCTCCTTCCACAGCTAAAGACGGCCCTCATAGAGGTATATAGCTCTTTCTACAAACCTCTATGCAGGCCATCCTCAGCAGCTGGAAGCAGACAAAAACTCGTGCCACAGAAGGACAGCTGTGATTGACAGTGAAGTGGGGATAATTCTGATCTTTCCCATTTGCATTTATTTAATCGACGTGTTCAAGCATAAAACAATATCTGGTAACCTCATAAATGCAATGACCCACACAATAACGTTAAGAATTTATGTGTACCACATAAAAAAACTGAAAAATTAAAGGGATTCTGCCACCATGTTCATGAAGTTTGGCTGGCAGCCGAGTCAGTCGGGTCATGACGGCTTCTTCTCACCTGTATCATGCAGACTAGTAATTATTAGGAAATTATACCATGCACGTCACACACGCATTGCTCTGGTACATGCACGTCAAAAACACATAGCTCTGGTACGTCACACCTGGCACGTCACACATGCACAGCTCTGATTCGTTGCTTTCAGATATGAGCTGCACGTGTTTTACGAACTTCAGCAGCTCGCTGAGGAGACATGTTTGCTCATAGCTTTTGCATATCTGCTGCTTGAGATTTACAAACTTCAGCTGGTGGCTGAGGTGAAGTTGTGGCTTGTCGCTGTGACATGTAAGCTGCATTAGCTTCACTGTGGTGTTGAACCTTCTGTGGTGACATGTTTGTACGACGGTGACGGTTTGTTTCAATGCTAGATAATGGTTCACGATTAGATGAAGGCTGAACTGGTTTTGGCGGCATTAGCACTTGAGATGACATGATATCCTGTTCAGGAGATGTGAAGATAGTGGGGAAGGACTATGCTTCAATGTTGTTGGTCAGTATGCACTGCCAGCTATGTATGTGGATATTTTTGAGGTATCATTTATTGGAGTCTCCACAGAGGTGTGCAGCTGTCTCACAACCAGCTACAAACTTCCAGACTGAGCACTGCTGTATCCATAGCAACTGAGGCCACGGGGATTTGTGAAGGATGTAGTCCACAAATAATTCCTCATTCATCACAGGTCCTGTCAGCACACAAGCTACTGTAGTGGCCCAGACTTTGCAGCCACTCATCACTTTAATTACCTCATGTGGTGTGTGTAATTGTATTTGTGAGAACCTATCTGCCTTTTGTAATGGAGGAGACAGGTGGTGGTTTTGTGTATTGTAAAGAGTCATTGTCAGGTCAAATGTTTGTTGTTGTGTAGATGTGTGTATGTGAGACACTCTGCCCAGATGTGTCAGGTGTGTCATCCCCAAGAGCAGTCCTGGCATTGTGTAGAGGGCTTTACCCAGAATCCCCTGGGGTTAGCTGGAAAGGAGTTTATAAATAGTGGAGCAGGGGTGTAGGAGAAAGAAGCAGTCAAGGAGAGTCAGAATAAGGTAGAGGAAGAAAAGAGTGAGAGAAAGAAAGTAAGAGTAGTAACCAAGTGTTGAGCCTTGTCTAAGCCTAGACTAAGAATGATGGACGAAGAAGGAGAGCCTCGGTAACCAGGGAGTCTATTTCCATCCCATTTGAAAGAGCATACCAAGTGCAGGCAAGCCCTTATGAGTCCCGAGAGCAACCGTCAAGTACCCATTATCAACTGTGAGTAGAGTTACCGCTGAAGAGCAGCAGGGTAAGAACCACGGAAGTCCCAGCTTAAGTTCTCTTCATTCCTCCACAAATAAGGTTACTTCAGCATCACTTAAGTACAGAATGTCTAAGAGAAATCTGCCTAATTCTGATTTCTGTCGAATAACCAACGTTTAAGCTTGTTGTCATAGCAACTGTTAACAGACTGTGTTCAAGAGTTGAGTAAACTTTATATCCTTGGTTTACCATAATGTCTGATGTCTGGATTGTCTTCAATTATCTTCATCAACTTGATTAAGTTAAAGGGTATTGGCGTCACGAACTGTCATTTAAGTTTATTTGCAACTGGCGTGTATCTGAGCCAGGCTGCAGCTGATCTATGGAGTGGAGCAGCAGAGCCACCTCTGACAGTCATCTTCTAAACCCCACTGTCTCCCTCATCCGGTAAGGTCTGCGCTCGGTCACTACTCTATGTATGTTTAATAGCCTGTAGTGTCAGAGACCTTTTTTGTCTGAATGGAAGGCACAGTTCAGGTTTTATGTAATCGAGTATTATTTTAAAAAATCAAGACGAAAAAATTCTCTGGAAACTGAAACTCCTCCCTAAATGACCAGAAAATCCAGAAAAATTCACCGCCATGTTTCGATACAAAAAAAGACTTTAATTATCCTTCTCCTAAATAGTATATGAGTAAATTGAGTAGGCTAATGAGTATATAACTGTTGTAAAGATTGTAATGCTTTTTTTGTACTGTACATACAGAAATATAAATAACAAATAATATGGTTACGATGTTTCATGTATTTCGGTTTTAATTAATAATAAATAACAAATGTTTTCTTTTATTTTGGGCATAAAATAAATAATAAACAACATAAATAAACATATAAAACATGAAAATTATTGATACAAATATGATTTTTCAGTTTTTCCATGTGTAAATATGGAGGTGTTTTGGTTTTCGGAGAATTTTTGATCTTGAATTTTGAAATCAGCATACTCTATTACATAAGACCTCAAATGTGCCTTCCATTCAGACAAAAAAGGTCTCTGACACAACAGGTTAATGTGTAAATTTGTTGTGTCATTTATTGGAGTCTCCACACAGGTGTGCAGCAGTCTCACTACCAGGTACAAACTTCCGGATTGAGTACTGCTGTATCCATAGCAACTCAAGCCACAGGGGCTTGTGGGGGATGTAGTCCGCCCATAATACCTCTTTCAGTGCACAAGGATAAAGGACCTGTGATAACATCACTGTCATGTGATCAGGAGGCAGAGCTAAGAGTCGATAACTGACATCACAGGTGCTGTCAGGCTCTGCAGGTAAATCACACACAGACGGACGGACAAGTGGTCGTTAGCCTTTGACTGACAGATCTCCCCGCTTTTGTGTATAATGAGAGAGCTGTCATTCTTCACGCTGCTGGTGTGGAGATACCAGCTTCCATGACTCAGAGCTACCCTCATGGTCAGTCTTGAAGAACCTAGTGACATAATCCCTTTAAGGACAGAGTTGTTTACTCCATAGAGCATCTGATTGTATAGAAGGGGAGATTACCGGAGAAAGAAATCCCAACTGCAGAGCAATTCTGTTGGAAGCACACTGGGAAATAAAAGTTAAATTTCACACAGATGCATTTGCTGACAGCTTTACCCCTTAAGAACCAGAGAGTGTTTTGGGCTCTAAAGGATACATTACTTTTTAGCGATTTCCTATGGTGGTTTCATGGGTTGCCAAAAGGATTTTTGCGAACTTATTTTTTTTTGTAACATATAGGGGTGTTTTTCAATACCCTTTTACATTGATTTTTTTTTCTATTTGTTTTTGTTTTATTAGAGGTAATGTGCCGGATGTGTTGATATATAATTTGTACAGATGAAATACTCTTAAGTTAATCCTTAATGCACCATCGCAGTCTGCTATGTTACAGTGCAGTACGTTAGGGTTTGGAAGTATCTGCATATGAGTTTTAGTCAGCAGATGGTGGGCTAAAGCTAAAGTTATTGTAATAAGATTAAAAGTCAATTGACCCATGCCCCCTTCAACATCAATGACAATAGCATCAGAGAAGAGGACATGTAGGGGGTGTAATGAAACACAGGGCACCTCTGCCAGCAGACCCTCCCTTCTGCACTGTCCGACACTGCCCATACCACTTTCACTCAAACTCACCACATCACCCATCCTCAGTTCCCCCTTATACTATATGCCCACTGGAGTGAAGGAAGTGTCAGCAGCAGCTGGAAGTCCCCAGGGGAGGGCAGACTTAGTGGGCACTGTATATAAGGGGGAAAACAGAATAGCACTTGGGGAATGACAGCTGATTAGAGCTGGAGTGAAGTAAATGTGCTCTTCTATACTCTCATGAACCTATACTTCTGGCAGAGGAGAGTGCCGTCACTCTTATAAGCTTCACTTACTGCCGACTGCACTGCTCGGTGTGTACAGTAAGTGACACTTGAATTGGGGAGCGACTGGGATAAATATTGTTTGGTGTCAAACAAGTAGTTTCCTTCAAGCCAGCTGACTGTTTACTGTAGAGTCCTGATCCTCAGTGACTGTAGTCGGCGACCCGGCATCTGCACAGTATGAAGAAGAAAAGTATTGTTATTTGGTGCGATAAGGGGCAGCACACATGAGTTACTGTGCAGGGCAGAGATGACTGTGGTTTTGGTTGGCATATTTTTTTTTTCTTTTAATATATTTGTATTTTAGTCTGTACATCTTTTTAAAGTATTTTTTAAGATCTATATGATGCCAAGTAAGACTTCTAGGAAGCATTCACAAAGTCAGTTTTTTTTTTCTTATTTCAGTTTTCCACTGTAATTGGGGCATTCATAGGAGCAGCATCCATAGGAGACCCAGGTACAGGGGAAACAACCCCAATGGTGTCAATATCCACTGGCACAGACAGCTATATGTGTATGACTGTAAATACAGGGGTAGCTGTCAATCACTGATAGGACCGCCCATTGGACTGTTCAGCTCAGAATGTACAGAGATATAAATTATTAATAATCTTTATTTATATAGCACCAAAGTATTTCACAACGCTTGCAAGACAGGGGGAATAAAAACAAAACCATGGTTACATGTAGTAAACAATTGATGGAAACCGTAGGGGTAAGGGTCCTGCTCCAATGAGCTTACATACTCAAATTGGATGAATGAAGAATACTCCCGAGCTTTATCTGCGTTTTCTCATCTATTCACACAGGCGGCTGCGGCGTAACAGCGAAAATATACACTGCAGTGTGGAAATCCCTCGGTTGGCATAAATCCTCAGAATGGCTTCAACTGCTTAAATAGAGCCAGATGTAATCTTTTTGCAGCACTGGGTGCAGCTTAACGTCCTCCCCATCCCTTTTTTTCCAGCTCCCATAGAAGCCTATGGAAGCCTCCAGCGTATCTCGGCAAAAGATAGGGCAAGACCTATCTTTTTCGGCAGTGTTTAAAATTGGTCACTGTTTTCGGTCGTCAATGTCTTATTATTTCCAGTGCTACGTTTTTTGTGGCTAAATCTGAATTGCTCATCTGAATGAATGCATTGGAAACCAATTCTTCAGCTAGTTGCAAATTTTTATCACAGCTAAATTAGCTGCGTAAAACCGCTCATTTGGATAAGGCCTTATACTAAATCTTTCCCCATAAAACTATATATCAATCTGCTCAGCTCTTCCTGCTCTATAACATGATGCCTACAGTTTGGACAGCACATTCCAGTTGACAGATTCCCTTTAAGCCCACGCCATGTTTTTATGATCGGTCAGGACTAAAGCCCAGGTCCAAGCACCATATATATGCGCTTGGTTTGTAATGGGTTAAAAAGCTTTGTAATGGGTTTAAATAAAATATGCCATATTTAGGATGAAACTTTGGTAAAATTGTATTAATTAGTAAATGAATATCCCAGGGTTATTTAACATATCAGGTAAATTCTTTCAATTTGGTGCCTCATGCAAGTTCCAAGGTGCTCTGTACACTATAGGTTCTTAACATCACAGGAAATACAATGGCTGCATGCTACTGTATGCGGCTGGATAGGAAACGTTGCCAAAATGACACCCCCCCTTCTCTGACATCACTTCCTGCTCCAAAGCTATTGGCAGAAGCTATACCTCAGACTTCCTGTTCAACCCACCCCTTCATGGAATCATGATCAAAATTTGTCTGAAATTCCATGTTAATAATAATTTAAAACGGCTGGATTAATTTTATTAATGCTAAAACAAAGCTAATTACTCACTATCTCTCTCTAAAGGCACTTCAGCTATATATAATAGATATTTCAAGAATTAACAGCAATTACATTAAACGGCCTTCACCTTGTCAATCTAGACAGTGTTTTTTGCTGACACTATAATGCTGCTCTTTGTATCAGATAATAGCTTTGTTAACATGAACTTGATTGATTGAATGCAACTAAGTAGATGACAGGGGTTCAGGGTTGCCAACTGTCTGTAAATTCCTAGACAGTCACTAAAAATAAGTAACCCTTTTCCAGGATCCATGAAAAAATAGAGGTCTATGATTTTTTTTAAGATAGAGGAGTTTAAACAGATTATTGTCATTAGTATTATGATCATTTTACAGTTTGCAGTAAGTGAGCAATTAGTTACTATGACCTGTGATTTTTCATAAGCTGTCTAGAACAAAGAGCTAATTAGGTTGGCCCTATTTAGGTGTCAAGTCTTGCTGTGATGGTTGTTGTTATAGAGGCAGAAAGTTCAACTCTACTAGTAGTGACTTACTTATTCGTGTACTCGTCTAAACGAGAATCATCCCACCAGAGGCGTAACTTGCCACGAGAAGTAGCATCTATCAGGACTACTGTGCCTAAAAAAGGAGCCGTGTGGGCTCCGAAACGCGTTGTACTTCCTTGTTTTATAAAATAAACATCCTTATTTGATACCACCTTGGGTTGATTCACTTCACTCTATGAGACATCAAACCACAAGAATTCAGTTTAGGGTTCTTAGGAGGTCACCCTGAGCACAGGATCTTTTTTGTTCTTTATTTTTACTTGAAGTTTTTGGGCCCTAATGCAAAATCTGTAACAGGGCCCCCAACTATAATGCTTTATTCATACTTCAAGGCTCTCTACATGGAGAAGAGAGGCCTTCTGGGCCCCCTAAGGCTCCTGGGCCCAGGTGCAACTGCATCCTCAATAATTACGCCCCTGTATTGCATGTAAAAGGGGCAAAAGGTACATACTGTAAATTAGAATATTTTTATGTGTATATTTAATTTTAGATTTTTTTGTGCAAGTTAATATTTTAATTTTATTTTTTACTAAGAAAATGCAAAAAGTACAACCTCCACCCTCATTGGGAGCCTTAGGCATAGTTAGCAGTGGAAAATTACATGGAAGTGATTCTAGGCCAGGAATAAAGAAATGCACTTATTTGTGTCTTTGGCATGAAATGATTAATGTAAACAATCTTTTATCTGTTTTTCAATGTCAGTTATTGTCTTTGTAAGGAAGGCGCACTACACAGATTGCTTACTGTTTTAACGTGTTCACGAATCTTCATGCACATGCAATGCTAGGACTGAAATACGTGGTGAAGGCAGGGTTGTCCATCTAAGTTTACTTTTTTCTGGACAATTTATCCAAAAATCACAGACAACCAATATTTTTTATGGAGACATTGAGAACCATGAGTAACAATAAAGATTATAAGTAATACATGTCTACAGGTCAGATACTGATCTGAACTCTGTCACGGATGGGAGAGGGGGGGACCCTGATTGAGCCCACCTCTATCACTGATTTGCAACAGATCAATAGTTCCGAGCACTCTCACCGCTATGACCACTTGTCACATCCGAGCCTTGATCGATAACTCTAGCAGGATTACAAGCGTGGGGTTGTTAGAATACAGGTGGATCTGTACCCAGCTTTCCCAGGTTTCTGCATGCATGATCACACCCTGCTCCATTCTAATGGCCCAGCACACTACAATACCCACGCTGCCACAACCAACTGTTAATGAAAGCTGGGACCCAGACTATGAATTATGAAGACAAGCTTCGGAGTTATGGCTCATTTTAAAACTAGCAAGGCTGACTAATAAATTACAGATTTTTTCTAAAAAACTAGCAGGTCATATAAAGCAGTGGTCCCCAACCTTTTTGGCACCAGGGACCGGCTTCAAGCAAGACCATTTTTACAAGGCCCGGCAGGGTTGGGCGGGACATGGGCGGGGCTTTGGTTATAGGGGGCGGGGTTATGAAGGGGGTTGGAGTTTAGTGCATTCTTATTTAGTTATGACATTAGAATGTCCTGGCAGTACACACATAGGGCAGTGCATAATCTCCCCCCCCCCAGCACACACATAGGGCAGCATATAATTTATCTCCCCCCCCCCAGTAATAGACAGCCCCCATCCCTCAGTAATAGACAGCCCCCACCTCTCAGTAATTAGCAGCCCCTCCCCCTGTAATAAGCAGGTCCCCCCCCAGTAATAAGCAGGTCCCCCCCAGTAATAAGCAGTTCCCCCCCCCAGTAATAAGCAGGTCCCCCCCCCCAGTAATAAGCAGGTCCCCCCCAGTAATAGGCAGCGCCCCACCCCCAGTAATAGGCAGTGCCCCCCCCCCCAAGTAATATGCAGCCCCCCCCCTCAAGTACTAGGCGCCGACCCCCCCCCCAGTAATAGGCAGCCTCCCCAGTAATAGGCAGCCTCCCCAGTAATAAGCAGCCCCCCCCCCAGTAATAACCAGGTCCCCCCCAGTAAGCAATCCCCCCCAGTAATAAGCAGGTCCCCCCCCCCAGTAATAACCAGGTCCCCCCCAGTAATAA
Organism: Eleutherodactylus coqui; assembly: GCF_035609145.1. Taxonomy (NCBI): domain Eukaryota; kingdom Metazoa; phylum Chordata; class Amphibia; order Anura; family Eleutherodactylidae; genus Eleutherodactylus; species Eleutherodactylus coqui. The sequence continues at coordinate 445,550,428 of NC_089837.1, forward strand.
CCAGTCCCCCCAGTAATAAGCAACCCCATTCCCCTGTAATAAGGACACCCCCCCCCAGTAATAAGCAGGTCCCCCCAGCCAGTAATAGGCACCCCCCCCAGTAATAGGCAGCCCCTTCCCCTGTAATAAGTAGCCCCCCCCCCCCAGTAATAAGCAGCCCCCCCAGTAAGCAATCCCTCCAGTAATAAGCAGGTCCCCCCCCAGTAAAAGGCAGCCCCCCCGTAATAGGCAGCCCGCCCAGTAATAGGCAGCCCCTTCCCCTGTAATAAGTAGCCCCCAGTAATAGGCAGCCCCTTCCCCTGTAATAAGTAGCCCCCAGTAATAACCAGCCCTCCCAGTAATTGGCAGCCCCTTCCCCTGTAATAAGTAGCCCCCCCCCCCCGTAATAGGCAGCCCCCCAACCCATATACTTACCTCCCCCCTGCTGTCGCGCTCTGTCTGCTTGCCCTGACGTCAGCCCGGAACGCTTCCTCCCCGAGTCCTCTCCTGCGGAACTAATGAGCAGGGGACTCGGGGAAGAGTATCCTGGCTGCACAGACGTCAGTGTGTGCGCCGGCATCAGCGCGTTTACCAGCGGGGAGCTGCGGCGCCCCTGCTGGTAATCGCTTCGGTGGTCAGCGGCGTCGGCACGCCGCGGGCCACATAGCACAAGGCAGCGGGCCGTATTCGTTTTGTTTAGAGTAAAAGTTCCCGGCGGTGCCGCGGACCGGCGCTAAACACCCAACGGCCCGGCCCCGGTCCGTGGACCGGCGGTTGGGGACCCCTGATATAAAGTTATTACATCGGAGTATAGGGTTATACAGATATACACAACAAGACAGTATTTTAAAATAAAACGAGGAGAAAAATAAACAAAGGATACCAGATTTGGGATTTGTGGTCCAAGATTGTAATTGGCAGAGTTCCTGGAGACAAAATGGGACAGTCTATGTACCGCAGCATGGTACTATTGTATCTTGTCACCACTGGGAAAAGGGTGGAGACATGGGTTGGCCAGGGTTAGTTTTAGGGGAGTGAGCATGTTACAACCCCACCAGTGGATTGGATGTTGCACACATACAGCATTGAAACTTCCTTTCCCATGCTTGCAGTAGCTAACTGCACGTCTTTGGCCGGGGTGCCGCTGACGAGGTTCCCTGGTGTAATTTCCCTGGCCGGACGACTGCTGTCAGTCACCCCACTGCTACCGTCAGAGCTAAGAGGCCAAGAGCTGTGAGTATGTCCTGTGATGTATGCTACTGCCACAGTCATGGGCAGCCAACTGCTGTCACTTATTCCCCACGCTTGCTGCTGCTGTGGCGTCAGTGTGCCTGGTGCAGCACTATACTGACGCACTCACTGTCTCCGGTGATTCGGATTATCTAAGTATGTGAGCTGTAATGTTTACAGCGACTCCTGGCTCCCATGTCCCAGCCTCTGTCCGCCTTTATGTTTGCCACTGTGAAAAAGCACTGTGGTCTGCTGCCATGTTCTGGTCGCAGACTTCTGCAGTCTTGATGCCGCCTCACACCTCCATCCCTCTGTGGCTCTATAGTGCTGCACGCTCCATTTGCCGTACTACTCTGGCCCCAGGTCCCAGATTACCTTGTGAGACAGACCCGGATTTCTCAATCTTTGCCTTTCAGTAGCCAGGCTGTTAGTTTTAGCCAACGAGTGGACCTTCTGAAAGAACACCAGACCCTTAGACAAAAGGTCCTTCCTGAGAGGCAGTGCTATGGGGGATTGTATAGCCAATGAGTTCAATATTGGAAACGATGGCCTCTTCGGCCAGGCTGGTTGAATAAAAATCACTGTGGTCTGACTTTTTCATATTTTTTTGAAGACACCGGGATATTAAAGGAAGAGGAAGAAAGGTGTACACCAGGGTCATATCCCATTTCTGAGACAGTGCGTCTAGTGCTACGGGATGATTTGCGGGATTCAGGGAGAAGAAGTCTCGGCATTTGGAATTCTTCCTTACCGTGAACAAGTCCATCTGGGGTTGGCCCCACTGGGTCGTAAGGTGCTGGTATACTTCCATGTTGAGTGCCCAATTTCCTGCATCTATTTTTTTTGTCGGCTTAGGAAGTCTAGTTTTTTCTCGGCTTAGGAAGTCGACTATGCAGTTTAAGGACCCTTTCAGATGGACTGCTTATAATGACTCCACGTTGTTTTCTGCCCATGACAGAATACTTTGCACCATATGTTGCAAGTGAGGAAGGCGCATGCCTCCCTGGTGGCGAATAAAAGAGACAGCTGTTATACTATCAGATAAAACTTTTACCTGCTTTCCTTGTAATGTGTCCTCAGATCAGATTAAAGCTTCCCAGACTGCCCTGAGCTCTCTATAATTAGACGACCGGGTACTGGTATAGCTTGACCAGGAGCCTTGTAGTGCTCTACCTGTTACCTGGGCTACCCAACCAGATCCTCTGGCATCCATGTTGATGGTATTGGAAGGAGATAGAGACCATTTTACTCCTTTCTTGAGTCTGCAGGGAGATAGCCACTAATTTAAGGATCTTTCTACTGATCCTGGCAACTTAAATTTTTTATCCAGGGAGGATTGACTTCGATCCCAAGTTAACAGAATTTTTTGCTGCAGGGATCTACAATAAAATTGTGCCCATGCCACAGTAGAAAGGCATGCTGTCACCTGGCCCAACACCCTCATTGCTTCTCTAATGGATACATAATTACTCCTTTTGAACTTGCTAACTGAAATGATAATCTCTGAGACCTTCGCTTTCAGAAGAAAAGAATACCCTCTTACAGAATCTAAGAGGACCCCCAGAAAAATCTTCCTGGTATCAGGATTGAGACTGGATTTTTCAATCCAAATAAACAATCCAACCTTAATATGAGAGAAGGTTGTGTCTGCCCTATGTGGGACCGCATTGTGCCCACGTCTTTCGCAATTAACAGAAAGTCATCCAAATATGGAATAGTATTGATGCCCCTCTCATGCAAAAAACTGATTGGCATTTCCTCGGCCCCTAGGATATTTTTAAAAGTCATGATCGAACCAAAAGGCAGACGGACAAATTGGAAATGATAAATAACCCTCTTTATCTGAACCGTAAACCTAAGATATTTCTGGGATGCTGTATGAATAGGTATGTAATAATAGGCGTCCCTCAGGTCCACCGTACACATGATATAAGAGGGTCCTATCAACGGCACCGTCGACTGGATTGTCTCAATCTTAAATGTAGCATTCTTAACATACTTGTTAAGTGCTTTTAAATTAAGAATAACCCTAAATGACTCATTTGGCTTTGGAACTAAAAATAAGGATGAATAGAAATCCTGACCCTGTTTGTCCACAGGGACAGGTGAAATGGCCCCTAACTTTATTAAATTATAAATCCCTTCTTCCAATTTCTCTTGGAGGAGAGGAATTTCTGTCGAAGTAATTAGGTATCTTGTAGGGGGAATAGACAACAGTTCTGTCTGATACCCCAATGTAACCACCCTCCATACCCAGGGATTACATGGCCCCATCTCCCAGAGTATTGACCGAATCTACCCCCCTCTGTGCTGGACTTATCTGGGCTCGGGTTTGGTGGAAAAACCAGAGTTTTTCCCCCTTTCGGGTATGCCTACCTACCCGATTTGCCTTTGTTCCTCCCTCTAGGTGGCAATGACTCCTTCCGGGTAAATATCCCGGGTAAATAATCTGTTGGGAAACCTTTTTTCTTATCGTCCACTTTCTCCTAAATTTTATCTAAAATTGGCCCAAACAGGTATTCTCCTTGAAAGGGGATTGGGCATAATTTATTCTTAGACTGTGTCACTGTGTCCCCTGACCAAGCTCTAAGCCACAATGCTCTCCTGGCTGAATTCACTAGCCCTGCGTTCCTTGCTGAGAACCTCACAGATTTAGCTGAGGCGTCTGCCACAAAAGCTGTAGCTTTTTTGATTAGCGGAATGCATTTCAGAATTTCTTGTTGAAGATGGGATTACAGTTGTTCCAGCCAGAGATACATAGATTTTGCCACTGACATAGCCGCTGTAATGGCTTCAATTACAGTGGTCGCTGATTCCCAAGTGCCTTTAAAAGTAATCTTCAATTTTTAATTGGGTGCTATCCTCGAATGGTAACAAATAGAGATGCGCGAGCATACTCGTCCGAGCTTGATGCTCGTTCGAGTATCAGGGTGTTCGAGATGCTCGTAACTCGAGACGAGCACCACGCGATGTTCGAGTTACTTTCACTTTCTTCCCTGAGAAATTAGCGGGCTTTTCTGGCCAATAGACAGACAGGGAAGGCATTACAACTTCCTCCTGTGATATTCCAGCCCTATACCACCCCCCTGCAGTGAGTGGCTGGGGAGATCAGGTGACACCCGAGTATTTAAATCTGCCCCGCCCGTGGCTCGCCACAGATGCATGCTGACCGAGATCAGGGAAAGTGCTGTCTTGCTGTAGCTGCTATAGGGAGAGTGTTAGGTGTTATTTTAGTCTTCAAGAACCCCAACGGTCCTTCTTAGGGCCACATCTGACCGTGCGCAGTACTGTTATGGCTGCTTTTTTTGTATATCGGGCGTGCAGACCTTAGCGTCCTCAGTCTGCAGTCATTTTACAGAGTATAGGGGCAGTACTGGTGAGGCAGGGACAGTGGGAAAGGTGAAAGAGATATACTGGCTATAAAGGCAGTGTGGTTGTTCCCAAAAACTTCAAAAAAATACTATATTTGGCCTGCCTGTCACTGCCTTCAATTTACTGCGTCTCTGCTGGGGGTAGTAGTTGGTGAATTAATACCAAGCCTTGCGCATAATTGTTTCCTGGCTCTGCAGTGCATTATGTACGCGAAGTCAGCCTCCAACAGGGAAATCAAAATACAGTGTATATCACAGGCAGTGTGGTTGTTCCCCAAAAGTTAAAAAAATACTATATTTGGCCTGCCTGTCACTGCCTTCAGTTTACTGCGTGTCTGCTGGGGGTAGTAGTTGATGAATTAATACCCAGCCTTGCGCATAATTGTTTCCTGCCTCTGCAGTGCATTACGTACGCGAAGTCAGCCTCCAACAGGGAAATCAAAATACAGTGTATATCACAGGCAGTGTGGTTGTTCCCAAAAAGTAAAAAAAAAATACTATATTTGGCCTGCCTGTCACTGCCTTCAGTTTACTGCGTCTCTGCTGGGGGTAGTGGTTGGTGAATTAATAACCAGCCTTGCGCATAATTGTTTCCTGCCTCTGCAGTGCGTTACGTACGCGAAGTCAGCCTCCAACCACAGGCCAATAAGTGGCACATTTAATTACAGCGTTCTGTTTCTGCTAATCTCGTAATACACTATGCTGAGGGGTAGGGGTAGGCCTAGAGGACGTGGACGGGGGCGAGGACGCGGAGGCCCAAGTCAGGGTGTGGGCACAGGCCGAGCTCCTGGTCCAGGTATATTGCAGCCAACTGCTGCGGAATTAGGAGAGAGGCAAGTTTCTGGGGTCCCCAGATTCATCTCACAATTAATGGGTCAACGCGGTAGACCTTTATTAGAAAATGAGCACTGTGAGCAGGTCCTGTCGTGGATGGCAGAAAGTGCATCCAGCAATCTATCGACCACACAGTCTTCTACGCCGTCCACAGCTGCAACTCTGAATCCTCTGGCTGCTGCTCTTCCTTCCTCCCAGCCTCCTCACTCCATGAAAATGACACATTCTAAGGAGCAGGCAGACTCCCAGGAACTGTTCTCGGGCCCCTGCCGAGATTGGGCAGCAATGGTTCCTCTCCCACCAGAGGAGTTTATCGTGACCGATGCCCAACCTTTGGAAAGTTCCCGGGGTCCAGGGGATGATGCTGGGGACTTCCGGCAACTGTCTCAAGAGCTTTCAGTGGGTGAGGAGGACGATGTCGATGAGACACAGTTGTCTATCAGTGAGGTAGTAGTAATTTCAGTAAGTCCGAGGGAGGAGCGCACAGAGGATTCGGAGGAAGAGCAGCGGGACGATGGGCGGCGTACTGGGAGTCAGCCTCCTCAATTCTTTACAGAAGAGTGGGCCTGGTTGGCAGACAGGTCCTTGGAAACTTTGAGGAGTCTACCCAGATGGTGAGCGGCAATGCTGCAATCATTAGCGTCACCATTCCTCTGCTATGCCTCTTGAGAAGTTCCCTGCAAAGCAAAAGGCAGACGCTTTGCGCTCGGAAACAGAGGCGGGGAAGACAGTATGTTGCTGGATAGTCAGAGCACCCTCATGTCTATATCTCAGCGCGTTGAGGAGGAGGAGGAGGAGGAGGGGGAGGAGTATGAGGAGGAGGGGGAAGAGACAGCTTGGCCCACTGCTGAGGGTACCCATGCTGCTTGCCTGTCATCCTTTCAGCGTGTATGGCCTGAGGAGGAGGAGGAGGAGGATCCTGAAAGTGATCTTCCTAGTGAGGACAGCCATGTGTTGCGTAAAGGTACCCTGGCACACATGGCTGACTTCATGTTAGGATGCCTTTCTCGTGACCCTCGCGTTACACGCATTCTGGCCACTACGGATTACTGGGTGTACACACTGCTCGACCCATGGTATAAGGAGAAACTTTCCACTCTCATACCCGAAGAGGAAAGGGGTTGAAGAGTGATGCTATACCACAGGACCCTGGCGGACAAACTGATGGTAAAATTCCCATCCGACAGCACTAGTGGCAGAAGGCGCAGTTCCGAGGGCCAGGTAGCAGGGGAGGCGCGGAGATCAGGCAGCATGTACAGCACAGGCAGGGGAACACTCTCTAAGGCCTTTGCCAGCTTTATGGCTCCCCAGCAAGACTGTGTCACCGCTCCCCAGTCAAGGCTGAGTCGGCGGGAGCACTGTAAAAGGATGGTGAGGGAGTACGTAGCCAATCGCACGACCGTCCTCCGTGACGCCTCTGCTCCCTACAACTACTGGGTGTTGAAGCTGGACACGTGGCCTGAACTCGCGCTGTATGCCCTGGAGGTGCTTGCTTGTCCTGCGGCTAGCGTCTTGTCAGAGAGGGTGTTTAGTGCGGCTGGGGGAATCATCACGGATAAGCGTACCCGCCTGCCAACTGACAGTGCCGACAGGCTTACACTCATAAAGATGAACAAAGCCTGGATTTCCCCAGACTTCTCTTCTCCACCAGCGGACAGCAGCGGTACCTAAACAATACGTAGGCTGCACCTGCGGATGGAAGCATCGTTCTCTAGCACATAAAAAACGTGGACCTTTTAGCTTCATCAATCTGTGTATTATATTCATCCTCCTCCTCCTGCTCCCCCTCCTGAAACCTCACGTAATCACGCCGAACAGGCAATTTTTCTTAGGCCCACAAGGCTCAGTCATATGACTTTTGTAAACGATGTTTATACGTTTCAATTCTCATTAAAGCGTTGAAACTTGCACCTGAACCAATTTTAATTTTAACTGGGCTGACTCCAGGCCTAGCTACAAATTAAGCCACATTAACCAAAGCGATTAATGGGTTTCACCTGCCCTCTTGGTTGGGCATGGGAAATTTTTCTGAGATACATTAGTACTGTCGGTACACCAATTTTTTGGGGCCCTCGCCTACAGTGTAATCCTAGTAATTTTTATGGGCTTTGCCTGCACTCATGCTACAGCAAGGTGTGTGGGGTTGGCCTACACTTTTGCTACATAAATGTAACTGGGGCCTTGTCTATACTGCAACTACTGAAATGTGAAAGAGACTGTTATCTCCCTAAACTGCTGCAACGGGAATGTTACTGTGGCCTGTCTTGACTGCTACTACTACTGAAATGGAACTAATACTGTGCTCCCCCTATACTGCTGCTTCGGAATTGTTACTGTGGCCTGTCTTGACTGCTACTACTACTGAAATGGAACTAATACTGTGCTCCCCCTATAATGCTGCTAGTGATATGTTACTGGGGCCTGCCCCTAATGCTACCGCTGAAATGTTACTAATTCTGGGCTCTGCCTATACCGCTGCTAATGCTATGTCACTGGGGTGTGTAAACGGAGGCTTCCCAAAGACATGATGGTGGCGAGGCCATTTCCCATGATACGCGGTTACTGTTAAGATGCATATAACCACGGACACATGGAGAGGACACGTAGTGCCTCAAAAACATCCCCCTCCTCCTCCAACAATGAAAACATTCTTGGCAAATACCTTTGCATTGGTCCGTCTGGTGGCAGTCCAAGAATTTCACCTTTACCGACACAACAAGAGAGCCCCCCCACCATCCCCCCGCCACGGCCCACTTAATCCTGGCCACATTCCAAAAACCAACTAAATAGGTCCGCAGTCGCTACTAGGCTAGTAAATAGGCTACTAGGTCCGCAGTCGCAACCACATTCCCACCAACGCGGTTACTGTTAAGGTACATATTACCAGTCTGACTGGGGCATGCACTGTGGGCCGAAGCACACCTGTATTGTATGTGAAGTTAGCTCTGCTGAGCAGGGCACTGCAATGGGATACATTTATGTACCGCCGATGGGTTCCAGGGAGCCACCCATGCTGTGGGTCCACAAAGACTTCACATTACGGATTTGTACCTGCCAGTGTCTATGTATTAAAAACCCCGGTCAGACTGGGCCATGCAGTGTGGGCCGAAGCCCACCTGCATTTAATCGGACGTAACCTCAGCTGTGCTGGGCAATGCAATGGGATATATTTATGTACCGCCGGTGGCTTCCCGGGACCCACCCATGCTGTCGGTCCACACGGACTTCACATTAGTGAGTTGTACCTGCCTGTGTCTATGTATTAAAAACCCCGGTCTGACTGGGGAATGCAGTGTGGGCCGAAGCCCACCTGCATTTAATCTGACGTTACCTCAGCTGTGCTGGGCATTCCAATGGGATATATTTATGTACCGCCGGTGGCTTCCTGGGACCCTCCCATGCTGTCGGTCCACACGGACTTCACAATAGGTAGTTGTACCTGCCTTTGTCTACTTATAAAAAACTCCAGTCTGACTAGGGCATGCAGTGTGGGCCGAAGCCCACCTGCATTTAATCTGACGTTAGCTCTGCTGTCCAGGGCACTGCAATCGGATACATTTATGTACCGCCGGTGGGTTCCAGGGAGCCACCCATGCTGTGGGTGCACACGGAATTCCCATTGCGGAGTTGTACCTGCCTGTGACTATTTATAAAAAACCCCAGTCTGACTGGGGCATGCAGTGTGGGCCGAAGCCCACCTGTATTTAATCTGACGTTAGCTCTACTATCCGGGGCACTGCATTGGGACAAACTATGAGACATGCACAGCTACGCTTGCATAGGAGTCTGCTGTAGGCCCGCGATTGCTGAGGGTTTGTGCAGAGGCCGATGTCCTTGGTGCAGTGAAAGTCCACTTCCTGCCTAGGATTCCTGAAGCTGTGGGCCGAGGCCTATGTCGTGGGTGCGGTGCAAGTCTGCCATGTTTGGCCGCTCAGATCAATTTTTTGTTCATGTCTTGGGCTTCCTAGGACCCCCCTATGCTGTTGGTGCAAACTTAGTTCCCATCGCGGTGTTTGACCTGTCTGGCACAAAGGCACTGACTGACTTGGGTAGAGGGCAGAGCGCTGACGGCTTTCCCCTTGCAGTGTCGATTGAGCTATGCGACACCTTGACAGAATGAATACTGTGTGGCACATGGATTCTCCATTGCTATGCCCATGTTTGCAGCTCCTGATGGAGGTGGCACAGGATTGGAGTTCTCATTGCTTTTGTACAGCATTGTGGGCTATCGCCCAGCCCCTTTTAAAGAGGGTTGCTGCCTGGCCCTGCCAACCCTCTGCAGTGCGTGCCTGCGGTTCCTCCTCATGGCAGACGCACTTATAAATAGACATGAGGGTGGTGTGGCTATGAGGCCAGCATGTGGCATGAGGGCAGCTGAAGGCTGCACAAGGACACTTTGGTGTGTGCTGTGGACACTGGGTCGTGCGGGGGGGGGGGGGGTTGGGCAGCATGTAACCCAGGAGAAGTGGCAGTGGAGTGTCATGCAGGCAGTGATTGTGCTTTGTTGGAGGTAGTGTGGTGCTTAGCTAAGGTATGCCTTGCTATTGAGGGTTTTTCAGAAGTAAAAATTGTTGGGAGGGGGGCGGCCCTCTTGCCGCTATTGTGGCTTAATAGTGGAACCTGGGAACTTGAGATGCAGCCCAACATGTAGCCCCTCGCCTGCCCTATCCGTTTCTGTGTCGTTCCCATCACGTTCTTGAATTTCCTAGATTTTCACAAATGAAAACCTTAGCGAGCATCGGCGAAATACAAAAATGCTCGGGTCGCCCATTGACTTCAATGGGGTTCGTTACTCGATACGAATCCTCGAGCATCGCGAAAAGTTCAACTCGAGTAACGAGCACCCAAGCATTTTGGTGCTCGCTCATCTCTAGTAACGAAGTCTTTTTAATTAGTTTAGTGACCTGAACGTCAACTTTGGGAATCTTATGCCATAGTGCTGTGTCATCAGGAGCAAAAGGGAACCTTTCCCTAAATTCTTTAGGAATAGCGAACCCGCGCTTCAATTTATGCATCTAATAATCTTTTTTCAAATTATCTTTTACCGGGAAGCATTTTCTCCACCTGGTCCTGAGCCTTCCAATCAGTTCGTCCTGGACGGACTTAGTTTGAGGAACATCAATGACCTCTATGGTGTTTCGCACCGCCATGACTAGCACATCTAAATTTTAATTTGAAAAATAGTATTTCTTTTCGCTGTCATCTGCGAGGACGGGAAAAGAAAATTTTGATGATGCATCATCTGACTCAACCACGTCCAAATGTTCTGAAGGTAAGACTTCATAAACAGGTGCACGCACTTTTTTCCTAGATGGCCCTGCCTGAGGATCAGGGAACTGTTCTGCCCACAATACCTGCACCTCCTCACGGACCATAGCACGAATCCCCTGCAATAAATTTTGCTGCTCGTGTTTAACAATTTTTGCAGTGCATTCAGGACAAATTGGCCTGTTGACGCTGTCATTCAGCCTTTTCGAACATAGGGCACATCTTTTAATCTGCTTCTTATCACTTTTGGATTTCAATGCTTCCTCCTGAAAACAGGAGAAGCCATTACTCCAAATTATTGCATAAAACCAGTGCAGTCTTTTGTCCAAGTGGACTACTCACGCTTGGCACAATCCCCTTGTCACCTTCTGCACTATCCATGGTGTCTCAGAGGTGAAAGCAGAGTCCTTCAGCTTAGAAGCATTTTGAATTTTGAATCTGCTACCATTTTTCAAGGGGGAAGCGTCTGATGTCATCACGCACCGCCGCGTCATTACTGGGAGCCGGCCGCCAATAGACTTTGGGACCTAGGCGCGAGATGCGGCTGTATCTGCCGTGGTTTCCGCGGTCTCAGGACCGCTCCTTCTGAGCTGAAAAAGGAAGCTGGATCCCAGACGCTCCTGACTCTCCCGCCGCCTGTCAACCCCTAAGGTCCCAAAAGGCACCTGGTGAGTCGTGCCCATAGCGTCCCTCCCAGCATGGAGAACTATCCTCTGTGTCCTTTGGGACAGGAAGAAACACTGGAGATGGATGGTGGAAGATGGCCTCAAGAACTCTTCTTCTTCCTGTCCCAAGGAGCAGAGGCGGGGCAGCCTCCATGTGTGCTGTCAGGATGGACATTATGGAAAAAGTTTGTATTTTATTTAACTCACACAATGCATGCCATGGAAAAAAAATACAGAAAAACATCCAAAAAAGAGGTAACTTTGCCTATCTTGGTTTACAAAAAACTGAATAGACAGTGATCAAAAAATTGTATGAATCAATAAATGTTACCATTAAAAAGTACAACTCATCCCACAAAAAAAACAGCACTGTTTACAAAAAAAGAAAAATTTTAGAGGTCTTTGAATGCAAGAGTAAATAGAAATACATTTTTTTAAAGTGTGAAAAAGTTGCAAAATAAAAAGCCTATATAAATTTCATACTGATGTATTTGTACTGATCCGCATTATTAATGTAACACATTATTCATACTGCACGGTGAATGCTGTTAAAAATAAAAAAAACATGCCACAATTGCAGATTTAGTTAATCTTGCTTCTAGAACAGAATGGAATAAAAAGCAATTAAAATGTTATATGTTCCAAAAATAGGATAAATAAAGACTAAAATTCATCCTGCAGAAAACAAGCCCTTATAGAGCTTCATCGATGAAAAAAATAAAAATGTTATTGCTCTTGGAATATGACACAAAAGCAAGTCTTTAAAAAAAACATAATTGTTTTTAGTGTACTAAAATAGCAAAACTTCAAAAAAACTGTATAACTTGGTATCGCCAGAATCGTGCTTACCTAGAGAGCAATGTTATCACATTATTTATTTTGTACACTGAATGCCATAAAAATGAAATCCAAAAAACAAGTGGCAGAATTCTTTTTCCACCAATCCCCTAAAAAAATAAAAGTCATACAATACATTCTATGTACTCAAAAATGATACCATAAAATAATACAACTTATCTGGCAAAAAATAACCCCCCATATGGCTATGCCGATTGGAAAATTTAAAAAGTTATGACTCCTGGAATGCAACAATGAAAAAAATTGAAAAATTAGTTGGTCATTAAAGCGCAAACAAGCTTTGTCACTAAGGGCTTAGTCACACGGGCGTTTATTGCCGCGATTTGCGCATGCGCATGCGTCCGGCGATTTTTTAAAACCATTGCTTTGCAATGGTATCGGACACATGAGCGCTTTTTATGCGCTCGTCCGATAAATTAGAGAACAGAAATCGCAGATCGCACCTATCTGCGATCTGCGATTCCTGTTCTCTTCTCTATATGCGCTCAATGGGGCCGGCGGCAGCAGCGCCGACCCCATTGAGAACATACAGAAGACAAATCATTCTTCTCTGCCACAGCTGTAACAGCTGTGGCAGAGAAGAACAATGTTTGCCCATTAAATTCAATGGAGCGGCAATACAGCCGACTCCATTGAAAGCAATGGGCTGCCGGCGTGCGCGGGATGAATTGTCAGGAAGGGGTTAAATATATAACCCCTTACCTGCAATGCATCCTTAAATGTGAAAAAATAAAAAAAAAGGATGTACTCACCAGCTCCCGGCAGCTGGAGATCCCGGCGGCCGGCCTGCAGTGGGTGTGAAGGGGTGTGACTCAGACTGGCCCCTGATTGGCTCAGCCTGAGCCAATCAGAGGCTGATCTCAGTCACACCCATTCATGAATTCATGAATGGGTGTGACTGAGACTTGCTTCTGATTGACTCAGCGCTGAGCCAATCAGGGGCAAGTCTGAGTCACACCTCCTTCACACCCACTGCAGGCCGTCCGCCGGGATCTCCAGCTGCCGGGAGCTGGTGAGTACATCCTTTTTTTTTATTTTTTCACATTTAAGGATGCATTGCAGGAAAGGGGTTATATATTTAACCCCTCCCCGACAATTCATCCCACACTCGCCCGCAGCGCTTGCATTCAATGGAGCCGCTGTATTGCCGGCTCCATTGAATGCAATGCGCTGGACAGCTCCGGCCCGTTTCTAATGAAACGCGGCTAGGAGCAGATTTTCGGGCGATTTTTGGGCCGATTTTTGGGCGCCGGTCACGCGATTTGCGCATGCGCATCCGTCATGCGATGCGCAAATCGCGTGAAAAAACGCCCGTGTGACTAAGGCCTAAGGAAGTAACATAGGTAGAAAACAACACAGTATGCAGTATACTTGGATTTCAGAAGATATCCATTTATAGGATACCACATCCACTGAATGATCACTTTATTAGAGATACCAGCTCTTTCATGATTGGAGTTTCCCTGTATAAAAATTAGACATGTGACTCCGGCAGCATAACATCAAGTTTCCCGCGGATCAGTTACAACTCCCATTAGAGTGATCTTCGTGACTTCCAAAAAGCCTGGTTATCGTTGCTAGACTAGCTGGGTCTAGTATTTTAAAAACTGCCACTCTTATAGGGGTTTTTCATGCAACAGTTTTCAGAGTTTACCAAGAATGGTATGACTGAGGAAAAACATCCAGTAAAGGAAGATCCTGTGGACATAAATAACTCCTTGATGAGAGGGATCAGAGGAGGATATCAAGAATAGTGTTGCTCACTGTCATCAGCCGTGATGTTAGCAAAATTTAACTAGGTAAGTCAATACGATTTTGGTAAAAATCAAGAAAAATTGAATTTCCCATACTGCCTGTTGCAGAGGTCAGCATACAGCCAATTAGCAGGCAGGGCACCTTGCTGATGTCACAAAATGTGTCCTTCATGTTGCATATGGGGAGCAGTTTCATTGGTCCAAAATGAAATAAAATAACATATGGTCTGTTCTTAGGACCAGATATTCTCCAGAGGATATATTAGTGCTGCTGTGAAATCTTGTATACCGAGTTCATATTGGAGAGACCAGAGAAAGGAGCAGCATCACATTTATATGCTTTTATAGCACATGCCCAAAAATTGCAGCTTATTTAGTTGGCAGTGTTTTTTTGTTAATATAAAAGAAAAAGAAACTCAAACATTGAGACAGCAAACATACACAGTCTGTGTCAGCGGCCTCAGTTGTCATTTAAAGTTGCCAGTCCAGTCACAACAAATTTTTTGCACGTCTTACGCAGCTAGCAGTGGTTTTCTGCAAACTACAAAGTTTGCTGATAAATTACATAAAACTACACTAAAAAGTAAACAGAACAAAAAAATAATAAAAAGGAAACATGAAGAGAGCAAGGGGTAGGTGACATGTCAGTAGTGATAATGGGGGTAGAGAATGGTGAAGCTGGCACTTCAGGCGGCTCCCACTGAAGTTAAAGCTCTACGTGCAGCAGGAGGTGATGCACGCATACTGCCATGCCTTAGAAGTGGTTGTGATTTTTGGTTCAAGGTCCAAATGGATTTTACCCACTATAATCTGTATGTGTAATACCGTATTAAGTGTAGAAATCGATTGATTAACATTGTGGATACTTGTGTGTTGGAATTTTATGGGACCATGTCCCATTGCAATGACATGTAGCCAGTTCAAGAAAATGGTGCCAATGCTCACACCAAGCGCTGGTGAGCACTAGTGCTACATATGTAGCAAAATTTAAATTGACAATACATTAATAAATTGACAATGCAATAAACTGTGGCACAGAAAGTTTTCCTGCCCTCTCAATAGCTTTTCAATGGCATTTGTTGTGTTAAGAAAAAACAATTTGTTGCAGCAAGTAATCAGTGCAAGGTCAAGCTTTGCAACATCTGTATATACAGTAGACCATACTAGGTGCCTATAGAATAGATTACTTGTGTATTGTATATACATCTGATAGTGATTGTCATAATTGAATACTCTAGTTATAATTGCCATTCCATGAAATCCATGATTGGCAGTACTAAAAGGTGCATTCAAATTCTAAGGTCTCCTAATTTTTTGGGGGGGAATAGGAGCAAATAGAATGATGGGACACATTTTAGAAGACACCAATATTCTGTGAGGATAAGGCAGACAGATGTCAGCATCATCCAACGCACAGAACCTATGTGACAGCAGCTGGAGTTGGAACATGAATGCTGTCATTTTAAGTATTGAAAACGTTTCTATAAAATAGCTTGTAATTAGAGATGAGCGAACACCAAAATGTTCGGGTGTTCGTTATTCGGAACGAACTTCCCGTGATGCTCGAGGGTTCGTTTCGAACAACGAACCCCATTGAAGTCAATGGGCGACCAGAACATTTTTGTATTTCGCCGATGCTCGCTAAGGTTTTCATGTGTGAAAATCTGGGCAATTCAAGAAAGTGATGGGAATGACACAGTGACGGATAGGGCAGGCGAGGGGCTACATGTTGGGCTGCATCTCAAGTTCACAGGTCCCACTATTAAGCCACAATACCGGCAAGAGTGGGCCCCCCCCCTCCCAACAACTTTTACTTCTGAAAAGCCCTCATTAGCATGGCATACCTTTGCTAAGCACCACACTACCTCCAACAAAGCACAATCACTGCCTGCATGACACTCCACTGACACTTCTCCTGGGTTACATGCTGACCAACCGCCCCCCCTCCCCCCCACAGGGCACACCAAAGTGTCCCTGGGCAGCCTTCAGCTGCCCTCATGCCACACCACGCTCATGTCTATTTAGAATTGCGTCTGCCATGACGAGGGACCGCAGGCACACACTGCAGAGGTTGGCACGGCTAGGCAGCGACCCTCTTTAAAAGTGGCGGAGCGATAGCCCACAATGCTGTACAGAAGCAATGAGAAATAGAATCCTGTGCCACCGCCATCAGGAGCTGCACACGTGGGCATAGCAATGGGGAACCTATGTGCCACACACTATTCATTCTGTCAAGGTGTCTGCATGCCCCAGTCAGACCGGGCTTTTTAATTCATAGACACAGGCAGGTACAACTCCCTATTGTGAAGTCCCTGTCGACCCACAGCATGGGTGGCTCCCTGGAACCCACGGGTGGTACACAGAAATATCCCATTGCATTGCCCAACACAGCTGAGGTAGTAATGTCGTGCTTAATGCAGGTGGGCTTCGGCCCACACTGCATGCCCCAGTCTGACTGGGGTTCTTTATAAGTGTACAGATGTAGTAAAAACTCCGTGTGCACCTACAGCATGGGTGGGTGCCAGGAAGCCACCGGCGGTACATAGAAATATCCCATTGCATTGCCCAACACAGCTGAGGTAGTAATGTTGTGCTTAACCCTTTCCAATCCAATTTGTATATGGTTTTCCTAGGGGGCTTACTCTTTTTCTGCCGTTATACAACGGCGCTATATGCTGGCTAAAGCCAGTACTGCATGAGCTGACACGTAGGATAGGCTCCGACAGCAGAGAGGCTGGCAATATACAGTAAGAGAACCCCGACGGACGTCTACCAACAATGGAGCTGTACAGCCTTAAACCCTAATGTCTTCACAGGTCACACAGTGGACTGGAAAGGGTTAATGCAGGTGGGTTTCGGCCCACACTGCATGCCCCAGTCAGACTGGGTTTCTTTATAAGTGGAAACAGATGCATTTATAATTCCCTGTGGACCCACTGCCTGGGTGGGTGCCAGGAAGCCACCGGCGGTACATAGAAATATCCCATTGCATTGCCCAACACAGCTGAGGTAGTAATGTTGTGCGTAATACAGGTGGGCTTCGGCCCACACTGCATGCCCCAGTCAGACTGGGGTTCTTTAGAAGTGTACAGATGTATTAAAAACTCCGTGTGCACCTACAGCATGGGTGGCTCCCTGGAACCCACCGGCGGTACATAAAAATATCCCATTGCATTGCCCAACACAGCTGAGGTTACGTCAGCTGTAATGCAGGTGGGCTAAAAATTAATTTGATTACACTGTAGGCGAGGGCCCACAAAAATTGCTGTATCAACAGTACTAATGTACATCCCAAAAATTGGCCATGGCCAGCCAAGAGGGCAGGTGAAACACATTAATCGCTTTGGTTAATGTGGCTTAAGTGGTAACTAGGCCTGGAGGCAGCCCAGTGTAATGAAAAATTGGTTCAAGTTAAAGTTCCAATGCTTTTAAGCGCATTGAAACTTTTAAAAATTGTTCTGAAAAATTATTTGACTGAGCCTTGTGGCCCTAAGAAAAATTGCCCGTTCAGCGTGATTACGTGAGGTTTCAGGAGGAGGAGCAGGAGGAGGAGGAGGAGGAATATTAGACACAGATTGATGAAGCAGAAATGTCCCCGTTTTGGATGGTGAGAGAGAACGTAGCTTCCATCCGCGGGTGCAGCCTACGTATTGCTTACGTATCGCTGCTGTCCGCTGGTGGAGAACAGAAGTCTGGGGAAATCCAGCCTTTGTTCATCTTGATGAGTGTTAGCCTGTCGGCACTGTCGGTTGACAAGCGGCTACGCTTATCTGTGATGATTCCCCCAGCCGCACTAAACACCCTTTCCGACAAGACGCTAGCCGCAGGACAAGCAAGCACCTCCAGGGCATACAGCGCGAGTTCAGGCCACGTGTCCAGCTTCGACACCCAGTAGTTGTAGGGGGCAGAGGCGTCACCAAGGATGGTCGTGCGATCCGCTACGTACTCCCTCACCATCCTTTTACAGTGCTCCCGCCGACTCAGCCGTGACTGGGGAGCGGTGACACAGTCTTGGTGGGGAGCCATAAAGCTGGCCAGGCCCTTAAAGACTGTTGCACTGCCTGGGATGTACATGCTGCTCGATCTACGCACATCCCCTGCTACCTTGCCCTCGGTACTGCGCCTTCTGCCACTAGCGCTGTCGGCTGGGAATTTTACCATCAGCTTGTCCGCAAGGGTCCTGTGGTATAGCAACACTCTCGAACCCCTTTCCTCTTCGGGAATCAGAGTGGGCAGGTTCTCCTTATACCGTGGATCGAGCAGTGTGTACACCCAGTAATCCGTCGTGGCCAGAATGCGTGCAACGCGAGGGTCACGAGAAAGGCATCCTAACATGAAGTCAGCCATGTGTGCCAGGGTACCTGTACGCAACACATGGCTGTCCTCACTAGGAAGATCACTTTCAGGATCCTCCTCCTCCTCCTCCTCCTCCTCCTCCTCAGGCCATACACGCTGAAAGGATGACAGGCAATCAGCCGGTGTACCGTCAGCAGCGGCCCAAGCTGTCTCTTCCCCCTCCTCCTCATGCTCCCCCTCCTCCTCCTGTACGCGCTGAGAAATAGACAGGAGGGTGCCCTGACTATCCAGCGGCATACTGTCTTCCCCCGCCCCCGTTTCCGAGCGCAAAGCAGCTGCCTTTATGGTTTGCAGGGAATTTCTCAAGATGCATAGCAGAGGAATGGTGACGCTAATGATTGTAGCATCGCCGCTCACCACCTGGGTAGACTCCTCAAAATTACCAAGGACATGGCAGATGTCTGCCAACCAGGCCCACTCTTCTGAAAGGAATTGAAGAGGCTGACTCCCACTGCGCCGCCCATGTTGGAGTTGGTATTCGACTATAGCTCTCCGTTGTTCATAGAGCCTGGCCAACATGTGGAGCGTAGAGTTCCACCGTGTGGGCACGTCGCACAGCAGTCGGTGCACTGGCAGCTTAAAGTGATGTTGCAGGGTGCGCAGGGTGGCAGCGTCCGTGTGGGACTTGCGGAAATGTGCGCAGAGCCGGCGCGCCTTTACGAGCAGGTCTGACAAGCGTGGGTAGCTTTTCAGAAAGCGCTGAACCACCAAATTAAAGACGTGGGCCAGGCATGGCACGTGCGTGAGGCTGCCGAGCTGCAGAGCCGCCACCAGGTTACGGCCGTTGTCACACACGACCATGCCCGGTTGGAGGCTCAGCGGCGCAAGCCAGCGGTCGGTCTGCTGTGTCAGACCCTGCAGCAGTTCGTGAGCCGTGTGCCTCTTATCGCCTAAGCTGAGTAGTTTCAGCACGGCCTGCTGACGCTTGCCCACCGCTGTGCTGCCACACCGCGCGACACCGACTGCTGGCGACATGCTGCTGCTAACACATCTTGATTGCGAGACAGAGGAGGAGGAGGAGGAGGAGGAGGGTGCTTTAGTGGAGGAAGCATACACCTCCGCAGATACCAGCACCGAGCTGGGGCCCGCAATTCTGGGGGTGGGTAGGACGTGAGCGGTCCCAGGCTCTGACTCGGTCCCAGCCTCCACTAAATTCACCCAATGTGCCGTCAGGGAGATGTAGTGGCCCTGCCCGCCTGTGCTTGTCCACGTGTCCGTAGTTAAGTGGACCGTGGCAGTAACCGCGTTGGTGAGGGCGCGTACAATGTTGCGGGAGACGTGGTCGTGCAGGGCTGGGACGGCACATCGGGAAAAGTAGTGGCGACTGGGAACAGAGTAGCGCGGGGCCGCCGCCTCCATGATACTTTTGAAGGACTCCGTTTCCACAACCCTATACGGCAGCATCTCAAGGCTGATGAATTTTGCTATGCGGACGGTTAACGTTTGAGCGTGCGGGTGCGTGGCGGCGTACTTGCGCTTGCGCTCCAACAGTTGCGCTAGCGACGGCTGGACTGTGCGGTGCGAGACATTGGAGGATGGGGCCGAGGACAGCGGAGGTGAGGGTGTGGGTGCAGGCCATGAGACGGTCGTGCCTGTGTCCTGAGAGGGGGGTTGCATCTCAGTGGCAGGTTGGGGCACAGGGGGAGAGGCAGGGGTGCAAACCGGAGGCGGTGAACGGCCTTCGTCCCACCTTGTGGGGTGCTTGGCCATCATATGCCTGCGCATGGTGGTGGTGGTGAGGCTGTTGGTGTTGGCTCCCCGGCTGAGCTTTGCGCGACAAAGGTTGCACACCACAGTTCGTCGGTCGTCAGGCGTCTCTGTGAAAAACTGCCAGACCTTAGAGCACCTCGGCCTCTGCAGGGTGGCATGGCGCGAGGGGGCGCTTTGGGAAACACTTGGTGGATTATTCGGTCTGGCCCTGCCTCTACCCCTGGCCACCGCACTGCCTCTTGCAACCTGCCCTGCTGATGCCCTTGACTCCCCCTCTGAAGACCTGTCCTCCTGAGTAAGCGTTGCACACCAGGTGGGGTCAGTCACCTCATCGTCCTGCTGCTCTTCCTCCGAATCCTCTGTGCGCTGCTCCCTCGGACTTACTGCCCTTACTACTACCTCACTGCAAGACAACTGTGTCTGATCGTCATCGTCCTCCTCACCCACAGAAAGTTGTTGAGACAGTTGGCGGAAGTCCCCAGCCTCATCCCCCGGACTCCGGGAACTTTCGAATGGTTGGGCATCAGTGACTATAAACTCCTCTGGTGGGAGAGGAACCGCTGCTGCCCAATCTGAGCAGGGGCCCGAGAACAGTTCCTGGGAGTGTTCCCGCTCCTGAGCAGGTGTCATTGTAGTGGAGTGAGGAGGCTGGGAGGAAGGAGGAGCAGCAGACAGAGGATTCGGATTTGCAGCAGTGGACGGCGCAGAACTGCGTGTTGACGATAGGTTGCTCGAAGCACTTTCTGCCATCCAGGACAGGACCTGCTCACACTGCTCATTTTCTAATAACCGTCTCCCGCGTGGACCCATTAATTGGGCGATGAATGTGGGGACGCCAGAAACGTGCCTCTCTCCTAATCGCGCAGCAGTCGGCTGCGACACACCGGGATCCGGAGCTCGGCCTGTGCCCACACCCTGACTTGGCCCTCCGCGTCCTCGGCCGCGTCCACGTCCTCTAGGCCTACCCCTACCCCTCAGCATGCTGTATTACCAGTGATTTGATTTCACAGGCAGGAAATAAATTGGCGCAAGACTGCAGGCCAAATATAATTTTTGCCCTTTTTGGAAAACGAAAGGCCCCACTGCCTCTAGTGAATGAATAATCTCAGTTTAATAACTGTGCTGTGTCCCTGCTAATGTGTCACAGAACGTGAGGGTAGCAGAGTTATTATAACTCTGGCAGAGCAGGTATTTTTTTTCCCAATTAAGGAAAGCAAATGGCGAAGCCAGCAGTAAAGCGTAGCTGGGTGCGTATGATTTAGCAATGTATTTCACGCAGCTCACACGTGTCCACAGGCGTTAGGACGGACAGAGGCTGGACAAATAGATTTGTTTTCAGTTTTTTCCCACCAAAAGGCAGCACTGCGTATATTCAATGAACATGAGAAGTTTAATAACTGTGCTGTGTCCCTGCTTATGTGTCACAGAACGTGAGGGTAGCAGAGTTATTATAACTCTGGCAGAGCAGGTATTTTTTTTCCCAATTAAGGAAAGCAAATGGCGAAGCCAGCAGTAAAGCGTAGCTGGGTGCGTATGATTTAGCAATGTATTTCACGCAGCTCACACGTGTCCACAGGCGTTAGGATGGACAGAGGCTGGACAAATAGATTTGTTTTCAGTTTTTTCCCACCAAAAGGCAGCACTGCGTATATTCAATGAACATGAGAAGTTTAATAACTGTGCTGTGTCCCTGCTTATGTGTCACAGAACGTGAGGGTAGCAGAGTTATTATAACTCTGGCAGAGCAGGTATTTTTTTTCCCAATTAAGGAAAGCAAATGGCGAAGCCAGCAGTAAAGCGTAGCTGGGTGCGTATGATTTAGCAATGTATTTCACGCAGCTCACACGTGTCCACAGGCGTTAGGACGGACAGAGGCTGGACAAATAGATTTGTTTTCAGTTTTTTCCCACCAAAAGGCAGCACTGCGTATATTCAATGAACATGAGAAGTTTAATAACTGTGCTGTGTCCCTGCTTATGTGTCACAGAACGTGAGGGTAGCAGAGTTATTATAACTCTGGCAGAGCAGGTATTTTTTTTCCCAAGTAAGGAAAGCAAATGGCGAAGCCAGCAGTAAAGCGTAGCTGGGTGCGTATGATTTAGCAATGTATTTCACGCAGCTCACACGTGTCCACAGGCGTTAGGACGGACAGAGGCTGGACAAATAGATTTGTTTTCAGTTTTTTCCCACCAAAAGGCAGCACTGCGTATATTCAATGAACATGAGAAGTTTAATAACTGTGCTGTGTCCCTGCTTATGTGTCACAGAACGTGAGGGTAGCAGAGTTATTATAACTCTGGCAGAGCAGGTATTTTTTTTCCCAATTAAGGAAAGCAAATGGCGAAGCCAGCAGTAAAGCGTAGCTGGGTGCGTATGATTTAGCAATGTATTTCACGCAGCTCACACGTGTCCACAGGCGTTAGGACGGACAGAGGCTGGACAAATAGATTTGTTTTCAGTTTTTTCCCACCAAAAGGCAGCACTGCGTATATTCAATGAACATGAGAAGTTTAATAACTGTGCTGTGTCCCTGCTTATGTGTCACAGAACGTGAGGGTAGCAGAGTTATTATAACTCTGGCAGAGCAGGTATTTTTTTTCCCAATTAAGGAAAGCAAATGGCGAAGCCAGCAGTAAAGCGTAGCTGGGTGCGTATGATTTAGCAATGTTTTTCACGCAGCTCACACGTGTCCACAGGCGTTAGGACGGACAGAGGCTGGACAAATAGAATTATTTTCACTTGTTTTACAAGCAAAAGGCCGCACTGCGTATATTCTATGAATAATAACTGTGTTGTGGCCCTGCCTATACAATTCTTTCCCTGCAGTATCAATGGAGGGTGGAATGCTCTGCAGAGGCGATTTTGAGAAGCCCAAAAAAAATGCAGCACAGCTAACAGCAGCCTGAACAGAACTGCACACGGATAAATATGGCCCTAGAAAGGACCGTTGAGGTTCTTGAAGGCTACACTCACTCCTAACACTCTCCCTGCCTATGCAGCACTTCTGTCCCTAATGCCAGGTGCAACGCTCTGCAGAGCCGATTTTGAGAAAAAATAAAATGCCACTGCTAACAGCAGCCAACACACAGCTATCAGTGGCCCTAATAAGGACCTTTGGGGGGTCTTGAAGCCTACACTAACTACCAATTCTTTCCCTACAGCAGCTCCGGTACAAACAGCACTGTCCCTCATCTAACTCACCAGGCATCTGAAGCGAGCCGCGGGAGGGGCCGACTTTTATATTAGGCGAACACCTGATCTTCCCAGCCACTCACAGCAGGGGGGTGGTATAGGGCTTGAACGTCACAGGGGGAAGTTGTAATGCCTTCCCTGTCTTTCAATTGGCCAGAAAAGCGCGCAAACGTCTCAGGGAAGTAAGTGAAAGTAACCAGAACACCGCATGGTGTTCGTTACGAATAACGAACATCCCGAACACCCTAATATTCGCACGAATATCAAGCTCGGACGAACGCGTTCGCTCATCTCTACTTGTAATCATCCGTCTTCTTCACTTGCGTGGAATGACACCCATCGACATTCATCGTCAGTTGAGTGAGACATGCAGTTAAGCTGTCATGAAGGGAAAAATGTGTGTTCATGTTCGCAACAACTAAAAAGAAAGCTAAATGTCATGTGAAAACGAACCAAAAAAGTCTCGACCATGCACCAGTCGGTCTGACAACATGATTGCACGAGTGAAGCACGCAGTTCTGGAGGATCAGTGATTGACTGTGGAAGAGATTTCCTGTGACAAGACCTAAAGATACAGAAAGTTTTCTCCAGATGGGTGCCACAAATGTTGACTGATATTCACAAGGTTGGGCACATGGCGATATGTGAGGCAATCTTCACATATGATAATGGATCAAAAGATGCCTTTGTTGCAAATGGTGGTGTGATGCAGATTCAAAATGGTGCAGTAGCTGACAGACGGAGATGGGGGCCAGATTTTTTAAAATAAAAATACAACTTTACTATGCACATAGTTAATCACCGGAAACCAGGTTCACAGGTCTGACAGCAGTTTTTTCCTCCTGACTTGAATCCGTAGTGCGGGCAGCATCTTCTAAGACCGAGCCCCATGCAGGGAGGGAGACACCCTCTCCTCCCACATGCTGCAGGGTCCTTCACTCAGGTGATCTCTCTGACCTGTGAACATCAGGCATTGAGTCTTCAGCCCTCGGTCATCAGGTCCTTTATTTGTCTCCCCAGCATGGGTACAGTACTCTGCTCATAACCAGCAATGGATATCACCACATGCTCTGCTGAACAGCAGACACACTGCTCTCTGGCCTTCTGATCTGTGACCTGCAGGACCTGTAAGCTTGGGGCAGGCTTAGCCTTACATTATTCCCTATTGCAGGGGGTAGTTCTTCAGGGAAGAAGGCTGGACTTCTCCTCCCACAATGCTAGTCCTACTAACATTGTGAAATATGTCAAGAGGGAGATTATGTTGAGAAGTGACAATACTTTCAGCTTTCTTGGGTAAGTAGTTTTTTAAGAAAAACAATTAGGTGACCTTAGAACTTGAATGCACCTGATAATATAGATAGTCTGAAGTGTTTCTTCTCATTAACTGGTGTCTGGTCAAACATTAATACTGACTGCAGCATTCTCACTTCTGTATGTGTTTGCCTTGGGAGGATGCAATGCCTTTTGTTTATTTAACATTGTAAAATCAAATAGCTCAGCAGGTAATTCATTGATTAAAGCGGCTCCAAGGGGAACCCCGTGTTAAGAAATCAAGGATGCTGTGAAACGACCTTTTCATGGATTCAGATTGCAAAGGGATCACCAAAGCGATTTAAACTAAATGTCACTGTGAATCACATATTCCTTTACTTAAATTAAAAATTATAAATTAATATTTATTTTCTGTATCAGAGGAATACAAGGAGATAACTAATGAGAATTCATCATTTATATAATATATTGTCTCTCAGAACGTCATTAGAGAACTTATTGTTGCAATGAGAACCAAGTTAAATGTGCTTGAATGAAAGGTAGAAATTAATTGAAGATAAAGAAATTAAATTGTGTCCTAATAAAATCCGAAGGGATCAAGTAATACCGAAAGCAGTAAATTCTATCTTACATACACTGAATGGTGACTTTATTACAGACATCCTTCCAGTAGTACATTGGATTTCCTTTGGCCTTCATAACAGCAGTAACTCATCATCGAATAAATTTCACTAGGCTTTGAAACCCTTCTGCTGGAATGTCGGACCCGGGATGTGCCAAGAAAACATATATTCGATAATTGCAACATCTACATATAATATGAGTACAATATAGAATTTTAAAAGTTAAGTAACCCCTTCTGCAGAATCATACGGCTATATATGTCCTAACTGCACATATCCAGTGCAGTTAGGATGTATATAGATCTTTACAGCATATGCTGTGTATGCAGCGGTTCAGGAGGTGAGCCTGCTCCATACACAGTAGGTATCCGCTGCCTTTAACAGCCCCAATCGAAGAGAACTCAGATTGTAGCTGTAAACCCTTTAAATGCCACTGTTAATTCTGACAGTTATATTTAAATGTCCAGGACTGTCCATTGTGATAACATTGTGTTGCTGTTTTGGTCTAATGGTAGCCTAGGGCCTTCTGAAGGCCCACAGGGCTTCTATGCTTATTTACCTATTAAGATGTGCCTGTGGCATATCTTTAATAGGCAACCTGTTAAAATACAGTATAATCCAATTCCATAGTACCACATTGTACTGTGTAAGCAATCAAACTGTTGAAAGTCTTGGATATTACAAATTTTATTTTATTTTTTTTAAACCCTAAACGGTTATTGCTGCATCCATAATTTATTAAAATATCACAATATTAATCCAGCACAGTGAGCGCTAAAATAATGCAATGCCAGAATTGCAGTTGTTTTGGTCACCCTTTCTTCAAGACAAAATTGATTAAAATGCTATTTAAAAAAAAGTCTTATTAACCCCACAACGGTACTAATAAAAACTAAATGTCATTCCCACAAAAATGAAGTAAAAAAAGTTATGTATTTTTTTGAAAGTGGGAATGACAGAACTGCAGAATCCGACCTGGTACAGGAGCATCAATGGC
The DNA here is from genome assembly GCF_035609145.1 of Eleutherodactylus coqui. Taxonomy (NCBI): domain Eukaryota; kingdom Metazoa; phylum Chordata; class Amphibia; order Anura; family Eleutherodactylidae; genus Eleutherodactylus; species Eleutherodactylus coqui. The sequence goes on from NC_089837.1 coordinate 445,576,537, forward strand.
TCTTGGTCATGAAAGGGTTAATTAGCCAATCTAAAACTTTGATTTTAAGGTCAGGCACTGATGTTTGATGAGAAGATCGGAATTACAATCAGCTATCCAATTAATCTCAAAAGTGTTCGATGGAGTTTAGTTCAGAGCTCTGTGCAGCCGCTCAAGCCTCCCCATAGTAAACTCATCACACTATCTGTTTATGAGCCTCATAAGGCACAGAGGAGGAAATCGAGAAGAATTAAAATGGAATTTCAATGTTGTATAATATTATAGCTCAGTCCCATTCACTTCAATGGAGTTGAGGTGCAATACCAGTGTCACTGTTTCTGGAAGAAAGAAGCCATATTTTTCTAATTCTGGACAACCTCTTCAACAATGACAACAATCAACTTTGATGGGCAGCGCTACATGCTGGAGAATAAATAAATAAGGATCAGGACTGAGGTGATGTCACGGTGTCAGCTCTGGGTCATGTGATCCTTACTTTGGCACATGCTAAAGTCATTTTAGCCAACGGGGACACTATTGTGTTGGTTTAAAGATTAATTGGTTGTCTGGAAGGTGGGTATCCCAGACAATCAACCTTAAGGCCCTTTTACATGCAACAATTATCACTCTAAATTTGTCCAAATAGCCAAAAATGAGCGTTAATCGTTACATGTAGATGCATCGTGCAGTTTTTGCTTGAACGATGGATTTTGGTTTACTTAAAATCCATTGTTAACACCTCTGAAAGACTGAGCAAATACATTCCATTTGAATGTATTTCACTCATCTTTCAATAGACTGCACAATGTTCTCCCTGCAGCATGTTTACACTAGTCATGAGGAGATCCATGGAATGTGTCGGCAGTCTCGAGGAGAACAATGGAATGCCCTGGCAGCTGTTTGCACAGCTAGGTGTGTGTTTAAACACAGGCTGGGCTCTGCAAACAACTCCAGGAGGTCCTTTAACATGCAAATGAAGATGATAAAGTGTTAATGGCCATTAACACTTTATGCAAATAGATTGCTAAATTGTTCAGCCATTTGAAAGGTTATCTTTGCATGTAAAATGCTTTTAGTTTGTGTATATTTATTCCAGCTCCTCCTCACAGAGGATGCTGGTTATACTCTCTGTATGAAGGTATTTCTGGTTGTGGCGGTGGCTCCTGGTCCGGAACTGTGTCTCAGTTAATATAAGTCTGCTAGTAGTTCTTCATCTGGGTGCTTGAAAATCTAATTTCTTGTGGTTTAACATTTTTTGAGTGTCATCTACTTTCCTCAGCTTAGAATTTAGGGTTGGTTTCCATGTCTTTCCCTTTTTGTGTTTCCTTTTGACATTTTTGTGTTGTCCATGTTTATACTGTATGTGTATATATTCTTGCTTTTAGGACATAACCAAATATGTCTGGGCAAGATATAACACATATAGAATACATGTTAATTTACATGAGCCTAAATTATCAGGCATGAACGTTCTTCATTTACTCGACAATCCGGCTGTGTAAAAGAACCAACGGATGGCTCATTCATTGGCTAATCATAAAAATACATCTGTGTGTGAACAGGGAGTTGTACAGTCTGCCTACAAGGACAAATGATTGCACTACATCCAATGCAAAAAAAAAAATAAGCTAGCACCAATTGATGTGTGTTGAGCAACGCTAGTTAGATTGGTCTAAGAATATGGCCAGTCTAAAAGGACCATAAGAGAGTGTATGAATGATTGTGCAAAGGAGTGTGTGTGTATCCTCAAACATCAGAAGTACTAATAGTGAAGTAACAATAAAGCATAATCAATTTATCGAATTACTGATGTGACTCCTAAAATGTTTTTTAATCACTTGTTTATTTGCCTGAACTTTGAATGATCTTCAAGTTGTCCACTGGCTGTGTCTTCTATACATATTCATAGTATAACACCCTCATTTAGCTTATTATTAATAAGTTATTAACCCCTTAAAGGGGTTGTCCCGCGGCAGCAAGTGGGTCTATACACTTCTGTATGGCCATATTAATGCACTTTGTAATATACATTGTGCATTAATTATGAGCCATACAGAAGTTATAAAAAGTTTTTCACTTACCTGCTCCGTTGCTGGCGTCCTCGTCTCCATGGTGCCGACTAATTTTCGCCCTCCGATGGCCAAATTAGCCGCGCTTGCGCAGTCCTGGTCTTCTGCTCTCTTCAATGGAGCCGCTCGTGCAGAATGCAGGCTCCGTGTAGCTCCGCCCCGTCACGTGCCGATTCCAGCCAATCAGGAGGCTGGAATCGGCAATGGACCGCACAGAAGAGCTGCGGTCCACGGAGGAAGAGGAATCCGGCGGCCATCTTCACAGGTAAGTATAGAAGTCACCGGAGCGCGGGGATTAAGGTAAGCGCTCCGGTAAGCTTTCTGTACGTCCCTGCATCGGGGTTGTCTCGCGCCGAACGGGGGGGGGGGGGGTTGAAAAAAAAACAAAAAACGTTTCGGCGCGGGACAACCCCTTTAAGGTTGAGGCTGTTTTGTTCCTTAAGGACCTAATGCTTTTTAGGGATTTTACCTTAACTGCCCTATTTTTTTTTCGGCAGCCAGCAAAATTATTTTTGCTGCTTCTTTTTTCTGTAACATATAGAGCTATTTTTCTAATATATTTTTCACTAACTTTTTTTCTGTTTTATTGGGGGTAAAAACCTAAAAAAAATATATATTTTTAACATTTATAGTTTTTTTTTTAATTAGTTCATTTATGTTAAAATAAAGTATGAAATGGGTTCCCCATTTTGTTTCAGACATTTTGATATATAATATCTATTGTTTTGGATTACAGGGCGCAGACGGCAACAGTTTTGGTTGGCATTGTCTTTGGGTCATTTTCTTTTTTATGTATATATTTTTATTTTATTCTATAATTTTGTATTAATTATTTATGTAATTATTTTTTATACTATCTATGTCCCACATGTAGAGATGAGCGAGCACACTCGTCCCAGCTTGATGCTCGTTCGAGCATTAGGGTGTTCGAGAGGCTCGTTACTCGAGTCAATTCCATTTCCTTCCCTGCATGTTTAGTGCCATTTTTTAGCCAATAGACATGCAGGGAAGGCATTACCACTTCCTCCTGTGACCTGCCAGCCCTATCCCACCCCCCTGCAGTGAGTGGCTGGTGAGATCAAGTGACCGCCAAGTACTTAAAGCGGTCCCGCCCGCGGCTCACCACAGTCACACACTGGGCGAGATTAGGGAAAGTGCTGCTGCTGCTATAGGGAGAGTGTTAGTGTAGGATCCTGTCCTTAAGAACCCCAACGGTCCTTCTTAGGGCCACATATAACCGTGTGCATTACTGTTGTGACTGCTGGGAGCAGTTTTGCACCAAATTTTTTTTTTCATCTTCGGCTGTGCAGGCTATTACAGCTATAGCGTTCTAAATCTGCAGTCTGTAATACAGAGTATAGGGAAAGTGGTGCTGAGACAGGGACACTGGTGCTGTATGATCCTGTCTACAAGAACCCCAACGGTCCTTCTTAGGGCTACCTCTGACCGTGTGCATTTTACAGGTTGTCTGCTGGGAGTTGTAGTGCATCACTATTGCACAGCCAGACCTTTTTGCAGCCTTCCGTATAATTTTTTTCTGCCTGCAGTTTGCGTTACATGACTGCTGTCATCCTCCAACTGTACGCCAATAATTCTATAATTTTTTACACCGGTCTGTGTCTGCCGTGAACTTAAGGCACAGCGTACGGCCACAGCCACTGATAGAGGGAAAGACATATACACGCTATATAGCCGGTATTCTTTTTCAAGAATTTTTTTACAAAAGCTCCTTCTTAGGGCTACCTCTGACCGTCTGCATTTTACAGGTTGTCTGGTGGGAGTTGTAGTGCATCACTATTGCACAGCTAGACCTGTTTGCAGCCTTCCGAATAATTTTTTTCTGCCTGCAGTTTGCGTTACATTACCGCTGTCAGTGTAAAACTGTACGCCAATAACTGCATACTTTTTTACACTGGTCTGTGTCTGCTGTGAACTTCACACACAGCGTACGGCCACAGTCACTGATAGAGGGAAAGTTATATACACGCTATATAGCCTGTATTTTTTTTCAAAAGAATTAAAATAAAAGCTCCTTCGTTGGGCTACCTCTGACCGTCTACAATTTACAGGGTGTCTGGTGGGAGTTGCAGCGAATTACTATTGCACAGCTAGGCCTGCTTACAGCCTTCCGTATTCTTTTTTTCTGCATGGAGTTTGCGTTACAATACTGCTCTCAGCGTCAAACTGTACGCCAATAATTCCATAATTATTTACACTGGTCTGTGTCTGCAGTGAACTTAACGCATAGTGTATGGCCACAGCCACTGATAGAGGGAAAGTCATATACACATTATAGAACCTGTATTCTTTTTCAAAAAGAAAAAAAAATCCATCGCTGGGCTACCTCTGACAGTCTGAAATTTACTGGGTGTCTAGTGGGAGTTGCAGTGCATCACTATTGCACAGCTAGGCCTGTTTGCAGCCTTCCGTATTCTTTGTTTCTGCCTGGAGTTAGCGTTACAATACCGCTGTCAGCATGAAAGTGTACGCAAATAATTCCATAATTATTTTCACCGCTCTGTGTCTGCTCTATTCGTAATCCACCATGCTGAGGGGTAGGGGTAGGACTCGAGGACATGGACGTGGATGTGGGCGAGGACGCGGAGGTCCAAGTGAGGGTGTGGGCACAGGCCGAGTTCCTGGTCCAGGTGAATCACAGCCGGCTGCTGCGGGGTTAAGAGAGAGGCAAGTTTCTGGGGTCCCCAGCTTCATATCACAAATTTATGGGTCCACGTGGTAGACCTTTATTATAAACAGAGCAGTGTGAGCAGGTCCTGTCGTGGATGGCAGAAAATGTATCCAGCAATGTACCGACCACCCAGTCTTCTACGCCGTTCACTGCTGCAACTCTGAATCCTCTCGCTATTGCTCCTCCTTTCTCCCAGCCTCCTCACTCCATGAAAATGACACATTCTGATGAGCAGGCAGACTCCAAGGAACTGTTCTCGGGTCCCTGCCTTGATTGGGAAAAAATGGTTCCTCTCCCACCTGAGGAGTTTGTTGTGACCGATGCCCAACCGGGTGATGAGGCTGCGGACTTCTGGCAACTGTCTCAAGAGCTTTCAGTGGGTGAGGAGGACGATGATGATGAGACACAGTTGTCTATTGGTGAGGTAGTAATAAGGGCAGTAAGTCCAAGAGAGGAGCGCACAGAGGATTCGTAGGAAGAGCTGCTGGACGATGAGGTGACCGACCCCACCTGGTTTGCTAAGCCAACTGAGGACAGGTCTTCAGAGGGGGAGGCAAGTGCAGCAGCAGGACAGGTTGGAAGAGGCAGTGGGGTGGCCAGGGGTAGAGGCAGGGCCAGAGCGAAGAATCCCCCAACTGTTTCCCAAAGCACCCCCTCTTGCCAAACCACTGTGCAGAGGCCTAGGTGTTCAAAGGTGTGGATGTTTTTCAGATGACCAACGAACAGTGGTGTGCAACCTGTGTCGCGCCAAGATCAGCCGGGGAGCCACCACTACCAGCCTCACCATCACCAGCATGCGCAGGCATATGATGGCCAAGCACCCCACAAAGTGGGACGAAGGCCGTTCACCGCCTCCGGGTCGCACCACTGCCTCTCCCCCTGTGCCCCAACCTGCCACTCAGATCCAATCCCCCTCTCATGACACAGGCACAAGCGCCTCCCAGCCTGCACCCACACCCTCACCTCCGCTGTCCTCGACCCCATCCAGAAATGTCTCTCAGCGCAGCGTCCAGCTGTTGCTAGAGAAAGCATTGGAGCGAAAGCGCAAAACGCCGCCACGCACCCGCACACTCAAGCTTTAAATGTGCACATTGCCAAATTGATCAGCCTGTAGATGCTGCCGTACAGGCTTGTGGAAACGGAGGCTTTCAAAAACATGATGGTGGCAGCGGTCCCACGCTACTCGGTCCCCTGTCGCTACTATTTTTCCCGGTGTGCCGTCCCAGCCCTACACCAGCACATCTCCCACAACATAAATCGTGCCCTCACCAACACGGTTACTGGGAAGGTCCACTTAAACACGGACACGTGGACAAGTACAGGCAGGCAGGGCCACTATATCTCCCTAACGGCACATTGGGTGATTTGGTGGAGGCTGGGACCGAGTCAGAGCCTGGGACTGCACACGTCCTACCCACACCCAGAATAGCGGGTCCTTCCTCGGTTCCGGTATCTGCGGCGGTCTATGCCACTTCCTCTAAACCCTCCCCCTCCTCCTCCTCCTACGCAACCTCTACCTCTCAATTAAGAAATGTGAGCAAAACGTCGCCAGCAGTCGGTGTGGGGCAGTGCGGCAGCACAGCAGTGGGCAAGCGTCAGCAGGCCGTGCTGAAACTACTCAGCCTAGGTGACAAGAGGCACATGGCTCCCGAACTGTTGCAGGGTCTGACAGAGCAGACCCAACTCTGGCTTTCGCCACTGAGCCTCCAACTGGGCATGGTCGTGTGTGACAACGGCCATAACCTGGTGGCGGCTCTGCAGCTCGGCAGCCTCACACATGTGCCATGCCTGGCCCACGTCTTCAATCTGGTGGTTCAGCGTTTTCTAAAAAACTACCCGCACTTATCTGACCTGCTCGGCAAGGTGCGCTGCGTCTGTGTACATTTCCGCAAGTCCACCACGGACGCTGCCACCCTGAGGACCCTGCAACATCGGTTTAATCTGCTAGAGCACCGACTGCTGTGCGACGTGCCTACACGGTGGAATTCTACGCTGCACATGTTGGCCAGGCTCTATGAGCAGCGTAGAGCATTAGTGGAATACCAACTCCAACATGGGCTCGTAGTGGTAGTCAGCCTCCCCAATTATTTACCGAGGAGTGGGTCTGGATGCCAGACATCTGCCAGGTCCTCGGAAACTTTGAGGAATCTACCCAAATGGTGAGCGGTGACACTGCAATCATTAGCGTTACTATCCCGCTACTATGCCTGCTGAGAAGTTTGCTGCAAGGCATAAAGGCCAACGCTTTGCGCTTTGAACTGGAGACGGGGGATGACAGTATGTCGCTTGATAGCCAGACCACCCTCATGTCTATATCTCAGTGCGTTTTGGAGGAGGAGGAGGAAGAGAAAGCTGGCCCCTCTGCAGAAGGTACCCATGCTGCTTGCCTTTCATCTGTTTAGCGTGTATGGGCTCAAGAGGAGGAGGAGGATCCTGAAAGTCATCCTCCTACTGAGGACAGCAATGTGTTGCGAACTGGGACCCTGGCACACATGGCTGACTTCATGTTAGGCTGCCTTTCCCGTGACCCTCGCGTTAGACGCATTCTGGCCAACACGGATTACTGGGTGTACACCCTTCTAGACCCACGGTATAAGGAGAACCTTTTCACTCTCATTCCTGAAGAGGAAAGGGGTATGAAAGTAACACAATACCACAGGGCCCTGGTGGAAAAAGTGATGCTAAAGTTCCCATCTGACAGCGCTAGTGGCAAAAGATGCAGTTCCGAGGGCCAAGTAGCAGGGGAGACGCGGGGATCAGGCAGCATGTCCAATGCAGGCAGGGGAACACTCTCTAAGGCCCTTGCCAGCTTTATGGCTCCCCAGCAAGACTGTGTCACCACTCCCCAGTCAAGGCTGAGTCAGAGGGAGCACTGTAAAAAGATAGTGAGGGAGTAAATAGCCGATTGTACCACCATCCGCCGTGATGCCTCTGCTCCATACAACTATTGGGTGTCAAAGCTGGACATGTGACACGAACTTGCGCTGTATGCCCTGGAGGGGCTGGCCTGCCCTGCCGCTAGCGTCTTGACAGAGAGGGTGCTTAGTGCAGCTGGGGGAATCCTCACGGATAAGCGTTCCCGCCTGTCAACTGCCAGTGCCGACATGCTTACACTCATAAAGATGAACAAAGGCTGGATTTCCCCAGACTCCTCTTCTCCACCGGCGGAAAACAGTGGAACCTAAAGATTCTTTTCGCTGCAACAGGAGAAAAATGCATCCTCTATCACCACAAAAGAAGGGGGAATTAGCTTCATCAATCACTCTCAGATATTATTACTCGTCCTCCTACTACTCCTCCTCCAAAAACAGCATGAAATCACGCTGAACTGCGAATTTTTCTGCGGCCCAAAAGGCTCTGTTTAATAGTTTACTATTTTTCAAAGTTTCAAAAGTATTTATACCTTAACAGAAACCAATTTTTCTCACAGGGCTGCCTCTAGGCTCTGTTACAAATTAAGCAACAGCGAGCTGTATCTTTAAAAAATGTTTATGGGTTTCAACTGCCCTTGCGGTTGAGCAATTTTTCAGGGGTACACTAATTTTTCAGGCCCTTGCCTATACTGTTATCTAAGTAATTTTTCCAGCCTTCGCCTACACTCTTGGTAACCAAATGTTTTCTGGTGTTCGCCTATACTCTTGGTACACCAATGTTTCAGGGGTTCGCCTACACTCTTGCTACAGAAATGTTACAGGGGTCCGCCTATACACTTGGTACTGAAAGGTTTGAGGGGTACACCTATACTCTTGCTACAGAAATGTTACAGGGGTCTGCCTATACTCTTGCTACAGAAATGTTACTGGGGTCCACGTATACTCTTGCTACAGAAATGTTACTGGGGTCCGCCTATACTCTTGCTACAGAAATGTTACAGGGGTCCGCCTATACACTTGGTACTGAAAGGTTTGAGGGGTTCACCTATACTCTTGCTACATCAATGTTACTGGGGTCCGCCTATACACTTGCTACTGAAAGTTTTGAGGGGTTTGCCTATACTCTTGCTACAGAAATGTTACTGTGGTCCGCCTATACTGTGGGTGCACAAAGGTTTCCCATTGCGGTGTTCAGCTGTCTGACACATACACAAAATGAAGTGTGTGAGGACACATGGATTTCCCATAGCTATTTAACTCATGGCACCTTGGGTCACACAAGGTGGAGGCTGGGACCGAGCCTGACCCAGGGCCTGCTCACGTACTTCCCACACAGAGTATTGCGAGTCCTACCTCGGTCATGGTTTCTCAGACTTATTATGCCACCTCCTCCTCCTGCTTGGGGTCTGGGGATCAGTGCTGGGAAACATGTATTTTCTCAGTTTAGTTTGGGCCAAACTAAAGGAGTGTTACTGCATTAATGAGACGTTCACAGCTGCACTAGTATCCGAGTCTGCTTTATGCCCACGATTACTGGGGGTGTGAGCCTAGGCCGAGGTCCTGAGCCAAGGTCCTTGTTTGGGCACTCTGATTTCTTTATGTGTAATACGTTCCTTGGGTTCCAGGGGCTCGCCTATGCTGTGGGTGCTCAAAGACTTCCCATTGCGTTGTTTTACCTGTCTGGCAGAAATACACTGACTGACTTGGCTAGGGTGCAGACAGCTTTCCCATTGCGGTGTTTTACCTATCTAGCACAAATACACTGAATGACTATGGCAGAAGTATGGGCCGAGGTCCTGGGCGGGGTGAAACTCTGCCATGTTTGGGCACTCTGATTTCTTCCTGTGTAATACCATCTTTGTGCACCCACAGCATAGGCGAGCCCAAGGAACTCAAAGACTTCCCATGGCGGTGTTGAGCTATCTGATACCTACACAGAATGAATTGTGTGGGGACACATGGATTTCCCATTGATATGTAACTCGCGGCACCTTGGGTCACACAAGGTGGAGGCTGGGACCGAGCCTGACCCTGGGCACGCTCACGTGCTTCCCACACAGAGTATTGCTGCATTGTGAAGATGTGTAGAAGTGCTGGCACCTTAGTCCCCTTTATGCCCACGTTTGCGGCTCCTGACAATTTTGTGACGGAGGTGGCACGGGATTGGAATGATGATCATATGTCAATTTATCATCAAATCTCAACAGCATTGTGGGCTATCGCCTGGGTCGCTGCCTGGCCCTGCCAACCCTCTGCAGTGTGTGCCTCCAGTTCCTCCTTATCCAGTACGCACTTATAAATAGACATGAGGGTGGTGTGGCTATCAAGCGAGCGTGTGGCATGAAGCCAGCTGAACGCTGCGCAGGGAAAATTTTGCGTGCGCTGTGGACGCAGGGCCGTGCAGGGGGGTTGGACAGCAATGCCAGCATGTAACCCAGGAAAAGAGGCAGTGGTGTCACCCGCAAGCAGTGATTGTCCTTGGTTGCTGGTAGTGTGGTGCTTAGCTAGGGTGTGCCAGCACGGTTGTCTTGCTAATGAGGGTTTGTCCCAAGTAAATTTTTATGGGGGTGACCGCCAGGCTCTTGCCCCCATTTTGGCTTAACAGTGGGACCTGGGAGCCTCAGATACAGCCATGCTTGCTGCCCCTGCCCTTCCCTATCTTTTTCTGTGGTGTTTCCATGACTTTCTGATGTTTTCTGGTGTTTGACAAGTCATCACCTATGCGGAGTATTGGTCCCATACAAAAATGCTCGAGTCCCCCATTGACTTCAATGGGGTTTGTTACTTGAAACGAGCTCTCGAGCATTACGAAAAGTTCGACTCGAGCAACGAGCACCCGAGCATTTTGGTGCTCGCTCATCTCTATTAATAACCAATTGAAAACAAGTTGCGTACTTTAATGTTTTGTTCCCCAGTCCTGCCACTAAATAGCACTAACAACTTGTAATATATGCTGTGTCTTATATTAATTTTAGCTCAAAAAGATGCACTAGGGCTTATTTTTAGGGGATGTTTTTTTTTCTGTGACCAAAAACCACATTTATTCTTCAGCAACAAAAAAAAAATCAACATTTAATCAAATATAATCATGTCATCACATTGTGAAACATCATAACTTTCCAAACCCTGAATTTCTTGTGATTCTATTTCTTTTTTCCACGTACAACAATCTACTAAACAAAAATCAACATTTATTCAAAGACAGTCATGTGATCATCTTCTGAAGCATCATTATAACTCTCCAAGCTCTGAGAACATCTTGCATTGTGAACTTCTTCTGACTCAATTTCCTTTAGAACCATTGGCTCCCATTTCTCATGTTTAGCAATATTGCTGTCCTTAAACGAGCACTTCTTGTCCAAATAGCCTGCTTGTAGCACATTTGCAACAGTCAGTGATTTTGTCCCATAAATTCGTCACTTAAGTCACAACCTCTTGCACTTTAGGCTTTACAAAGTTTCCACGCTGCTTTCTCTCCATTCTATTTTCAATGTATTCATTAATTTCAATGCACAAATGGTCCTTAAATGGCTTGTTTATTGCAACATCAAGAGTCTGGAGATAGGCAGTCATTCCTGCGGGAATCATTATTTGGTCTAATTTTCTCTCTTGAAGGAACTTCATGTCTTTGGCGCGGTGTGTGCTAGCTGAATCCCAGACTAGCAGACCTCTTTGGTCACCTTGCAAAACAAGCGGGAGCATAAAAATCAACCTACTTCCTTATAAAGGCTTGTGTGCCCCAGGCTTCTTCAGTTTAAAGAATATAAATTCCCGAAACCCGTTCAATCTTCTCCTTCTGTCCCTTACTAATAATGAGAGGTATGACTTAACTTCCATCCAGAGGAATTGCCAAAATACAGGTAACGTGCGCACTTTCATAACCAGTGGAGGGAATGGAGATTGAGGAGGCACCTCGCTGATCAATTGTCGTTTGAGATCCTTGGCCCATAAACACCGCTGCTTCATCCATTGCAATCATGTTGGAAAGTTCGTATTTAGAAAAGTCGATGCAAACACACATTTAATAACTTCCACATCTTCCAGATTAAACAGTGTTCTCGATCTTCTTAGAGACAGTTCACATCACTGAAGGAAGCTGTTCAGCCAGTGCTCTGATGCTTTGAATTCATCTGCGGACATTTCTAACTGTGGTGGTATTGCAAGGGCAAATTCTTGAATCTCAGCCCTGTGCACAACCAAAGCATTCACTCTCCTGTCAACAACCCATTCACAAATCATGTTTTCTAGGTCAGAAAATAATAGTAGCCGACCTGATCCACACTTGCGCTTCTTAGCATTTCCCTTGCACGCCTCTTGGCTGAGGCTATCATACTCTGCTCGCTATTTTCACACCATTCGGATGTCCAACATCTTCTCTTTACAGTAAGTCCTCCACAATTCCTTTCTTATACTCAATGGAATAGCTCTTTATTTTTGCACTCATGGTGTCAAGGGGGTTAATCTGTTTACATACAGTAGTGTTTAATAAGGTAGTGGATATGCACTTCACGAAAACGCAGGAAAAACAGCACATTCAAAGGATCCCACAATAAATAAGGGTGGGCAAGTAAGGGGCTCTCATACACTGATTAGGTACCGGTTGTTCCACTAGTGTTAACTGTCACAGGTGCTTTAGATTCTGTTAGATCCCTCAGCCTATTCAAAAATCCTGCCTGCAAACAGCGATAGCTGTGATAAGCTGAGTGGGTGCTCAGTCAATCACAGCCATTGCTTCCTGCATTTACTGTATGAATTGGCTGAGCAGTGGTGAGTGATGGCCGCAGCTCAGACAATTGAAAAATCCCTCCCCTCACACAGAAATGGCTGTGATTGGCTGACTGCGGGCACTCAGGCAAAAACAGCCATTGCTTCATCCAGTGAGTGTAGGAATTGGCTGAGTGGTGGTAGGTGATGGCTGCCGCTCAGCCAATTTAAAAATCCCTCCCCCACACAGCCAATGCTGTAATTGGTGGACTGCAGGCACACAGCCAGCAGAAACCAAAAAAGGCAACAGCGCACAAAATAAACTTTTTATCAGAGGTATACATACCTATGATCAATACTCTAACCACATTAAATAATGCAAGGTTCTTGGTATATAATTTGATCAAATTACATTGGCCCATTTACCAATGTCCAGGTGATCAAGCTCTCAGATGGGTCCTAATGCTAATACCAGGTCGTAAATCTCAACCTGGGAAAGTTGGGTTCCTACCTCTCAGAATGCTCCTCTCTTGGGACTAAGCAGGCGCACAGCCATCGATGTCAGTGATCAGGTTAATGTTAAAAAAAATTTAAAAAATGAAAGTTTCAGCTCCCCATACAGATCTTATTCATGGTGGGGAAATGAAATTACATACCTAAAGTCCCCGGATTTGCCCCCCAATCGGATCTTTATCCGTGGACCTTTCCAAGCTTCGGCACATGTGCTCAACAGCAAAGAGGCAGACGCATGCACAAAAGCCCCTGGATTGATCATTAATTGAATTGAATGGCTGTGATTGGTGCATCGAGCGCTAGCTCTGATTAGTTCTCGAGCGCTGGCTCACTCAATCACCGCTTTCAATCTCTATTACCAGCAAGAGATGCTCTGTCAGCGCTGACAACTGCAGGGAAGCCTTCAGGAATGAGGAGAGCAGCAAGAGGAACCGTTAAAAATTGTTGCGTTTTTACAAACGCCTGTGTGAGGGAGGCCAAACCTCCCTCTGTCCAATAAGAGGACCTAGTTTATATGGCTTAGCAGGTGTAAATGACAATTTGTGCTTCTCTAACTTTTTATTGTGTGTATAGGTTTATCTCCTAAACTGTATTGTGTCGTATATTCCAAACCTATAACATACACAGGAACATACTGTACTGATAATCAGCATGGATGCAGGATCCTCTAAGGATTCATTAAGCTTTCTAGGTTACTCAATACCTCAAACAACACTTGGAAAGTGATAAGAAGTTAACAGATGGGCAACTATTCAGAATAATGCAATACTTATGCTTCACCAGGACAGACATTTAAATATATTCCTAGCCAAGGTTTTTATGTTTGAATAACCACTTCGACTCAGTCCCTCTACCAACTGCATTGGCAATAATCCACAAACCTCCTGCCATACATCAAATACTATGGTAGGTCTCAAAGGTTTCATTTTATCCATGTGTAAGTCTTAGCACTGGCAGTTCTGAAAGTAAAATAGATATTACATCAATTATATCACAGAAGGTCCTTTGAAACACAAATTCAAAAGAACTCAGCAAGTGTATTATGCAATACCATTGTAATTCCTCCTGAAAGACAAACTTATATGATGTCTCATCTTAATGTACATTAGTAAAAGCAACAACTAACTTCTTCTGCTTCTCTGCTTTATGTGACAGTATGCTACTTTTTGGGGCATACAGCCCATGGGACCAGTATAGATGTTTTCTAGCATAGCATACATAGTATTCTACAACATGACACACAGACTGAGGAATATGGTTAGCACTGGACTAAGAAAATGCACAATATTCGTCTTATGCGCAACACTAGCAAAAATGAAAGTCAAAGTGGCAAGGACATGACAAATATGGTACTTCTTCTGAGTATAGATATGTTATCCCAGGCATGCTTACACTGTCTTGCAATTGATTTTCCAGGCACATTTGCTGTATGCTTTGTTTTAAACATCTACTTCTCTCAAAGTAAAATAATATTTTCTGACATCTTCCCTCCAACACAATCTTGTGTTTAGTTACTTATTAAACACTTCCTTCCTGAACTTTATTTATACTTGTAACATATATAAAAGTTTCCATACTGCCCCCTCTATCCCTTCTTTCCTCTTGTAATATATATATATAAGTTTCCATCATTTCCCCCTCTGCCTTCTCTCCTTCTTGTAACATATATACAGATTTCCATCATGTCCCTCCTCTTCCTTCTCTCCTTCTGTAACCTATATAAAGGTTTCCAGCATTTCCCCCTCTGCCTTCTCTCCTCCTGTAACATATATTAAGGTTTCCATCATGTCCCCCTCTTCCTTCTTCCCTCCTGTAATATATAGACTATATTGTAAAACTTTTATTATTTTTTTATGATAACACGGAGAGAACGCATCAATTCTGCCATAGATTTTTTTTTTTTTACAGCGTTAATCATGCAGCAAAAATGACACAATCCATTTTTTCTGCGAGTCGGTACGGTTACAACGATACCAAAATTCTTACATTCTTTTTAGGTTTTTCCACTTTTCTGTAATAAAACCCCTTTTTTTGGAAATCTTTTTTTTTTCTAAACCGCTGCATTCAAAGTCCTGTAATTTTTTTTTCTATGTACAGAGCTCTGTAAGGGCTTATTTTTTGCAAGACAAGCTGTAGTTTTTATTGGTACCATTTTGGAGTGCATACGGTTTCTTGATCACTTTTATTGCGCTTTTAGCGAGGCAAAACACTAAACATTAGCATTTTGCCTCAGTTTTTTTAACGCTTTTTTCTGTGCAAAGTCAAAATCAAGTGCAACGCTTGGTATGAATTGTTACAGACGCGACAATACCAAATATCTGTGATTTAAATTTTTTTTTACCTCTTTTATGCTAAGATGACAAAAGGCACAAAAATAGGGGTTTTCTAACATTTTTCTTACTTATGATCTCGCGCTATCCCCAGGACGTAAGTTTGCGCGCTGTTGCGGGAAGTACCCCGCTGCCAGGATGTAAACTTACGCCTTGGAGCGGGAAGGGGTTACTTTAATTGATAAATATGGCCATTTATGTTCAAGCCACTTAGAGTCTGCAATTAGTATACAAATAAAGGACTTGTCTCATCAAGAGCTATTTGCAGCAGAAAACTGTAAATTTTTTATAGTAAATAAGCCCCAATATGATTTAAAGAAATGTAAGAGTGTAACTGGACTATTATAAAAATGGGTAGTACACTGCTTTTCCTAGGACCAGACAGTTATGTGACACCTTAATACTACTAATGCGACAACCGACTGTAATAAATATATTCCTGCCACAAAAAAAACTGCCAAAAAATGCATCTTTCATCTATGTCTTTAGGGATACGTCAGGCAACAAATACCATGTACATATTTGGTATCCTTATTCATGAGACTAATGCTACTTTTCTCCTCTGCCCTCTGGGTGATTACTCAATGTGCTCAATAGAAGACATGAACGGTAAAACTGTTTGTGTGTTATTAGTTTAGTTACATTGTGGTTGTCTAGAATTGTAACTTAGATAACAATCAGTCCACATTCTATTAGCAATCAATGCAGAAATCCAGGTCATTCCAAAGGGTTCACTTACTTTTCCTTGCAGCTGTATAATATATCAACGTATGTCACCGATGAAAGCTTAGCTTAAAAATAGAAATTCAATCATTTTCTACAATAAATATTATCGCAGACTGCATTTATCTTGTGCCTGCTGATAAGATAAGATTCTTAGTAAGAAGTGGGAACACAGTCTTCCTGCTCCGTCACGTGAAATTTCCATTTTTGAAGGATTTGGGTTGTTTTAGTCAGTTATGAAACAAAACTGTTTTCAGTGAAGCATGACTTTTGCACATGAATTTCAAATTGAATCTGTATATTAGGACGAGGAAATTTGTAAATAATTTATATCTCTTGAGTCTTGCGTTACATGATTTCTGCTTGCTGGCACTTGAAATCATTACATCCGCCAACATAAAGGAGGCGCTGGCACTATTCTATGTGATGGCACCTTTCATGTTCGAAACAATGAAAATACTGCTGTTTATAATCAGACGTTATTTCTTCTGTAAGGGATTACCGCATGGAAAATACCCTTTCTCTTACAAAAAAAAACATGGAAAATGGCTTGTTCGTTGGCTGATCTTGTTTACGCAGTAGTAAAACTTATCGTTATTGGCAGACAATGAAGAAACTATGTTGGCGACGATCATTAAATGTCCAATACAGCTGGAATCAGATTGTGTAAAAACCATTTAAATGAACGCCAATCTTTTTGATCAGCGCTCATTTAAACAGCTGCTCTCGGATCACGGAAAGAAACCCAAAGAAACTCTATCTTTGGATCATTCTAATGCCAAAAAGTTTGGCTAGTTTATTTCGAAATATACGTCTTACCAGTTGGAGCTCTTTTTTTTTCCCTTTAAATATGGCAAAAATTCCCTTGCATAGACAAATATGTTAAAGATAACATGCTAGCTTCCTGAAGGTAAAAAGAAAATTTGGTACCGTGTTAGCCAGTAGAGCAAAATATGATTGTTCTCAGTAAGAGAAACCAAGTAATCCTGTAGAAATAATACCTTTTATTGGCTAACAAAAATACATGATGTTATAGCGAGCTTTCCAACCTGCACAGGGTTCTTCCCATTTGCGTACCATTAGGGGTCAAAATTGTGGGCTGGTTCCGGGTGACACTCAGGGAGGTGAAGGACTGCTAAAAGGGAAGCCAGCAGCTAATTATAGGCTGCAGACTCCCCGGGCGCACGCTCCTGTCTTGCACTGAGAGACTGCAGTTCTGATTGGTCACAACTGCAGTCTATCAGTGCACTGTTGTACGCGTGATTGGTCTGGCCGATGGTGCGCTGACAGTCTTGGGGAGCGGAGGAGTAGACTGGAGGAGGAGTACATGCAGTGGTAAGTACTGTATGTACTCAAATATGTATACCTGGTATAAGTACATATACATATATAATTATATACAGGAGATATCCAGGTTATTCCAGAATGCTTCATATCTAAATATACAGGGAGATGAACATCTCCTGCATACACTGATATAAAGCATGCTGGTATAACCTGGATATCTTCTGTATATAATTAGGTCTTAAACTGGTATAAGTTATACATCCCCGTATAATGATATGGACCATGCTAGTATACCCTGGCTAAGGCTATACTAGCATGGTCCATATCACTATATACAGGGAGATGTATAACATATAGCATGTGTACATATATAATTATATACAGGTGATACCCAGGTTAGGGTGGTTTCACACCTGCACTGGGGGATTCTACTTTTCTGCTCAATTTGGGAGGCAGAAAAGGGGAATCCCCACAGCCGAACGGCTCAGTCTCTGAATGGAGCCGAACAGTGCCGGAACAGACTCTATTGACTATAATGGGGTCCGTCCGCTTTCTGCGCATCTGCCTGGATGGAAGAAAAAGTGCTGCATGTAGTGCTTTTTCTTCCTATATTTTGAGCCGTATGAGTGAAGGAATCTCGGTCTGGGGGTTCCAACACAGATGTGAAACTGGTCTTACACCAGAATGGCTGATATCACTGAAAACAGGAGACGTATATACATCTCCCTCTATATAGTTATATAGACCGTGCTGGTGTAACTGGTATCTTCTGTATATAATTATGTATGTATAGCTAGTATAAGTTATACATCTCCTGTATATAGTGTTATGGACCATGCTGGTATAACCTGGGTGTATCCTATATATAATTATACACCTTCAGGTCATGAGTGAGAGCTTAGGACTGCATTTCTGCTGCCTTAACACTGTATGCCACACAAACCTCCACAATAATACAATTTGCACTGATGGTGTGGACTGTGATATGGATCGCGATGCAGATCCACAGCAGATTTAGCCAGTAGAACAAAATGTGAGGCATTAGTTTGTAGTGAGCACAATGGAGAAATAATTATTTGGAACACTATTTTGGCAACCACAAAAAGAGGCACTATTACTGTCTGGGGGACACCGAGGGTCCATGACATTTTAGCTATGCCCCATCTCTAGGATATTAAATCATTGCTATTGTTGCTGACAGAACTTTCTAACAGGTTTATTTTTAATCTGCATTGACAAAGCCAATGGTGCCACGTGAAGAAATGTTTTATTCATATCTACCACTGTCATTTTGCATGCATGCCTTTATGTTAACTTCAAATCTGCAAATTGTTTCAAGACCTCCTAAAATAGCCAGCGTGAAATGAATGAACAAAATGCAGACAGGACTGATGACAAACTAATAACAGGGTCACAGTCACCTCACATTGACAGGACCAAATTCGCATGCAGATCCATGGCAAAAAAACATGGCATTCTGCCACGGTGTTACAGGCAAATTCCATGTGGAAAATTCCACGGCAGAATCCGCCATTTGAACATACCCTTAGAAATAAGTCAGTACAGGATATTGAACCTATTTAGATAAAATAAGTGTTCGAGGGTGGACATTAACTTTAGGCTTGTTACACTTCTTTAGTCTTTAGCTTAGTGAATGGTTTTTCATTTCTCTTGCTACATTATTGAATAACCATTGCATCTCCTTCTGTAACATGCCTGGCCATTATGTAAGATACAAACAATTTGATGAATTGATGAATCATTACGCAGAAACTGTACCTGGCCTGATTAATAGACATTTTAAGCTGCAATGTGTGTGATAATATTGCTGGAAAAAGAATCAAAGTCAATAAAACTTTTATAATTCAATGTTCTTTATCATGATTTCAACCAGCAGTGTAAAGTGTTCAGCAATTAGAGTAATACCGTACGTTATGAAAAAAAAACTGGTGCACAGGCATATTCTTAATATATTAAGAATTAATATTATTAATACTTAATAATGTCACTGCTGAACATATATTCGTCCTCATTGGAGGAAGCAGACATTTATAGAAAAACTTTCAAACAGTTGACAAAACTTTTATCACCGTCTCTGTCTGTCGACTTTTACACCATCCTGAACCTGCATTGCATCACCACCCACAACATAGCGCCAGGTCTATAACTCAAGGTACATATGCAGACTCACATCCAGGATTCGAGGCTCTGCAATCTGGCTACAACTTGCCCAGATTCTGGATACAAGCTCCCAAGTTTATGAGTGCATCAGAAAAGAGAGATACTGATAAGACAAAGTAACAAGATACCAAAATCAGGATAGAAAAGGTAATATACACAGCAGAAACTGAAGACCACAGGAGTTTCCTGGTGGATACACGCCTAGTTCACAAGGCAAAATGCAAAGCTTAGTTTAATGGTCCGGATCAAGACCAAAGTATCATCTGAGAGAAGATATGTAATCCAGGCAACATGAGATGAAATAAACATATTCTTTATTCCTCCATAGTAAAAGAAACACCAATGACGTTTCGATCAGTTACTGGGTCTTAATCATGCTAATCAAGCATGATTAAGACCCAGTAATGGGTCGAAATGTCGCTGGTGTTTCTTTTACTATGGAGGAATAAAGAATATAAATGTATGCTCATGCTGCCTGGATTACATATCTTTTCTCGGATGATACCAAAATCTGGAACACAAGAAGGGCAAAGTTATGGGCTTAAAGAGAACTTACGTTTATGGGCTCATAGGACAGGATGTGACTTTCATTCTCACCTGCCTTCTTGTTTCCTCGCGGTCTACCTCCGAATCTGCTGCTCAGTCTGTTCTACACACTATCCTATAATTAAGGACAATGTGTGTGCGTCCACAGAATAAAGAGTTAAGTCTGCTCAATGCACCAAGTGGATCCATCGTGGGTGGACAGCGAGAGTACAAGGAAGCAGGTGAGTATGAAAGTCACATCCACTGACTCAAAGGGGCCCCTGTCTTATGAGCCCATGATCTTAGTTTATGGGATTCATAGGTCCTGAGTAGTTTCCTTTAAATAGTCCAGCAATCACTTTGATACGTTACAGAGCAAGTGCAATTTTAACTAATCATTGAAACATGTCACATAGATGCAGATGTATATTCTTTGTGCTATTTTTTCACATTACGCACTTTATACAGATTGTATCATTATTAGAGATGAGCGAACGTACTCGGTAAGGCCGATTTCGCAATCGAGCACCCCGATTTTCGAGTACTTCACTACACAGGTGAAAAGTACTCGGGGGCGCTGTGGGGCGGGGGGAGGCGTGGTGGAGCGGGGGTAGCAGCGCAGAACAGGTGGGAGCTCTTTCTCTCCCTCCCCCCCCCCCCCACTCCCCTCTGCAACCCCCCGCTCACCCACAGCGCCGCCGAGTACTTTTCACCCGAGAAGTGAAGTACTCGAAAATCGCGGTGCTCGATTGCGAAATCGGCCTTACCGAGTACGTTCGCTCATCTCTAATCATTATGCATTGAATATTGTTTTATTCCACATGAACGTTACCGGAGATAGCCGGATATAGGGACTGCCAACAGGACCCAAACACTCACCTTACATACCAGCACACATAAAAGATGGAAAAGCTATGAAAGTATGAGGTATTGGTTCGTGGATTGGCCTGGTCACTTAAGCCCACAAGCCAAACTCCAAGAATCCTCGTTGTCTTGCAGGTGGATACACTAGCAAGACAACTGACCCCAGGCTACAAGAAGAATGGCAGGACCCTACCTATAAGTGGGGCAATCGCCTCGATAAAGGCGGCCCCACGCTAGAAGCTCGGACCTGACTATCCCTGAAGGGTTAATACATGGAACTGGCATACAAACAGAACCAGAAAGAACTGGCACACAGACAGAACCAGACAGTGCTGGCAACAGACAGATGCAGGGCAGAGCAGAGGCAAACTGACATGAACCTGACAGAAAATAAATATGAGCAAACTGCAAAGGAAACATGACTGCTCAACAGGGGAAGCAAATCATAGAGTAAATGAATACCAACTTCCTCTTGCAGAGGGCAGATATTTATCTGCAACCAGACCGGTGATGATTGGCTAGTAGGAGAACACGACACCCAGCCAGCTCAATCATTCCACACCTGTAAGGCTGTGCTGCTAGAAACCTATGTGGTACAACAGATTCCGGCAGCACAACCTAACAATAGTATATTTCCCATTTAATTCTTGTCTATTGATGACTTCTGCCATATTACTACTTGGGCATATTTTGTCCTAAGTGTTGTATTTCCTTCTTTTGCACTATACTGTTTTTTCTCCTTATACATAGTTGCACAGAACATATAGCTGGGCAGCAAAGCGTGAGTAGGGAGTCCAGAGTTCAAGTCCAGCCCAACAATTCCTATATTTATACCACCACGTGGTATATTAGTGGTAGAAGTTGGATTACATAAATGGCTTGCTATATATTTTTTTTCTTTTTTAGCAGGACAAGCAGTAGTTTTTAATTGTACCACTTTTTGGTTCATACCTTACTACTCTTTGAATGTTTTTTAATTTTAACTCATTTTTTTGTGAGAATATGCAAAACTAGCAATTGTCTTTTTCATATTTTTCACAGTGCAAGTTAAATAATATTCTAACTTCTTTATTTAAAATACAGCAATTCTACAATTTCAGGGCTCAGTCACACAGCGTTTTTACGTGCGTATATAAGCGCGTAAAAGTGTTATACTGCGTTCGTCGAAAAAAAATATATGGGTGGCAATGGACACGGTCACACGTTTTTTTTACGCACGTATATACATGAGTAAAAACACCCGTGTGACTGAGCCCTCAAACACAACAATACTCATTTGGTGTTTTTCTTCCTTGTTTTTACTTAATGAAGGAAAGTTGAATGTTTTGATTACAAAAAATTGTTATTACACTTTTATTCACTTTTTATGTCCCAATAGGGGACTTAATATCCTTTGCTTTGATTTCTAGTGAAATACACAGTAATACTTGCCATGTAATACAAGCCCTTAGACCATGCCTCTGGTGGACACCCAAGCCAATGTTAGGCATCCAAGTGCCATACCAACCCATCAGATGGATGACATAGGAAGCCCCCTACCTTTGTCAGCCTCTTAGATGCCAGGGTTGCATTGATCGTGGCATCTAAATGGTTGGAATTGGAGTTAGCACCCAACTTCAGACAGCTGAGCTGTGTCAGTTTTCTGATGCAGCAACAAAAAAAGCAAATGCATTGGAAGAAAACCCGCTATTGACTGCTGTAAGGCGATGTTCAGACAGCAGAATTCAGCACAGAATTTTCCACGGCCAACTTGGCCTTAAAAAGCAGCAATAAAATCCGCAGCTTTCTGCTGTGATTTTTGCTGTAGATCTGCATGCAAATTTAGCCCTGTCAATGGGCAAAATGTCGAATTCCTTGAGAAAAAACAAGTTTCCGCGAGTTTAAAACCCAAGAAAGCATATTGGCAATCACAAATAGGTTAAAGTTTAATTAAGTTAATTTCTTCTTTCATTTTTAAAGCGTCCAAAGCTCCATTTTTTCGTGCAGACCTCCAAATCCTCTGCAGAGACATATGTGAAGCATTAAATGACCAAAGGATATGGGGCTTCAGAATACACATTGCCGGGTTTGGACGTTTATCTGATACATATTTTGACGTGCATCTACACCTAAAAACCAAGAATTCACAGAGGCATATTTTAATGTGAATATGTTGAGCTCTATAGTCCACAGAAAGCTCCAAATGTACTATAGTTGTGCCTTCAGATACTGCAGTTATGTCATATCTTTGCTTGACGATTATAGAAAAAACACAACAACCAAAAACGAACGAGGTGCAAAACGCTTACTGATTTAAAAAAATTGTTTCTTCGTCAATAATATAATAATTTCATCTAGAAATGGAATCACGAGAATAAGTGCTTCGGATACTCAAACAAGTTGTTCTTTTGTGACAGTAGGCAGCAAAATAAAAAAAAATTATAATAATATGCTCACTTGCTCCACATTCTTAGAATCAGCTGTGAGATAGGGGTGATGGAGATTTGCTGGCTATTACTGTGGATTATTCAAAACCACAGCCGGTCACAAAGAGAAAGTATTCTTGGGAGATGATACAAAACAAAAAGAGAAAAACAAAAGATAAAGCGCAAAAATACATGTCAGACTATATTCATACAATGTGGCTTGAATGAAGTAAAAGCTGCACCAAAAAGAGCATCTAAAAACAGCATCCGTGGTAAAAGTTGCTAGAGCTGGAAATTGGTAAATGTATGCAGTTTTGCCAATGTGGTTTTTGTAAAGTTTTTAAGTAATTCAAAAAGTACTGTGTGAAAAACAGAGGGCAGGATCTTATAACCCAATGCACTGTAAAGACATAAAAGTAGACCCCATGTATTATTCAAATAAAGTGTATGTAAGTATAGATGTGTCCACATGTACCTTATCTTCAATTTAGTTAAACGGGTTGTCCAAGTTATTCTTTTTTTTTTTTTTTTTTAAATCCTGCTCACCATAGCAAAAAATAATAAACTATACTCACCTCTCACAGCTTAACGCATGCAGCCAATCACAAATCACAGTGTTAAAGCACTTGGCCTGTGATTGGCTCCAGCAGCCTGTAATGTCACATATACAGGCTGACTGCAGCCTGTCAACACAGATTTGGTGCTGAGAACGTATGGCCACTGGGCATGCAGGATTCCAGGAGAGATAAGTATAGTTTTGGCGGTTATAGTGCTCTAAAACAGCGCTCATCTGAACAAGGGCGCACAGTATAGCCATGAGAAAAGCTTCCAGCTATAGTACTGTAAAGATCACTTGGACGGGCTACTTTAAGCTACTTGAAATAGCCAGTTCACATAATCCGAGATGCGGGCTGCGTGCTTTCAAGCCTCCCATAGGAGCCTATGGAAAGCATGCAGCAAAGATAGGACAGGACCTATCAGTGATCCTCTGAATGAGGCTGTAAGAACCAGTTGTTTTTTGGGATTTATTCTTACGACCTTACCAGTTAGTATAAATATTGTGTTATCTTTATTCTTTGAATCATAACAATTATGCCAACACCAAATTTCTAGATGTTTTACTACTTTTGCAAAGAATGAGCTTTGTTAGCCCTAAGCTGTAATGTCTTTTAACTTTTGAATGTTACATTCAACCAGGACGTGCTGGATCTGTCACCCGCAGATCTCCCACAAATGCAAATGACAAATAACAAAACAGGGAAAGAACCAAAATATGGGGAATACTGTCCCTATACAACCAAACACAGGGACGGGCCCTGCCTGAACGCAGGGCGATCGCCCCGATAAGGACGGCCCTGACTGTATACCTTGGCCCCTAGTTGACCCTATGTAAGAAAGGGAAAACACAAGAAAACCAAAACTAGAAATGAAAACAAGTTCAATACTTAGCATGAGATGCTGGTAACTGAATGCTCCAGGAGCAGAGCTCTGAATGCGAGCTCAGCCAAACAGAGACTGACAATCAACTGCATTTCAGCTCAGTATCAGGCCAGGTTAAATAGCCCTAGAATTCCCACAGGTGCGACAAAGCATGTCACACTGAATACCGCACCCACTGAACCAGAAGATTTAGAATCACATCCAAAACCAGCATCAGACTATCAGCAAGGCAGCAATTCCAAAACCGCAACAGAGCAGAGTTAGTGACTGCCATTTCTCCTGAAACTAATTCAAAGCAAAATATTAAAACATGCTAACTGTACCCTTGAATTCTACAATTAGCATCACAACCACTTGTTGACCACAATAGAGGCATACACTGTTTGATAAAGATCAAATATTGTTTTGAAAGCTGGTCATCTTGTAACAAACACATCTGATCATATCCAGCAAAGAGGAAACGTCAAAAAAAGATACATCGGAATCTTCCAGGTATGAGATTACTTACACAGAAAAGTAAGATACCATGTATAATATAATTACACCCGCACTCCCTGATAGTGATATAGTGATGCATAGAACTATGTATGTATACATTATTAAGAGAACGTACATCTAGTGTCTGGGCGATTTTGCCAAAAATTTAAATCTTGCTTTTTATTAAACTTATAGACAATTCTCAATTCAAACTTCAATTTTCTTTTTTTTTGCGGAATAAAGTGAAAAAATGACACTTTTTGTTTTGTATACTGTTTTGTAAAATGCCATACTGCGAGCCAAAACCAGTAGTGGAATGTATAGAGAGAAAGTATAATGGAAAGATTGTGCATTCTTCCATGCTTTTGATCAGCTCCTGGTTTTGGCTCACAAAATACTTATGAAAAATACTACCGTGTGAAGGAGCCCTAATGAGCGCCAACTAACATGGTCATTGTCTGTCATAAATATCTGTGCATTTGTACGTTTTTTCATAAATAAAAGAGTTTTTAAATAAAAGAGTCTAAGCAGCTGCAGTCTACCTACAGCCAGGCATGCCCAAACAATAGCACTGCAGAAGCAGCGACCAAACTCCAGAGACTCTGTGAGTACTCTACTGAGGCTGGCATTTTAATATAAAAAATAGAATTCGACAATTCATGTAAAAAGCGGAATTGAGAGTCCCTTGTAGGGTAAATTAAGTGAATTAATTTGGTTTATCGCCCACTTACATAATAGTCTACTCCCATGCTATTCCTAAATACAGTAAACGCGGAATCCACATGTGAAACAAATCGAAGTAGGCAGCCATAGCTCGAGTGGGTTTTTCATACTTCAGGTCATGTCATGGTGGTGGATACTCTGCATTGCATGATGGCCCGCAAAATAAGCGGATTTCACAGGGGTAATCAATAACAACGATAGTGGCAGTTAAATGTAACGCCAGTGCCTCTGAGGATAGTGTAGTGAAAGAATAAAGAGTCCAAGCCAAATAGTCTTTGCAAAACCAGAGGCACATAGTTTCACTATCTCTTGATGGTTGACAAGGATAACATTCACTGAACACCTTAAGCATACAGTAGAAAGTTCATCAGTACTTGCACAGTCATGTGGCAACAGTATTTGATTCCTCAACTCTTTCTCTCCCTCTCTTTGGTTAGTTGGGATTGCCAGTCTAAGTTTTCTGGTTGTTGCACTGGGTGGTTCTTTATGGAGGAATGGAGGAACTAATGTGGGCTTGATGGAGAGCACACTGACTTCTCGTTAAGCAGGATTGTAGATCACTCATGGTTACAAGGCCCATTTTTCTTTTTTCTGTGGAGACCACAGCATGTGGTCCCTGCTATTTCTCTCTGGCTGAACGATGGATTTTATGCTCACCTAAAAATCATTGTTAAGTCAAAGAGTGAAAGATGGAAGCGTTTACACACAACAATTATCGCTCAAAAGCCATAGTTTGAATGAATTTTGAATGATAATCGTTGCGAATAAATGGGGCTTAAGTCTTTTCCTAATCTATCCCTGAACATTAGACATCACTGTCCCTGAGTATCCCTAATTGTAACCCTATCTAAATCCTCTGTGTTTCTGCAACAGTGACTTCCACTGCATTTACTATTTGCACCAAGACTCTCCGGTGTGTGTCAAATAATCATGCTCAGTTTTTCTCATGAGCCTCACTGGATGCCAATATGGCTGAAACTCAGCCAGGAGTTCTTTATTGCTTCCAATACTGGTGTAAGGGAACAAAGGGACTATGACTGGTCCCAGCCCCCACAAGGAAGGCATTGCAGCCAGGGGAGGCCTTTATTATGAGAGATTCAGGTAACAAAGCTGACCCCCAAGCCCTCTGACTGTGGCCTTGTTACAAATTGGCTACTCCAGTGCGTAAAAAATATGCAGCAGGCTCTATTTTCCTGTGTATTTGCACAGGGAAAGAATACATCTTGAACTCATTAAACTAATTGGTTATTTCAATGCCTAATGGCTTTTTTGGACTCAAAAAGTACAGTAATTATTGCAGTTGCACACGCAAATACGCAGCACCAATTCTGCAAAATGTAGTGCAAATGCACGCAAATATGCATACACTAATTGACAACCTGGCCTTACACTGCATTTCCAGACTATATGATGAAGTAACTGATGTTCCCATATTATGGAGTAGTAGGCTTTCTATTATCTGTGCCACCATATGGTGCCTTTGAATAGAATCATATTTGCTCCGTCTGAGCGGGGGCTGGCTGTAGTGAGGGAGACAAGATGGATGTCACGAGTGGCTCTGCGATCTCTCCTAGCAATGGTGAAAAGTGGCCTAGTCGCAAGCAGGGGAATAGGCAGAATAATAGTAACTGCTATACTTAACGGTTTTGTCACGTGACGCCAGCACATTAGGGGGTGAAGTTGATAGCGAAATAACTGAGACGAGTCCACGTAGCTTTGGTTGTAAACTGAAGGTACACCGTTTACTCAGCAGTTTGTAAGCACTCTTTAGCAATTTACAGTTCACAGATTTGCAGACTTGTTTTGCAGTTGAATTTAACGTTGTTGCAAACAATATTACAAAATAATTTTCTTCAACGCCCCCACTCTCTCTCTCTATTTAAAGTTACCCAAAAAGAATCCTCTCAGTCCCAGTTATCTGAGGTTGGTTTTCCTTAGGATTATTTAGTAGAAGATGGAGTTACTGAAATATGGCCGCTTGCACTTTCCCTGACTTTGCATTAAACAGGGGATTGTACAAGTCACTGTTATGTAGACGGTTATCAGATCTTTGCACTTCACTCTGCACTTGCTCTGGAAGCTTGTCTATGCCCAATCTGGGCTCCAGCAACATTAACTGCGGCTGCACTGCATCAAACCTCCTCTCTTGTCCACCTTCCGACGATGACTCTCCTCAACCCCTCCTTCACTTCCTGCTACTTTCCTGCTCTTTTCTCAACACTCCCCTTAACATCCTGCCTTGCCCTACACACTTTCCCAGGCTTGTCTCAACTCCTCCTCCTCCTCCTCTTCCAATCAGAGAAATATGTGTCAAACTGCTAATGATGAGCAAGCTGTTGCCGGGCAGAATAGCTGTAGCCCATGAAGTAGGGTAAAGACAGGGTCTCTCCTCCGCCCAAAACCTTCCATGTCTCTGCAGGAGAGCACTGTCAGGTATTTCAGGACTTATGAATGTGTGGCTATCCTGTAGAACCCTATGGGCCACTACATATTGTCACCTTGAAGGAACATGAAATACATAAATATAAGCCAATAAATCCTTATGGGTGCTGTATTCAGATTTGTATTGTGTGTATGAGCACTTAATAAGCTGTAGTTCAGAAGTCAGGCTTTACACTCTGCAGTTTACGGCAGTACGATATATTTTATACTTATTGTGTTAAATTGATTCCTTTTGCTTGCAGTTTTTGGGAAGAACAAGATTAAGCAGAACTAAGCATAAAAAGGATCATAAATGTCTAAGTAGAAACTCATAGCTAATCATATATTCTAATGCATGTTTTATTTTGTTGTTTTTTCTAAATGAGTTGCAGATAGGATGACCTGGCATTTATGAAGCATGGAGGAAACCTGTGTTGCATCATAAACAACTAAAATTTCCTACAAGCAGGATATAGGAGATTCTAGTGTCATTTACCGGTATACACTACTTTTAGGGGGCTGCATTACCTTAAAAGGGCTTTGCAAGAGGAAAATAATGGTGTAAAAGTATAAATATAAAATATTTTAAAAGCAGCAAAATAAAAAAAAACTAAACATTGGGAAAAAAACAGCCTTTTACCACTTTTCCTACAAAACAATTTAAACAATAATAAAAGCATACCGTTATTTCTGGGTCTGAAAAATCCCCAAATATCTAAGTATCACATTATGTTGAGTTATTAAGTTACTCCATCTTCCAATAAAAATTACCCAAAAAGTTGGATGTTCCCACAAATGGTAGCAATAAAAACTAAAGCTCGTCCTGGAAAACATTAGCCATTGTACATCCCCATAAACAGAAAGATTAAAAAGTTACGAGGCTTGGAATAGGACAACAAAAAACTAATTAAAAAAAAATAATTTTAAGTAATAATAAAACATAAAATCTTTAAACAGAGCATTGTCACAATGGTGCTTACCCAATTTTTACTACACTATGAGGCCTTAGTCAGACGGGCGTTTTTTCGCGCGATTTGCGGATCGCATGACGGATGCGCATCCGCAAATCGCGTGACCGGTGCGCGCAAGTCGCCCGCAAATCGCCCGAAAATCTGCTCCTAGCCGCGTTTCATTAGAAACGGGCCGGAGCTGTCCAGCGCATTGCATTCAATGGAGACGGCAATACAGCCGTCTCCATTGAAAGCAATGCGCTGCGGGCGAGCCCGGGATGAATTGTCGGTAAGGGCTTAAATATATAAGCCCTTACCTGCAATTCATCCTAAAATGTGTAAAAATAAAAAAAAAATTGTATGCTCACCTGCCTGCAGCCAGAGCTCCGCGTGGCCGTCCTGCAGTGGGTGTGAAGGGGGTGTGAGTCAGACCTGCCCCCTGATTGGCTCAGCGCTGAGCCAATCAGAGGCATGCCTCACTCACACCCATTCATGAATTCATGAATGGATGTGAGTCAGACCTGCCCCTGATTGGCTCAGCGCTGAGAGGCAGCAGTCACTCACCCATTCATGAATTCATGAATGGGTGTGTGAGTGTTTTCAGACTCTGATTGGTCAGGCTGTGACCAATCAGAGGCAGATCATTCAGCAGGTGGGGATTTTAAATCCCCGCCGGCTGAATAGTGCCAAGAAGCAGTTCAGGAGAACTGACAGCGGCCGCGGCTGGACTCCGGTTGCAGTGGAAAGGTGAGTATACAATTTTTTTTATTTTAACACATTTTAGGATGAATTGCAGGGAAGGGTTTATATATTTAACCCCTTCCCGACAATTCACCCCGCGCCCGCCGGCAGCCCATTGCTTTCAATGGAGCGGCTGTATTGCCGCTCCATTGAATTCAATGGGCAAACATCGTTCTTCTCTGCCACAGCTGTTACAGCTGTGGCAGAGAAGAATGATTTGTCTTCTATATGTTCTCAATGGGGTCAGCGCTGCTGCCGCCGGCCCCATTGAGCGCATATACAGAAGAGAACAGGAATCTCAGATCGCAGATAGGTGCGATCTGCGATTTTTTGTTCTATAATTTATCGGACGAGCGCATAAAAAGCGCTCATGTGTCCGATACCATTGCAAAGCAATGGTTTTATAAAATCGCCGGACGCATGCGCATGCGCAAATCGCGGCAATAAACGCCCGTCTGACTGAGCCCTGAACTGGTACAATTGTGATTTTTTTTCCCCCATAAGACATGCAATGCACCAAACACACACCAAAACTTGCACAAATATGAACCGCATTCTTTTAAGTGGAGTCACATACATGCATGTCCTATCTTTTCGTGTTCGTTGGAATATATCGCCCGTTGTTTTCAATGGGACAGTAAAACGCATCGCACACCAACTAAAAATGCGGAATCTCAAAACAATCAGAAAACTCCTATCTCCTTCTCAGCATTAAATCTTCTGAGTCCTAATCTGGGCGCCTGGTCCTGCTCGGGAATCACATCAGTCATAGACTTCTATCACTACAACCAACTTGTACCTTTTCCCTGTTACAAGAAAGATACGAAGATCCCTCATCATAATTCTACAACTTTATGCAGGAAATTTCTCAGCTCCCATCCAGATACACATCCACTTACCAGTTTTCTTGAGGGATTGTATACTGAATCCCACCAATGCTCTCCAAAAAAAAACACAAAACAAATTTATATACTCCTTTTAGATAACATGTTCCTGGAGTGAACCGGGCACTTCCTAAAATGGGAAAAAGACCTAGCCAGTTCCCTATTAGGGATTGGCAAATCGCTATAAACTGGGCTATAAAATCCACAAGCAATATTTCAAATTACTAGGTACTACACCCCGGACATACTTGCACATATCTTTATTGAGATCTCACATCTATGCTGGAGAGGCTGTGGGTGTAGGGGCATGCTTTTACATATCTTTTGGAGCTGCTCACTTATTTCTAATTTGTGGGGCTCGATTGGTCCATCTCTTGAAATCACTCTCCCCTTCACCCCAAATAAAAAGTAGTCTAGGCCTGGCCCTTTTGGTGCTCGACATTGGGAGCCACCCACTGAATATCAGGACTATCACATGCCATGTTCTTCATGTTTCCTATCTTACATTTGCACATAACTAGAAAAGCAATAGAATATCTTCCATAGAAGATATCATACTGATAGTTTCAAACAACTGCTAATACGAAAAAATGCTAGCAGTTCAAGGTAGGGAACTAGACGCCTTCAATGACAAATGGAAGATATGGCTTAATCATTATCCTCTGTCAATCTAAAAACTTAAAGCCTGGTTTAGACACAACGATTATTGCTCAAAAGATGTCTTTTGAGCGATAATCGTTGGGTGCATTTACAGGGCAAGGTGATCACTCAAACGTTGAGTGATCACCTTGTGCTCTGAGCGGTGTATGCAGAAGACAAGCAAGACCGCTTGAGCGGGGTATGGAG
Organism: Eleutherodactylus coqui; assembly: GCF_035609145.1. NCBI lineage: Eukaryota > Metazoa > Chordata > Amphibia > Anura > Eleutherodactylidae > Eleutherodactylus > Eleutherodactylus coqui. Next base: position 445,608,161 of record NC_089837.1, read on the forward strand.
AAGACAAGCGCGGTGCTTGTCTTCTGCATCCAGCTTTTCTCTGCTCGGAGTGCTGTGTGTTATACAGCCGAGCGCTCAGAGCGAGGTATGCAGAACACAGCTTAACTGATGTGTTCTTCATACCCTGGCTGTTCAAGGAACACTCAACTGGTATACAGATGTGCGCTCCATGTGGAGTATGAAGAACACAGCTGGACCACTGTGTTCTTCATACCCCACCTGTGTTTACGGAGCGAGATACAGCTGAAATAATAATATCAGCTGTATCCCGCTGTGAACTCCTGATAAGGCTCATTGTTGTCTTTCAGCATACTGAAAAACAACGATCAGCGACTGGTTAACGAAAACTGCACGATGTCAGTGCAGTTAGAACCTGAGCATTTCAGGTCACAGATAAACTTATGTTAAAAAAATCTGTATACACGGACTATATGCTGTATAAGAATGTATAGTCTATCCATTGTAATTAATTCTGCTGTCCATAACCACCAATACACTGGTTTGCTATGTTATTGAGAACACCAATAAAAATCATTGGAAAGAAAAAGTACAATATGACACGTCAAGAACATTCATGAATGTATAAGAGAGCACTGTGATTGCCATGTCATGCACTAGTTGCCTTTGTATATGATATTATCGAAACCTAACAAGGACGATTTCTGGTCTAGTAACTTCAGTGATAACTTTGCCTGATTATTCTGTACGGGATGCGGACAGCTGCAGTGAAATTATCTTAAAACTTCTACTGTAAACCAAACAAATGTATTTTGACAGAACAATTCCTAGAAATAATGTTCCTACTCAGCCATGCTACATAAAATCATTTCTTTCCAATATGTCTGTTGCATCCTGTCTATATTTTATCAGCAGAATTGTGTTTTTATATTCTTACGGCTGAATAAACTATTTCATGCTCCAGCGAGTGGATACGTTTCATCATCTGAAGCCTAATCATAAATGAATGAGTTTAGAATGCAAATGTCTGAACTCAAACACTTGTTCTGTAATAATATTTAGCTGTTGGCTTAATTTTTTCATGCTGAATTAATTGATAGGAAAAACTGTTATCTGTAACATTAATTAGCAAATATAATAAAGTACAAACAGCTCAGCAAAAATATTAGATAAGCAATTATTTACATTGCGCTGCTTGTCACTGGGGTCGCTAATGAAAGTGATGAAATGCAAAAAATGCTGGTCTGAAACAGTGTGTACGTGCTTCAAGATGACCCCTACTATTATAGATTTGCCCTAATATGAAAATTAACTATTTTCCAAAAGTAAGAAAACTATCTCACTAGTGGCACTTATTTTAGGTAGATACCCGTAAAAGAGTTGCTTCAAAAGCACAATCCCTATTCATATGTCTTATTAGGGCTTAAGAATGTCATACAGCATAGTCACCGCCTATGGCCCAGAATGTTGAGCCACACAGTAAGTGCAACTCCAGTTTTGGTGTACGTTTTATTACAGGATAGCCATATATGTGAATGGCCATCCTGTAATATTACAGGTGCTGCAGGGAAAATATATAAGTGACCATGGCGTTCCCCTGCAAAATTAGTTATTTGCCCCAGGTCTGGTATTCTTGAAATGGTTGTACAAGTTGGTCCAACCCTTTGAAAACAGACTTACAACATGACTTGGGGTATTGGCTAAGTTAGACAAGAGTGTTGAAGGTACTGAACAAGTAGAACCCTGTTTCGGGTTGAACTTTGCTAAAAGTTTGGTCCGACATGAACCCAAACCAAGCTTTTAGCAAAGCTCTAGCCAAAAAGCAGTTCTACTGGTTCAGTTTACTCAACCCTAGTCCAAAATATTGATGTATAACAATGTCTAAGAGCCAGAAAAGCCATGTATAACACTTTGTAGAGCGTAGTATGCTAGGCTGAAGGTAGCTAATGTCCATTTAGTTCAGCCTGTTTCCACCACCCACCCCTCTCCACCGCCGTTGATCCAGAGTAAGGCAAAAAAAAGCAATGAGTCAGAAGCATCTTAGAGTGTTCTTATTGTAGGTAGATGTAATGTAAGTGACCACGGCTTTCCCCTGCAAAATCAATTCTTTTCCCCAGGTCTGACATTTTGGGACGAGTTGTACAAGTGTAGAGAACAGGAAAAGTTTGTATTCAATTTCAAACCCTAATTTGCTTTCTGTGCCTCAGACCAGCTATCTTTATGTGTTCCCTGAAAAAGTCCTTTGGTTAAAATCATAAAATCAGACTATTGCTGGTTTTCAAAAAATAACTGGAAAAATTGATCTGTTCTAAAACTTTTGACCAGTAGTGTATACCCAGCAAGCAAACCCACAATACGTCCCTTCCTTCATGGGCTACATGCTCAGACTTGTCAATCTACATTTTTTGTTTTCCTAGACAATGTACCCAAAATTCATGGACTTTTTTTATGGACACATTGGAAGACCATACTAAATAATGACGATTATAAGTAATACATGTTTGTATGTCAAATACTGATACAAACTCATTATCAGTATTTACTGTGAACTGTAAAATGGTGATAATTACAGTCATAATAATTAGCTTAAGTACCACCAGCCTTACAACATCCGTGGGACTCCCTTGTGTGTGCGGCCGAGCATTACATGGCTTGAAAATGCCCCTTGAAAGCCGCCATGAGAGGAACACATGTGGCTGCAGCATGTCCTGAACATATCGCTGAGCTGTCGTTGTCCCTTGTACCACTACTAGGGGAGAGAGACAGTTGTATGAGATGTCCCTTCAGCCATTATACCAGCAGAGGGGGCAGTATGCCGCTCCACAGCAAAGGCAGGATTGAGGCTCTCACCCCGAGGTCTCCAGACATGAACACAACCGTTGTCAGTGGCCAAATTAAACCTGGATTCATCACTGAAGACAATCCGGTCCCACTCTGTGGCAGTCCAGTTTTGTAGTTTCCGACAGCACTGCAAACTGAGGCAATGGAGGGTGCATGATAAAAGCAATACACATAACGGTCGCGGTAAGACCAAATGTCCTTCCAAAGCATTTCCACGCCGTATAAGCATGCCCTTACACAGCTTTCTGCATCCTATATCCTTTTTTATCTTATTAGAAAACATTAACTGCTGTTGCAAAGAGAACAAGAAGCTAGTGTTACATTAATTGTAGATGCAATTTCCTCTAGACCGTGGAAGGTACATTCTGTGAGCAGCATAACTGTCGTCCATCAAACAAGGACCATAGCGTATCAGAGATTCACCTTCAAAATGTGACTGTTGAATATGAAGAAAAATGTACTGTTTGAGCAGGATGGAGAATGAGGAAAGGAAATAACTAAAAATACATGAAGGGAAAAAGCAATCTGCATTTCGTATGGCATATTATGTATTTTTTCTCACTAGGATAATGAGATCTATGACAATAATTCAGCATTTCTTAGAACATCTTCATATATAACATATATAAACAAGTGCCAAACAGTGCAAAGCTTAAAGTGTGGTAGGTATTGCTGTATTAAAGGGAACCTGCCATCACCTTTGAGCTGCATAAAATACATTATGAGGCTCAAAGGGAACAGTAAGTCGGGGGAGTTGTATTTCATAGTCACTCGATTCCCTGTTCCTACACTGTACTCCCACATGACTCTTCTCAACCAACTCGCATGCGTACACATAGCCAGTTAAAAAGAGTCAAACTGTGTGTATGCACTTCATGGGGACACAGACCTGGAATGGGGCATCCAGTGAGTCTGAAACATAGCTCCCAGACTCCCCATTCTCTCAATGTTTGAGCTCCATAACATAGGTTATGAGGCCCAAAGGTAATACATAGTAACAGTTAAAGAAATACGCCTTATCCAGGTAAAATTCATGAGTATAAGTCACGTGTGGCTATACCCTTAGGAGAAACTCAGACAAGCAGATCTGAATTGCAGACAATGGTAGCAGGTTCTGGGGCTGAAACTGCTAACTGCTGTGTTTTTATTGAAAAGCAAAAAGAGGTGTAACTAACATATAGATATGGGATGGTTTAAACATTATTACATAATTGAGATATATGATTACATACATTTTTGGCTACAAAACTATTTTCCCATGCTCACAGAATGGTTTGTCGTAAACAGGGTAACATCTGCTGATATCTTGCTGAAAACAGGACAATTAAAGGATAACTCCTCCATGCTCAGCATTTTAGCTGCATCCTGATACCATTTCTGAGATCAATTGGGACATACTTGTGTCTCCACAATTCAGAGAAAAGTACAAGATTAGAATTATTTCAAGGCTCATTGAGAGGTCATGATAATCCCCTTAGATGCCTTAAAGGGATCAGCAAAGTGAACCAAACCAGAGAACCAAACAAAATTTCACTAACATAACATAGTATGTTAGGCTGAAGGGAGACAATGTCCATCCAGTTCAGCCTGTTTCCACCCCCCTTGTTGATCCAGAGGAAGGCAAAAAACCAACAATGAGGCAAAAGCAAATTTAGCCCATTTGGGAGAAAAAATTCCTTCCCGACTCCATAACGACAGTCAAAATAATCCCTGGATCAACGTTTTGTAAGTTCCTACCTGACTCCAAGACCCGGATCAACAATGTATATATCCTGTAATATCATAGAGCTCTAGAAAGACGTCTAGTCTCCTCTTAAACTCCTCTATAGGTTTTGCCATCACCATGTTCTCAGGCAGAGAGTTCCACAGCCTCACTGCTCTTACAGTAAAGAACCCCCTTCTGTATTGGTGATGATACCTGCTTTCTTCTAGACATAGAGGATGCCCTCTCATTACCGTCGCAGTCCTGGAGAGCATGGGAGAGATCCTTGTATAGTCCCCTCATGTATTTATACATAGTTATTTGGTTGCACCTTAACAATCTTTTTTCCAGGGTGAATAATTCCAATTTTGATAGCCACTCTGGGTATTCCAGTCCTCTCATTCTGCTTCTTTGAACCCCCTCAAGCGCTGCAACATGTTTCCTGAGCACTGGCGTCCAGAACTGTACACAGTATTCCACATATAGTGGAAGAATAATGTTCTTGTCCCTCATAATGATAGGTTCCCTTTAACATATAGTCTGCTAAAATAGCAGGTGGCAAGTAGTAAGCTGGCACCAACTAAACCTAAGAAAAGGGTTCCGAAAACTGTTATGTATTGATTGTAAGGTTTGAAATGGTCTTCCCTTCAAAGAAAGTGATTGAATATTACTAGATCAACCCTACGGGTGAAAGTACAACTGCCAGGAGAATAAAGGGGCTGCAGCATTAAACCAGCACTGTGGTGTGCCTAACCTTCTTTGTGACCACAAGCTGTCAGCGCCGCAGTAACAGAGGTCAGAGCAGAAGCCTCCATCCTGACCTCCCATGTAGTGGCCGGTGCTGGTAACTGCAGAAACAGCTCTCAATGAAAACAATAAGAGCCGTGCCTGCAGTTACAAGCGCCGGACACTACATATGAGTTTGGCGCGCGGCTCCGCGACAACCTCCCATGTAGTGGCTGGCGCTTGTAACTGCATACATAGCTCTCATTGATTTCAATGCGGCGCTGACAACATGCACCCGCTCAGCTGATCAGTTGGGGTCCCCAGCGGCGGAGCCTGGCTGATCAACTATTAATGACCTAGTACAACTATTGATGACCGGAAAACCCCCTTAAAGCAGCCCTAGTGGCTTTCAGATGGCCCCAGGCTGCCATGCCACCAACACAGTTCCCCGCAATCTCATCGCAGGAGGCCGTTCGCTACTTTTTGATGTCGATTGGGACAATTAAATAACCAACAAAATAAAAACAACAAAATGAAGAGCACAATTGCTCAAAAACAGATCTTTATTTTATGGCCACATTAAAACACATGTCAAAGTCACCACAAAAATCTCAGGGCCGCACAGAGGTATCCACTACAATAAACAGTGCAAGTGTGACTAATTCATACAAAGTGGTATGATATAATAAATACACATTAATCTAATTCCCCATACTGAAGGTCCATTATATCACATGTATTTTAACTCCTTAAGGACATGGCCTATTTGGCATTGAGGACGCAACATTTTTGGGTGATTTTCATCTCTTTCAAAAGCCATAACTTTTTTATTTTTCCGTTGATACGGCCGTATGAGGACTCATTTTTTTGCGTGGCAAAGTGTATTTTCTAATGGTGACATTTTTCGGTGCATACAATGTATTGTAAAACTTTTATTTTATTTTTTTTGAGAGAAGGGAGCGAAAACGCATCAATCCTGCCATTGTTTTTTTATTTTTATTTCCTACAGTGTCATTCATACAGCATAAATGGCACAAAATATGACGATATTATTATAAATTTTTTAGGTTTTTCCACTTTCCACAATAAAACTCCTTTTTTTGAAATTATAATTATTTTTATATCACTGCATTCAAAGTCCCATAACTTTCTTTATTTTTCCACAAAAGGAACTCTATGAGGGTTTGTTTTTTGAGTCACGAGCTGTAGTTTTTATTTGCACCATTTTGGGGTACAGGTGGCTTTTTGGATCACTTTCATTGCACATTTTTGGAGATTAAATGAACAAAATATGTATTTTGCCTCCATTTTTTATGATTTTTGCTGCGCAGGATTAATAGGATTAATAGTGTGCTCAAATTATAGAACAGGTCATTACAGACATGATGATACCACACATATGTGGCTTTTCTTAAATATTAAATTTTCTTATACAAATAGGGGGAAATGAGCAAAAAGGGTTTTCTTTGTTATTTTTTTACATGTTTTTTCTTACACTATTTTTTTTGTTTTTTTTACACTGTTTATATTCCTTAAGGGGACCTGAATCATAACAGCTATGATTGCTATGGTAAGACATTGCAGGACTTCTGTCCTGCAATGCTTTATTGCTTGTAGGACTCAGTCAGATGAGTGCTTTTTTTGTGCTCACCTATGTTCGAGCAGAAAAGCGCATCTATTAGGATCATTGGTTCCCTATGGCATAGTCAGATGTCCGTCTTTTACAGGCCCAAAATATGCGCACCTGCAAAAGATAGGACATCCGTGCCCCTATGCGCAGCACGGACCTAACCGGTGCGCATAAAGAATCCCTGTAGGGAGTTCCCTCATCACTAAACACTGTGACAGCACAGTCACAGTGTTCATTGAGGGGACATGCGGTGGGGGTTAAAGAATCCCCTGCCATAGCTGTCACAGCTGTGGCAAAGGACCGCAATGCTATCTTATTTAATTTGATGGAGCCCGTGCTACAACTTGTTCCATTGAAAGCAATGAGATGCTGCAACCCCCACAGTGATTTTCGGGGAAGGGATTGAAATACAAGCCCTTCCCTGAAAATAAGCCCTAGGTGAAAGAAAAAAAATTAATACATCACCTAGCTGCGCTATACAGGGTCCGGCGCGTCTTCTTTCTCTGAAGCCGGCACTGTACTAAAGCATTTTCTTCTGGCAGGAGATTTAAAAATCCCCGCCAGAAGAAAACTCTGCCTCTGATTCGCTGAGCGTTGTGACCAATCAGAGGGCAGCATTCAGCTGTCATTCAGTGGCTGAACGCTGCCCTCTGGTTGGTCACGTCGCTCAGCCAATTCAATAGGATAGCATTGTGGTCCTCTGCCACAGCTGGTGACATCTGTGGCAGGGGATTCTTTAACCCCTGTGGCATGTCACCTCATCATTGAACACTGTGACAGCATTGTGACAGTGTTCAGTGATGAGGGGGCCTTCCTGGAGCCGCTGTGCTTCTACAAGCACAGCTGCTCCAGGGAACGGAGCAGTAAGCATGGACCTTCAATTACGCGCATTTTGCTCATCCGTACTGCGCATTCTTTTGCGTACATACAGTAGGTGCGCAAAAAACAACGCTCATCTGACTGAGCCCTACTAGAGATCATAGGCAAAGGCAAAGCAGGACGCCACTATCCGGCATCCTGTTGCCATGACTACCCATTGGCCTTCTGCGATTACATTGCGGGGTCCGATGATGTCACAGAGGGAGCGTCCTCCCTCTGTGAACCCTTTACATGCCACAATCTACATAGATTGTGGCATGTAAGGAGTTAACAGCTCGGGTCTCTGTTCTGTTGCAGCAAGAGGCCGGCTATCGATAACAGCTGGCTCCCACTACTGGATGAAAGGGGCTCGCTTCCAATCTTCCGTAACGTTACGTCCTGATGCGTTATGTACCATGCTGCCATGACGTTACCTTACGTTCTGTGCCGTTAAAGGGTTAAATACCAAGTAGTACCATATTAATACATAATCCTTCATACAGCAAACATAATATTCATAAGTAAATATAATTAAAGATTGAATGTAGCCGTGTTTCGCCTAGTTTCGTCAGGATTCCTGTACGGTACAGATTTGACTTTGGCATTTAACCCTTTCCAATCCAATTTGTATCCGGGTTTTCCCAGGGTGGCTTACTTTTTTCTGCCATTCTACAGTGGCTCTATATGCTGGTTAAAGCCAGTATTGCATGAGGTGACATGTTGGATAGGCTCCGACAGCAGAGAGGCTGGCACTATACAGTAAGAGAACCCCGACGGATGTGTTCCAACATCAGAGCTGTACAGCCTTAAATCATAATGTCTTCAGAGGTAAGACAGTGGATTGGAAAGGGTTAAAGAGCTAACAACCACAATGGGTGTCATCTCCACTCATAGCTGTTGTGGACGGGTATCAGCTATCGAAGATGGTGAACACCTGCTGTTTATGGTGCAGGCTTAGCTCCCAAGCCTGCTCAATCACAGACACCCAACATGCGCTGTGCATGTACTGCGCACGTTGGGAAGGGGTAAAATGTAGATATTTTTCAGAAGTGTTAAAAAAAAGTATGCAAACCCTCTAGGAGCTTTCCGTCACATTGAAGATTTATGGAAATATTTTCCATGTTCAGTTTAATACTGATGTGTTCTGATTAGAGATGAGCGAGCATACTCGCTAAGGCAAACTACTCGAGCGAGTAGTGCCTTATGAGAGTACCTGCCCGCTCATCTCTAAAGATTCGGGTGCCGGCGGGGGAGAGCGGTGAGTTGCAGGAGTGAGCAGGGTGGAGCAGAGGGGGGGGGGTGTAGAGTGAGAGAGAGATCTCCCCTCCGTTCCTCCCCGCTCTCCCCGCCACTCCCTGCCCCCTTCTGACACCCGAATCTTTAGAGACGAGTGGGCAGGTACTCGCATAAGGCACTACTCGCTCGAGTAGTTTGCCTTAGCGAGTATGCTCGCTCATCTCTAGTTCTGATCTATTGCTGATTATCTTGTATTAGCACAGGCAATGTCATCATCTCCACTTCTTCAGAACCATGGACAGTTGATAAAAGATGCCTGCGAAGCAGCACATTTTCAGTCATTGTGCTTTGATATCCAAAGTAAAATCTTCATGTTTATGAACTGTTTCTGAAAATGCATTGCTGAAGCTCTTCTATACCTAGTAAGAATGAAGTATCAGGGTTTCTATTAACCCCTTAATGACACTTTTTTAGCGATTTTACCCATATGGTGGTTTTACTGCCCTATTTTTTTTTCTTCAGCTACCAAAATTATTTTTGCTGCAATTTTTTTTCCCCCGTGACAGTTATGGTTATTTTTTTTATTTTTTCACTGACTTTTTTTATTTGTCTTAGTTTTATTGGGGATAATTAGCTTTAAAAAAGATTTATAGTTGTTTATTTTTAAAATTAGTGTATTTACACTAAAATAAGTATTAGAACGAGTTCCTCCTATTGTTTCAGACATTTTGATATATAATATGTATAGTTTTGGATTACAGGGCACATACAGTGATTGGTTTTGGTTGGCATCTGCGGTCGGTCATTTTCCTTTTATATATATATATATATATATATATATATATATATATATATATATATATATATATATGTGTGTGTTTTTTTCCTTATTTTTGGAACTATTTATTTTAACATCTATGTCCCCCATGACATCATATAAGACCTCTGTGGGACATTCACATTTTCTATTTTTTATTTATTTTACACTTTCTATTGTAACTTGAGTAACCGTAGGAGGCCCAGTTAGAAATCAAAACATCCCCCTGTAGTGGCAATAGTCACTAACTGAGCTGATAAGGGTCTGCTAAGACCCTGCAGCACTGCCATAGTAGGGGGCACCCGGTGGTCATGTGATTGCTGGGTCAATAAGCAGAAGTTACATTTTCGCTTTCTCTTTGCATTACCTAGCGCTCAGTAAGCACTATGTAGCTTATAAAGGAGAAGGCAGAAGCGGTTAAAAACCGCTTCTGCCTTCACCTCCAGGTTCTCAGCTGTGACTAACAACTGGGGAACCAACTTACTACATTGCAGGAGCTGTAATTCCACGGCGTACTTTTGTTATCGGCTGGGATTACAGCCCAGGACCAAGCGCTGTAAATTTACCCGGGACAATTATCGTTCAGAGTTGTTCAAATTCCCACATTCACATGGGAATTTGACTGATAAAAACCTCCCCATGTAAATGCTTGCAGAAAACTGAACAACTTGCTCTTCAGTGCAAACAGCAGCCATTCCCTTCTGAGCGACTGTCTGCTTATTGTTAATGGTGGCAGTCGGGGGGAGAGGGCTCACGGCCCACTACGCTTCAATGCCCAGCAGCGCTGTGAGCGATGTCAGTGATACTCGCTCCTGTGTAACAGCACAGAAGCAAGCATCACAGGGACGCTCTGCCAGGCATCAGCTGTCCACCTAGCAGAGTTGGTTCCACTTTGAACACATTTATTTTATTTTGACAGCTGAGCGCTAGTACTTTTTTGTCTATTACTGCAATACCAAGACCTACTGTTTGTTCGGGGACACCTACTGCAGTGTACAAGGTGGATCTCTTGATCGGACAGGGTTGTTTGAGAAGTACACATGGACTTAAATTATTGGCACTCACATTGCCCTGATAAGTGTAGCGATGTGTCTTTTATAAAACAACACTGTAGATGCTTTTAGATGGAAAGATTGTCATTCAAAAGCTGAGCCTGCTCATCCCTGTAGCATGAGCTGGCTGTTAACGATAGCTGGCCTGCTGCAACAGCTGGGATACATAAGAACAGTGGGCCCCCTGTTAACCTCCTACATGCCGCAATCTATGTAGATCGCAGCATTTAAAGAGTTTACAGAGGGAGCGTGCTCCCTTTATGACGTCATCGGAATCCCACGATGTAATCACTATGGGTTGCCATGCCAAAAGTACACCAGATACTTGTGTCCCAGCTTGCTATTGTCTTTGATTGCTGTTGTGAATGATAAGGCATTGCATGACAGAAGTCATGTAATGTATCACCATAGCGATCTAAGCAACAATTCCTTGATGACCCCTTTAAAGGAAATGTAACACTTTTTAATTTAATTCAAAATATATGGTATACTGAAATGTACTCTTATTCATCAATCTGGTTTTATATTTGCATATTTTCTAGTCTTTTTATATGATTATTAGTTGAGTTGTTGCAACAGCAGTTTCAAATATAATCAATTTACATAGCAGACTTTTCAGCAACGTGGCAATCGGATTTCTCAAAATTTCATTCAGTGTGGATTCACTGTGGAGATTCCATACACTGTGGATTTTCCAAAGCCAATTCCACTGCAGAAAATCTGCAGTATATCTTCCACATGTGAACATACTCTTAGTTTGTTGTGTTGCTATGCACCTGCTCCCAGAGCTGAGCCATTGGAGGGGATGAGCTGCTCAGCCTATCTTTATTCAGGGAGAAGTGTCTGATTGGTTAGCCATTCTTTAAGTATTCATGGTTTCTGCAGTGTAGTGCTGTTGATAGCTATAACAATGTGAGCAGTAATATGTCTACATATCTGGTCAAACACCCACTTCTGGTAAAGTAACAGGTGCCCTGCCCCTTTTAATGATTGATTGCCCCACCCATTTTATAGCTTGCTAGCCATGCCCCTTTTATAGTTCAATTGAGCACCCCTTGTGATGACATGTTTCACGCCCACATTAGCCTAGCTTATTATTCTGCTCCCAACCAGACCACCATCAAATTAGCATAACTTAGCATTTCAGCCCCCCTTTCCAGGTGATAACCTGACCATATGACATATTAGGATATTCTGGAGTTATTCAGCCCTCCCCATTTTATAACACCATATGCCTTTTATTAGTTATTTCCCTCCAAGGCTTATTATATTTACACATCAGACTAATGCAAAGTTTAAAAAGGTTTATTGAATACTCAGATGCATTCAAATGAAGCAGTGGTAATTGTGATCCACGTGATAGAGCTTAAGAAGCAATAGCACACAAATATTTACATTTTTTGTATAAATTATAATGTCAACCACACGACTTGGAGCAGCAACTTCAGAAGTTCATTTTCAGGCTGTGGAGAAATTCTCTAGTATCAGGGTTACCCACAACAGTAGAAGATACATTTATTTCAGCCATTGCATACAGAAAAGTGCTCCAGTTGGGAGGCAAAATCTTTTTGGCTGTAATGTGCAGATTAGATCCGAGGATGACAGCTCCCTTGTTAATAAACTCGCTTTTATCACTTCACGCTGTAATATGTCTGCTTCTGTGATAAACGACTTATGGCGTAATGTAACAATTGATTTACAAAGTAAGTTTTACACAGTTAGATGGGCCTGCTAGAATACATAAGAAAGGATGCTGCAAACGCGGATCCATTACTGTAGTACTAATAACCGGAAGACAATGTTGTAAATGCGTAGCAATTGCCTCTTCATGCGTTTATGTGTTTTGCATAGCGGTGCTGAATCAGTATTCTAATACTTCTTATTTCTTACAACGTCTGGATAGGAAAAGAAGCAGACACGGCATCATATAGTTCTCGCCAACATGTATTCCTTCAAATCAATGTAAGACTTTTTAATATTTTTGTGAAACAAAGATTGGCAGCAGGAAACCAAGCCAGAAAACGATACATATTCCCAAACTTTGTTTCACACACTTATTAAAAAGTTGTATATTGATTTGAAGGAATGCTACCATCCAATAGGTGGCGCTGCAGAGGTATTGTTCCATCTTCCTTACTTACATAAATTACCCAGAGGAATGTGCATGGCCTTATAAGTCTCCTCACTCACCTTTCAGGTGTCTTTTCACATCCCTTCTGGGTGCTCTCCTTGAGGAGAGACAATGACATCCCCGACACACCAACCCCCTAGGTGTCTACACACACTTTTTGGGTACTCTCCTTAAGGAGTGATGACACACCTCTTGACCTTTGTTGATTGTGTGATGACATTTTGTGTATTTCTAGTTCATAGTTTATATTGGTCGTATCATCATCATCAATAAAATTCAAGTCTAAAACCTCATAGTAGGGTAGAAACACACTCAAAAAGCTCACCAGGATTACTCACAATACTGATCCATTGAAGATTAGCTCTCTGCACAAACTTTTCCCACAAGGAATTTAAGAAAAGTTTGGAGATTTGTCTTTCAGCAGGATTTACAGCTATATTGCCTGGCTTTTTCAGAAAAGGTGTAGATTAGAGATGAGCGAATATACTCGTTTCGAGTAATTACTTGATCGAGCACCGCAATTTTCGAGTACTTCCGTACTCGGGTGAAAAGATTCGGGGGGCGCCGGGGGGTGGGGGGAGGCGTGGCGGAGTGAGGGGTAGCAGCGGGGAACAGGGGGGAGCCCTCTCTCTCTCCCTCTCCCCCCCACTCCCCGCTGCAACCCCCCACTCACCCACGGCGCACCCCGAATCTTTTCGCCCGAGTACGGAAGTACTCGAAAATTGCGGCGCTCGGGTGAAAAAGGGGCGTGGCCGAGTAGGTTCGCTCATCTCTAGTGTAGATGTATTGATTTTTCTTCACATCATTCATAAAATCAGATTAGTGAATCAAACTAGCTGAATCATAATAATTTATCATCTCCCCTGCACCCTGTTTGTGGTGAAGCTTAATTGCGTTAGTTCTCCCGCCATAAAGGGCATCACGAAGGTTTAGCAGGGCTGGGAATTGCATTTTAAGAAGAAATGCCTGAAGGTTAGAATCCTTTTCAATCATTTCATTCCACTCATGCTCCCACAAAACATGTACTGTTTAACCAATGTAAAAAAATGATTTTAAACAAGAAGTTTTGGGTTACCCTAGCTTGTTGCACGGATGATGTGAAGAAAAATCAATACATCGCCACCTTTCTTTAAAAAGGAGTGCAATTACAGCAGGGCAATAGAGCAGCAAATCCTCCAAACTTTTCCTAAATTCCTTGTGGGAGAAGTTGGTGCAGAGAGCTAGTATTCCGCCGACCAGTATTGGGAGTAATCCTGATGAGCGCTTTGAGTATGTGTTTCTACCACACTATTAGGTTTCAGACTTTAATTTTATTGATGATGAAATGGCCAATATCAATTGGAAATACACAAAAGGGCATCACACAATCAATATAAACACAAAAACATCTTAATAGCTTGTTTGACAACAGCTTACGCCAGACTAGAACTGTACGCTCGCGCTTCTGGACAGATTGCAGAGTGTCTTTATTACGACACAGATTCAGTCATTTTTGTGCCTTTTGTGCAAAGATGAGTGGAATCTGCTGTTAGGTGATTATCTGGGGGAATTAACCAGTAGGATAACCGATGGAACATACATCACAGGGTTTGTATCAGCAGGCTCCAAAACCTACAGTTACAAACTGAACACAAAAGTAAAATTGTCTTTAAAGTTAAGGAATAACTCTAAATCTTGCTAACGCCCAGGTGATTAATTTTGACAGCCTTAGGGTGCCTGTCAACGGGCGTTGCGTTTATCGCCAGCGTTTAGACAACAAAATGCTATTGCGATGTATCGCGAAATTGCGCAATAAGTGCTCAGTCAGACAAGTGCGTATTTGTGCAAAAAAATGCACTGCACGGATGTGCAAAATACGCGTGACCGAAGCTCCGTGCCCATTGCAGGAAACCCCCACAGTGATTTTTGGGGAAGGGCTTGAAATAGAAGCCCTTTTTTGAAAATTATCCCTAGCTGCTTGAAAGAAAGAAAGAAAAAAAAAAAATATATATATACATATATATATATATACACACACACACACTCATCTCTCCGCCGCTGTCGGGTCTCAGGCACGTATTTTCCCTGGCTTCCT
Organism: Eleutherodactylus coqui; assembly: GCF_035609145.1. NCBI lineage: Eukaryota > Metazoa > Chordata > Amphibia > Anura > Eleutherodactylidae > Eleutherodactylus > Eleutherodactylus coqui. The sequence goes on from NC_089837.1 coordinate 445,623,186, forward strand.
TGGCAGTTTTCTGAAGCTAATTCAGCAGGTGGGGATTTAAAAATCTCCGCCTCCTGAAAGGGCTGTATCTGATTGGCTGAGTGCTCAGCCAATCACAAGCAGTGCTCAGCCATTCATTGAATGACAGCTGAGCGTTGCCTGTGATTGGTCCCAGTGCTCAGCTGAACAGAGGCAGTGCTCAGCCATTTATTAAATTCCGTTCCGGAGATAAATAGTCCAACTCAGACGGGCGTTTTTTCGCGAGATTTGCGCATGCACATGCGTCCAGCGATTTTTTAAAACCATTGCTTTGCAATGGTATCGGACACATGAGCGCTTTTTATGCGCTCGTCCGATAAATTATAGAACAGAAATCGCAGATAGGTGCGATCTGCGATTTCTGTTCTATAATTTATCGGATTCCTGTTCTCTTCTCTATATGCGCTCAATGGGGCCGGCGGCAGCAGCGCCGACCCCATTGAGAACATATAGAAGACAAATCATTCTTCTCTGCCACAGCTGTAACAGCTGTGGCAGGGAAGAACGATGTTTGCCCATTGAATTCAATGGAGCCGGCAATACAGCTGACTCCATTGAAAGCAATGGGCTGCCGGCGAGCGCAGGATGAATTGTCAGAAAGGGCTTAAATATACAAGCCCTTCCCTGCAATTCATCCAGAAAAGTGTAAAAATAAAAAATATATATATACTCACCTTGTCCCGGCAGCCGGAGTTCAGAGCGGCCGGCCTGCAGTGGGTGTGAAGGGAATGTGAGTAAGACTTGCCCCTGATTGGCTCAGCGTTGAGCCAATCAGAGGCAAGTCTGACTCACACCCCCTTCACACCCACTGCAGGCCGGCCGCTCTGAACTCTGTCTGCCGGGACACGGGGAGTATATAGATTTATATATTTAAGCCCTTCCCGACAATTCATCCTGCGCTCGCCCGCAGCGCATTGCTTTCAATAGAGCCGGCTGTATTGCCGGCTCCATTGATTTCAATGCGCTGGACAGCTCCAGCCCGTTTCTAATGAAACGCGGCTAGGAGTAGATTTTTCGAGCAATTTTTTTGGCCCCGGTCACGCGATTGGCGGATGCGCATCCGTCATGCGATCCGCAAATCGCGCGAAAAAACGCCCGTGTGACTAAGGCCTTAGACAGTAGTACTTCCCTTTGGAAAAAAGTTTCAGAAGAAGGAACATGCCACCTCTTTATTCTCTTTGTTCTTCTGTGTGCCTGAGAGTTGCACAAGATGCTGTTTGAAGACAAAGCTTTGCTGGCATGACTAGTATTCACCACCTGTTTTTGCGTTTGTTGCAAAGCACCCTTGAGGAGGACAAGTCACCCAAGAAATGGAGGGGTACTTCCACAGCCTGTATGCCGATCTGTGTGCCCACACGGAATAATGTTCAACATGAGGTGTTGTATAGCACCCAAAGAGTGTCTGCTCGTCACACTGAGGTAAGTTTATACCAGTGTTTGCTTGTATGTTTTGCTATCACTTCCTTTCTTTTTTTTCCCATTTGTTTGTGGAGTGTTCTATAATATTCCTTATGCATGTTCTCAGATGCTATGTTGCTTAACCATGCTTTAAACTTTGTTCTCGTTGTCTCTGTGTGTTCCTATATCTTCTCTTCCCTCTAAAATCAGATTTACTATGATTATACACGTTCCCTGTTCTTCTTTTCCCTACCATGGTGTTCATTTTATTTACGTCAAATATGTTCCTTCTAAGGGCGCCTACCCACTGGCGTTGCCGATTTTCGTGCGTGAAAAACGCTGCGTTTTCCGCGGCGTTTTTCGCGACTTTTCCGTTAATTTCCATTGACAATCATGGGTGCATTAAGAGAAAAATAAGGAGACATATGCAACTGACAGTTCCTATGTTAAAAATTGCAACGGACCGGAAAAAAAAACCCCAATGGACAAGAACACATTCTATACTAATTGCTCTTCAGAAAAAACGCAATTTAGCATCGCAGGAAAAAAAACGCCAGTGGGTAGGCGCCCTTAGATGGCTTTTCCATTGCTCTTTCCACATATATAAATATGCATGTTCCTTCCTCCTCTTCTCTTTAACATTTCTTTCCCTTTTTGAGCTTTATGAATGTGTAATATATATATTTTTGGGGTGCTTTTTTCCCCCAGATTCCTTGCCACCGGGATCTCTTTTGCATGTTACCATCAGCCGGATCATCAGGAGGACCTGCAACTTCATATGAGTGCGTCTAAAGGGGTCAGTCATGCTGCCGCCCTCTTTTTTGCAGTGGTTGGACATCGCTGCAGGCTTCGAAGCACCATCACAGTTCCCAAACTGTTTCAGGGCCCTGGATGGTAAGCACATCCATGTAAAGAAGCCGCAGTACTTAAGGTCCCGATATTTTAACTACAAACAGCACTGTTCAGTAGTCCTGCTGGCCTTAGCTGACAGTGACTACTGATTTGTAATGGTTGACATCGGGGCCTATGGAAGCACTGCGGATGCTCGCATCTTCAGGGCTTCCAGAATGGGGCATTGGCTTCCTGCCAACCAGCTGGCCCTGCCAGAGCCACGGTTGCTTCATGGTTCTTCAGGTCCAACAGTTCCATTAGTAATTGTCGCAGATGAGGGCTTTGGCCTGTCAACCTATGTCCTGCGGCCATTTTCCTGCAGAGGGTTGGACACCAGACGCCAAGTCTTTAACCCCTTAAGGACATAGCCTATTTTGGCGTTGAGGACCAAACGATTTTCGCTATTTTTTCATCTCCATTTTTCAAAAGCCATAACTTTTTTATTTTTCCGTCGGTGCGACCGTATAAGGGATTGTTTTTTTGCGTGGTGAACTCTAGTTTTTATTGGTACCAATTTTGGGTACATAGACTATATTGTAAAACTATTATTATTTTATTTATGATCGTAGGGAGAGAAAACGCATCAATTCTACCATAGATTTTTTTTTTAAGCGTTAATTATGCAGCATAAATGACACACTACATTTTTTTCTGTGGGTTGGTATGGTTACAATGATTCGTTTTTTTTTTCATTTTTCCACAATAAAAACCCTTTTTTTGGAATTATTATTTTTTCTAAACTCACTGCATTCAAAGTCCTATAACTTTTTTATTTTTCCATGGACAGAGATCTGTGAGGAATTATTTTTTGCAAAATGAGCTGTAGTTTTTATTGGTACAATATTGGGGTACATACTTTTTTTTAATCATTTTTAGTGCGTTTTTTTGGGAGGCAAAATGCTAAAAATTTGCATTTTTGCCTCAGTTTTGATAGCGTTTCTTTTAACGCTTTTTGCTGTGCAGGATAAAAAGCATGTTCAATGTATTGTACGCGTCGCTACGGATGCGTCGATACCAAATATGTAGGATTTTTATTTTTTCATGGTAATATGAGAAAAAGCATAAAAAAAGGGTTTTTAACTTTTTTTACATTTTTATTTTTTGCACTTTATTTTGCTCTTCTTTTTACACCATTTGTGTCCCTCTGAGGGACTTACACTGCAGCACTAATGATCGCTACGATAAGGCATGGCAGGACTTCTCTCCTGCCATGCCTTATCGCTTACTATAGCGATCTTAGGGAATGGCAATACAGGACGCCGGTATCTGGCATCCTGTTGCCATAGCAACCAGCAGGGCCAACTGAAGTCGCAGAGGGAGCGCGCTTCCTCTGTGAACCCTTTCCCTGCCGCGATCTAAGTAGAAGGGGTTAACGGCGGGTGGGCACATCTCCAATGCCCCCTCACTGTTGCAGCGAGAGGCCGGCTACTAGCGACAGCCGTCTCTCGCTGTGGGATAGCACGAAATCTGCTATGATCTCGCGCTATCCCTATGACGTAAGGGTACGTCATTTTGCGGGAAGTACCCCGCTCCCATGATGTACCCTTACGTCATGGGGAGGGAAGGGGTTAATAACTAACTCACGCATGCTTGGTGTTTAGTTGAATATGCCTTCGGAATTCTTACCAGTAAATGGCGAGTTTTTCTGTGCACAATTCAAATGGAACCCGAAGCCGCATATACGGTGGTTAAAGCCACCGTGGTTCTGCATAATTTTTGCCGGATCAATGGCGCAGGTTGGACGTTTGGGGATGATCCACTGCCAACCACCTCAACAGTTCCCGGCATGGATCAGAACCAAACAAATACGCCTGCAACATCAGGACTTCGGGTTAGAGACTAGTTCTCAGACTACTTCATGATGCCTCAGGGAGAAGTTCCGTGGCAGCTGGGCTCTATTCATGAAGCCTGATTCTCAGGAGTTTCTAAACCGGGTTTTGATAGTGTTTTTTTTGTAGTTAGGGACTCACAAGAAAATGAGGGTTGCGGGCTAATATAATATGGCCGATTGGCGCATGTAAATGTGTATTAGCTACATTCGGCCATATTATAGAATACCTCATTACCATTAGCTGTGGAAAATAAGAATAATCCATTTATTGTTGAAATAATTGTTGTCCACTGTCTTCTGCCACTGTTCGTGGATATTCCGAAATAAGAAGAGCCACTTTTCAATCACATATTTTTATTGACAATGTCAACATGGAGGAAGGATAGGATATATGGATGCATTTGAATGCTTGGTACATCCATAAATCCTTTTCCATGCTATCTGTGCTGATATTTTCAATAAAAAGAATAATTGCAAGACAGTCGAGGTTGCGATAATTTGGTGGAATGCAGATAATGGCTAAAGACCATGAGTTTAAAAGGTAAGTTACACGGGAAGAATGTCGGGCAAAACACTTGTCCCTTCACATACTCGCTGCCATGGTGCTGCACAGGAGCGAGTATAGTTGGTTCACAGAGGGAGGGCAGGAGGAGATTTCACTCCTCGCGTTACCCTGCCCCTCTCCATTCCATCACCATAGTGTACTAAATGGCTGTTATTTACACTGAACGATCATCGTTCAGCTCATCGTCCACCGTTAATGCTGCATAAACAATGAAAGAAGACCTGAATGATGATCATCCAGTGTCAACAGCAGCCCCTCAGTACTGAAGGCTGCTATGTTTAGTGCATGGAGAGGGGCGGGGGAGATTATGAAAACAAATATCCTCCTGCCGTCCAGCTGTGTGCCAATGATTCTCGCTCCTGTGCAGCAGCATGGCAGCGAGTATGCAGGGACGATTGTCGGCCATTGTTGGCCCAACATTTGTCCCATGTAAATGGACCTTTGGCCCAGTACAGTTGATGAGTATCAGAGCAAACTCGTCCGCGTGTATATTCGCTCCTGTGCTGTTAAACAAGAGCAAGTATCAATGACAGCGTGGCCAGCAGGGATGCTTTGCTGTGTGAGGATAGTTCTGTCCCTGCTACTCTCCATTCACTATAAACAGTTGTCATTGAGTACTGAGCGACTGCTGCCTACAGTTAATGGAGAGGGGTGGGGGGAGAGAACAGTTCTCCAGCACACAGCATCCATGATAGCCATGCTGGTAGCGATACTGCACTGCCCTCTCCTGTGGACACCGAGCGAGCAGACACACGTGTTGAGCAGATTTTCAACACGAACATAAAACGGCTAGAGATGAGCGAGCATACTCGCTAAGGACAATTGCTCGATCGAGCATTGTCCTTAGCGAATATCTCCCCGCTCGGGATAAATGGTTCGGCTGCCGGCGCGGGTGACAGGTGAGTTGTGGCAGTCAGCAGGGGGGGGTGCGGGGGGGGGGGGGGGGCGAGAGGGAGAGAGATCTCCCCTCTGTTCCTCCCCGCTCTCCCCCGCAGCTCACTGCCCGCCGCCGGCACCCGAATCTTTGCTCCAGAGCGGGCAGGTAGTCGCTAAGGGCAATACTCGATCGAGCAATTGCTCTTAGCGAGTATGCTCGCTCATCACTAAAAACGACCATTGTTCACGGGACGAGCATCATTTACAAACCCTGCAGGAGTGCAATTGTTTTTTTTAAACATATGATTATCGCCCAGTATGAAAGCGCCTTCCCACGGTCATACTCATTGCGTGTGGTGCATAATGAAAACTACACACTACATTTGTAACATTTCAAAACTTTAGTAAAAAATAAAGACGGCAATCACAAAATGTTGACTAAGAGTAAGTACATGCAGATGGTATATCTCTACATTTTCCCATTTTTGTATAATAAATAGAGATGAGCGAACGCGTTCGTCCGAGCTTGATATTCGTGCGAATATTAGGGTGTTCGGGATGTTCGTTATTCGTGACGAACACCATGCGGTGTTCTGGTTACTTTCACTTCCTTCCCTGAGACGTTAGCGCGCTTTTCTGGCCAATTGAAAGACAGGGAAGGCATTACAACTTCCCCCTGCAACGTTTAAGCCCTATACCACCCCCCTGCTGTGAGTGGCTGGCGAGATCAGGTGTTCGCCTAATATAAAAGTCGGCCCCTCCCGCGGCTCGCCTCAGATGCGGTGTGAGTTAGATGAGGGACAGTGCTGTTTATACCGGAGCTGCTGTAGGGAAAGAATTGGTAGTTAGTGTAGGCTTCAAGACCCCCCAAAGGTCCTTATTAGGGCCACTGATAGCTGTGTGTTGGCTGCTGTTAGCAGTGGGATTTTTTTTTTTTTCTCAAAATCGCCTCTGCAGACCGTTGCACCTGGCATTAGGGACAGAAGTGCTGCATAGGCAGGGAGAGTGTTAGGAGTGAGTGTAGCCTTCAAGAACCTCAACGGTCCTTTCTAGGGCCATATTTATCCGTGTGCAGTACTGTCCAGGCTGCTGTTGGCTGTGCTGCATTTTTTTTGGGCTTCTCAAAATCGCCTCTGCAGAGCATTCCACCCTCCATTGATACTGCAGGGAAAGAATTGTATAGGCAGGGCCACAACACAGTTATTATTCATAGAATATACGCAGTGCTGCCTGTTGGTGGGAAAAAACTGAAAAGAAATCTATTTGTCCAGCCTGTGTCCGTCCTTACGGGCGGTGGAGACGTGTGAGCTGCGTGAAAAACATTGCTAAATCATACGCAGCCAGCTACGCTTTACTGCTGGCTTCGCCATTTGCTTTCCTTAATTGGGAAAAAAAATACCTGCTCTGCCACAGTTAATAACTCTGCTACCCTCACGTTCTGTGACACATAAGCAGGGACACAGCGCAGTTATTAAACTTCTCAGGTTCATTGAATATACGCAGTGCTGCCTGTTGGTGGGAAAAAACTGAAAACAAATCTATTTGTCCAGCCTCTGTCCGTCCTTACGCCTGTGGAGACGTGTGAGCTGCGTGAAAAACATTGCTAAATCATACGCAGCCAGCTACGCTTTACTGCTGGGTTCGCCATTTGCTTTCCTTAATTGGGAAAAAAAATACCTGCTCTGCCACAGTTAATAACTCTGCTACCCTCACGTTCTGTGACACATAAGCAGGGACACAGCGCAGTTATTAAACTTCTCAGGTTCATTGAATATACGCAGTGCTGCCTGTTGGTGGGAAAAAACTGAAAAGAAATCTATTTGTCCAGCCTGTGTCCGTCCTAAGGGCGGTGGACACGTGTGAGCTGCGTGAAAAACATTGCTAAATCATACGCAGCCAGCTACGCTTTACTGCCGGCTTCGCCATTTGCTTTCCTTAATTGGGAAAAAAAATACCTGCTCTCCAAGAGTTATAATAACTCTGCTACCCTCACGTTCTGTGACACATAAGCAGGGACACAGCACAGTTATTAAACTTCTCAGGTTCATTGAATATACGCAGTGCTGCCTGTTGGTGGGAAAAAACTGAAAAGAAATCTATTTGTCCAGCCTGTGTCCGTCCTAAGGGCGGTGGACACGTGTGAGCTGCGTGAAAAACATTGCTAAATCATACGCAGCCAGCTACGCTTTACTGCCGGCTTCGCCATTTGCTTTCCTTAATTGGGAAAAAAAATACCTGCTCTCCAAGAGTTATAATAACTCTGCTACCCTCACGTTCTGTGACACATAAGCAGGGACACAGCGCAGTTATTAAACTTCTCAGGTTCATTGAATATACGCAGTGCTGCCTGTTGGTGGGAAAAAACTGAAAACAAATCTATTTGTCCAGCCTCTGTCCGTCCTTACGCCTGTGGAGACGTGTGAGCTGCGTGAAAAACATTGCTAAATCATACGCAGCCAGCTACGCTTTACTGCTGGGTTCGCCATTTGCTTTCCTTAATTGGGAAAAAAAATACCTGCTCTGCCACAGTTAATAACTCTGCTACCCTCACGTTCTGTGACACATAAGCAGGGACACAGCGCAGTTATTAAACTTCTCAGGTTCATTGAATATACGCAGTGCTGCCTGTTGGTGGGAAAAAACTGAAAAGAAATCTATTTGTCCAGCCTGTGTCCGTCCTAAGGGCGGTGGACACGTGTGAGCTGCGTGAAAAACATTGCTAAATCATACGCAGCCAGCTACGCTTTACTGCCGGCTTCGCCATTTGCTTTCCTTAATTGGGAAAAAAAATACCTGCTCTCCAAGAGTTATAATAACTCTGCTACCCTCACGTTCTGTGACACATAAGCAGGGACACAGCACAGTTATTAAACTTCTCAGGTTCATTGAATATACGCAGTGCTGCCTGTTGGTGGGAAAAAACTGAAAAGAAATCTATTTGTCCAGCCTGTGTCCGTCCTAAGGGCGGTGGACACGTGTGAGCTGCGTGAAAAACATTGCTAAATCATACGCAGCCAGCTACGCTTTACTGCCGGCTTCGCCATTTGCTTTCCTTAATTGGGAAAAAAAATACCTGCTCTCCAAGAGTTATAATAACTCTGCTACCCTCACGTTCTGTGACACATAAGCAGGGACACAGCGCAGTTATTAAACTTCTCAGGTTCATTGAATATACGCAGTGCTGCCTGTTGGTGGGAAAAAACTGAAAAGAAATCTATTTGTCCAGCCTGTGTCCGTCCTAAGGGCGGTGGACACGTGTGAGCTGCGTGAAAAACATTGCTAAATCATACGCAGCCAGCTACGCTTTACTGCCGGCTTCGCCATTTGCTTTCCTTAATTGGGAAAAAAAATACCTGCTCTCCAAGAGTTATAATAACTCTGCTACCCTCACGTTCTGTGACACATAAGCAGGGACACAGCACAGTTATTAAACTTCTCAGGTTCATTGAATATACGCAGTGCTGCCTGTTGGTGGGAAAAAACTGAAAAGAAATCTATTTGTCCAGCCTGTGTCCGTCCTTACGCCTGTGGAGACGTGTGAGCTGCGTGAAAAACATTGCTAAATCATACGCACCCAGCTACGCTTTACTGCTGGCTTCGCCATTTGCTTTCCTTAATTGGGAAAAAAAAATACCTGCTCTCCAAGAGTTATAATAACTCTGCTACCCTCACGTTCTGTGACACATAAGCAGGGACACAGCGCAGTTATTAAACTTCTCAGGTTCATTGAATATACGCAGTGCTGCCTGTTGGTGGGAAAAAACTGAAAAGAAATCTATTTGTCCAGCCTGTGTCCGTCCTAAGGGCGGTGGACACGTGTGAGCTGCGTGAAAAACATTGCTAAATCATACGCAGCCAGCTACGCTTTACTGCCGGCTTCGCCATTTGCTTTCCTTAATTGGGAAAAAAAATACCTGCTCTCCAAGAGTTATAATAACTCTGCTACCCTCACGTTCTGTGACACATAAGCAGGGACACAGCACAGTTATTAAACTTCTCAGGTTCATTGAATATACGCAGTGCTGCCTGTTGGTGGGAAAAAACTGAAAAGAAATCTATTTGTCCAGCCTGTGTCCGTCCTTACGCCTGTGGAGACGTGTGAGCTGCGTGAAAAACATTGCTAAATCATACGCACCCAGCTACGCTTTACTGCTGGCTTCGCCATTTGCTTTCCTTAATTGGGAAAAAAAAATACCTGCTCTGCCACAGTTAATAACTCTGCTACCCTCACGTTCTGTGACACATAAGCAGGGACACAGCACAGTTATTAAACTTAGATAATTCATTCACTAGAGGCAGTGGGGCCTTTCGTTTTCCAAAAAGGGCAAAAATTATATTTGGCCTGCAGTCTTGCGCCAATTTATTTCCTGCCTGGGAAATCTAATCACTGGTAATACAGCATGCTGAGGGGTAGGGGTAAGCCTAGAGGACGTGGACGTGGACGTGGCCGAGGACGCGGAGGGCCAAGTGAGGGTGTGGGCACAGGCCAAGCTCCTGATCCAGGTGTGTCGCAGCTGTCTGCTGCGCGATTAGGAGAGAGGCACGTTTCTGGCGTCCCCACATTCATCGCCCAATTAATGGGTCCACGCGGGAGACGGTTATTAGAAAATGAGCAGTGTGAGCAGGTCCTGTCCTGGATGGCAGAAAGTGCTTCGAGCAACCTATCGTCTACCCGCAGTTCTGCGCCGTCCACTGCTGCCAATCCGAATCCTCTGTCTGCTGCTCCTCCTTCCTCCCAGCCTCCTCACTCCACTACAATGACACCTGCTCAGGAGCGGGAACACTCCCAGGAACTGTTCTCGGGCCCCTGCTTAGATTGGGCAGCAGCGGTTCCTCTCCCACCAGAGGAGTTTATCGTCACTGATGCCCAACCATTCGAAAGTTCCCGGGGTCGGGGGGAAGAGGCTGGGGACTTCCGCCAACTGTCTCAACAACTTTCTGTGGGTGAGGAGGACGATGACGATCAGACACAGTTGTCTTGCAGTGAGGTAGTAGTAAGGGCAGTACGTCCCAGGGAGCAGCGCACAGAGGATTCGGAGGAAGAGCAGCAGGACGATGAGGTGACTGACCCCACCTGGTGTGCAACGCTTACTCAGGAGGACAGGTCTTCAGAGGGGGAGTCAAGGGCATCAGCAGGGCAGGTTGCAAGAGGCAGTGCGGTGGCCAGGGCCAGGGGTAGAGGCAGGGCCAGACCGAATAATCCACCAAGTGTTTCCCAAAGCGCCCCCTCGCGCCATGCCACCCTGCGGAGGCCGAGGTGCTCTAAGGTCTGGCAGTTTTTCACAGAGACGCCTGACGACCGACGAACAGTGGTGTGCAACCTTTGTCGCGCAAAGCTCAGCCGGGGAGCCAACACCAACAGCCTCACCACCACCACCATGCGCAGACATATGATGGCCAAGCACCCCGCAAGGTGGGACAAAGGCCGTTCACCGCCTCCGGTTTGCACCCCTGCCTCTCCCCCTGTGCCCCAACCTGCCACTGAGATGCAACCCCCCTCTCAGGACACAGGCACTACCGCCTCATGGCCTGCACCCACACCCTCATCTCCGCTGTCCTCGGCCCCATCCAGCAGTGTAGTTCAGCGCACCGTTCAGCCGTCGCTTGCGCAAGTGTTCGAGCGCAAGCGCAAGTACGCCGCCACGCACCCGCACGCTCAAACGTTAACCGTCCGCATCGCAAAATTCATCAGCCTTGAGATGCTGCCGTATAGGGTTGTGGAAACGGAGTCCTTCAAAAGTATCATGGAGGCGGCGGCCCCGCGCTACTCAGTTCCCAGTCGCCACTACTTTTCCCGATGTGCCGTCCCAGCCCTGCACGACCACGTCTCCCGCAACATTGTGCGCGCCCTCACCAACGCGGTTACTGCCACGGTCCACTTAACTACAGACACGTGGACAAGCACAGGCGGGCAGGGCCACTACATCTCCCTGACGGCACATTGGGTGAATTTAGTGGAGGCTGGGACAGAGTCAGAGCCTGGGACCGCTCACGTCCTACCCACCCCCAGAATTGCGGGCCCCAGCTCGGTGCTGGTATCTGCGGAGGTGTATGCTTCCTCCACTAAAGCACCCTCCTCCTCCTCCTCCTCCTCTGTCTCACAATCAAGATGTGTTAGCAGCAGCATGTCGCCAGCAGTCGGTGTCGCGCGGTGTGGCAGCACAGCGGTGGGCAAGCGTCAGCAGGCCGTGCTGAAACTACTCAGCTTAGGCGATAAGAGGCACACGGCCCACGAACTGCTGCAGGGTCTGACACAGCAGACCGACCGCTGGCTTGCGCCGCTGAGCCTCCAACCGGGCATGGTCGTGTGTGACAACGGCCGTAACCTGGTGGCGGCTCTGCAGCTCGGCAGCCTCACGCACGTGCCATGCCTGGCCCACGTCTTTAATTTGGTGGTTCAGCGGTTTCTGAAAAGCTACCCACGCTTGTCAGACCTGCTCGTAAAGGCGCGCCGGCTCTGCGCACATTTCCGCAAGTCCCACACGGACGCTGCCACCCTGCGCACCCTGCAACATCACTTTAAGCTGCCAGTGCACCGACTGCTGTGCGACGTGCCCACACGGTGGAACTCTACGCTCCACATGTTGGCCAGGCTCTATGAACAGCGTAGAGCTATAGTCGAATACCAACTCCAACATGGGCGGCGCAGTGGGAGTCAGCCTCCTCAATTCCTTTCAGAAGAGTGGGCCTGGTTGGCAGACATCTGCCATGTCCTTGGTAATTTTGAGGAGTCTACCCAGGTGGTGAGCGGCGATGCTACAATCATTAGCGTCACCATTCCTCTGCTATGCATCTTGAGAAATTCCCTGCAAACCATAAAGGCAGCTGCTTTGCGCTCGGAAACGGGGGCGGGGGAAGACAGTATGCCGCTGGATAGTCAGGGCACCCTCCTGTCTATTTCTCAGCGCGTACAGGAGGAGGAGGAGGAGCATGAGGAGGATGAGGAGGAGGGGGAAGAGACAGCTTGGCCCGCTGCTGACGGTACACCGGCTGATTGCCTGTCATCCTTTCAGCGTGTATGGCCTGAGGAGGAGGAGGAGGAGGAGGATCCTGAAAGTGATCTTCCTAGTGAAGACAGCCATGTGTTGCGTACAGGTACCCTGGCACACATGGCTGACTTCATGTTAGGATGCCTTTCTCGTGACCCTCGCGTTGCACGCATTCTGGCCACTACGGATTACTGGGTGTACACACTGCTCGATCCACGGTATAAGGAGAACCTGCCCACTCTGATTCCCGAAGAGGAAAGGGGTTCGAGAGTGTTGCTATACCACAGGACCCTTGCGGACAAGCTGATGGTAAAATTCCCAGCCGACAGCGCTAGTGGCAGAAGGCGCAGTTCCGAGGGCCATGTTGCAGGGGATGTGCGTAGATCGAGCAGCATGTACATCCCAGGCAGTGCAACAGTCTTTAAGGGCCTGGCCAGCTTTATGGCTCCCCACCAAGACTGTGTCACCGCTCCCCAGTCACGGCTGAGTCGGCGGGAGCACTGCAAAAGGATGGTGAGGGAGTACGTAGCGGATCGCACGACCATCCTTGGTGACGCCTCTGCCCCCTACAACTACTGGGTGTCGAAGCTGGACACGTGGCCTGAACTAGCCCTGTATGCCCTTGAGGTGCTTGCTTGTCCTGCGGCTAGCGTGTTGTCGGAGAGGGTGTTTAGTGCGGCTGGGGGAATCATCACCGATAAGCGTAGCCGCTTGTCAACCGACAGTGCCGACAGGCTAACACTCATCAAGATGAACAAAGGCTGGATTTCGCCAGACTTCTGTTCTCCACCAGCGGACAGCAGCGATACGTAAGCAATACGTAGGCTGCACCCGCGGATGGAAGCTACGTTCTCTCTCACCATCCAAAACGGGGACATTTGTGCTTCATCAATCTGTGTCTAATATTCCTCCTCCTCCTCCTCCTGCTCCTCCTCCTGAAACCTCACGTAATCACGCTGAACGGGCAATTTTTCTTAGGGCCACAAGGCTCACTCAAATAATTTTTCAGAACAATTTTTATAAGTTTCAATTAGCTTAAAAGCGTTGGAACTTTAACTTGAACCAATTTTTCGTTACACTGGGCTGCCTCCAGGCCTAGTTACCACTTAAGCCACATTAACCAAAGCGATTCACCTGCCATCTTGGTTGGGCATGGCCAATTTTTACTGAGGTACATTAGTACTGTTGGTACACCAATTTTTTGGGGCCCTCACCTACAGTGTAATCATAGTAATTTCTATGTTCTTCGCCTGCACTCATGGTACAGAAAGGTGTGTGGGGTTGGCCTACAGTTTAGCTACATAAATGTCACTTGTGCCTTGGCTATACTAAGGCTACTGAAATGGAACGAAGACTGCGCTCCCGCTATACTGCTGCTTCAGAATTGTTACTGGGGCCTGTCTTGAGTGCTACTATTGCTTACATGGAACGAAGACTGCGCTCCCGCTATACTGCTGCTTCAGAATTGTTACTGGGGCCTGTCTTGAGTGCTACTATTGCTTACATGGAACGAAGACTGCGCTCCCGCTATACTGCTGCTTCAGAATTGTTACTGGGGCCTGTCTTGAGTGCTACTATTGCTTACATGGAACGGACACGTGGAGAGGACACGTAGTGCCTCAAAAACATCCCCCTCCTCCTCCAACAGGGAAAACATTGTTGGCAAATGCCTTTGCATTGGTTCGTCTGGCGGCAGTCCAAGAATTTCACCTTTACCGACACTACAAGAGAGCCCCCCCACCATCCCCCCGCCACGGCCCACTTAATCCTGGCCACATTCCGAAAACCAACAAAATACAACCGTGGTACTAGGTCCGCAGTCACCACCACATTACCACCAACGCGGTTACTGTTAAGGTGCATATAACCACGGACACGTGGAGAGGACACGTAGTGCCTCAAAAACATCCCCCTCCTCCTCCAACAGGGAAAACATTGTTGGCAAATGCCTTTGCATTGGTTCGTCTGGCGGCAGTCCAAGAATTTCACCTTTACCGACACTACAAGAGAGCCCCCCCACCATCCCCCCGCCACGGCCCACTTAATCCTGGCCACATTCCGAAAACCAACAAAATACAACCGTGGTACTAGGTCCGCAGTCACCACCACATTACCACCAACGCGGTTACTGTTAAGGTGCATATAACCACGGACACGTGGAGAGGACACGTAGTGCCTCAAAAACATCCCCCTCCTCCTCCAACAGGGAAAACATTGTTGGCAAATGCCTTTGCATTGGTTCGTCTGGCGGCAGTCCAAGAATTTCACCTTTACCGACACTACAAGAGAGCCCCCCCACCATCCCCCCGCCACGGCCCACTTAATCCTGGCCACATTCCGAAAACCAACAAAATACAACCGTGGTACTAGGTCCGCAGTCACCACCACATTACCACCAACGCGGTTACTGTTAAGGTGCATATAACCACGGACACGTGGAGAGGACACGTAGTGCCTCAAAAACATCCCCCTCCTCCTCCAACAGGGAAAACATTGTTGGCAAATGCCTTTGCATTGGTTCGTCTGGCGGCAGTCCAAGAATTTCACCTTTACCGACACTACAAGAGAGCCCTCCCACCATCCCCCCGCCACGGCCCACTTAATCCTGGCCACATTCCGAAAACCAACAAAATACAACCGTGGTACTAGGTCCGCAGTCACCACCACATTACCACCAACGCGGTTACTGTTAAGGTGCATATAACCACGGACACGTGGAGAGGACACGTAGTGCCTCAAAAACATCCCCCTCCTCCTCCAACAGGGAAAACATTGTTGGCAAATGCCTTTGCATTGGTTCGTCTGGCGGCAGTCCAAGAATTTCACCTTTACCGACACTACAAGAGAGCCCCCCCACCATCCCCCCGCCACGGCCCACTTAATCCTGGCCACATTCCGAAAACCAACAAAATACAACCGTGGTACTAGGTCCGCAGTCACCACCACATTACCACCAACGCGGTTACTGTTAAGGTGCATATAACCAGTCTGACTGGGGCATGCAGACACCTTGACAGAATGAATAGTGTGTGGCACATAGGTTCCCCATTGCTATGCCCACGTGTGCAGCTCCTGATGGCGGTGGCACAGGATTGTATTTCTCATTGCTTCTGTACAGCATTGTGGGCTATCGCCCCGCCCCTATTAAAGAGGGTCGCTACCTAGCCGTGCCAACCCTGTGCAGTGTGTGCCTGCGGTCCCTCGTCGTGGCAGACGCACTTCTAAATAGACATGAGGGTGGTGTGGCATGAGGGCAGCTGAAGGCTGCGCAGGGACAGTTTGCTGTGCGCTGTGGGGGGGAGGGGGTGCGGTTGGGCAGCATATAACTCAGGAGAAGTGGCAGTGGAGTGTCATGCAGGCAGTGATTGTGCTTTGTTGGAGGTAGTGTGGTGCTTAGCAAAGGTATGCCATGCTAATGAGCGCTTTTCAGAAGTAAAAGTTGTTGGGAGGGGGGGGGGCCCACTCTTGCCGGTATTGTGGCTTAATAGTGGGACCTGTGAACTTAGGATGCAGCCCAACATGTAGCCCCTCGCCTGCCCTATCCGTCACTGTGTCATTCCCATCACTTTCCTGAATTGCCCAGATTTTCACACATGAAAACCTTAGCGAGCATCGGCGAAATACAAAAATGTTCTGGTCGCCCATTGACTTCAATGGGGTTCGTTGTTCGAAACGAACCCTCGAGCATCACGGGAAGTTCGTTACGAATAACGAACACCCGAACATTTTGGTGTTCGCTCATCTCTAATAATAAACAATTTTGTCACATAACATTTTGTAAACATAACTATAATAAGAAAACATAAAAAAATGCCCTCAAGCGAGATTATGATATTGCGGTGCAGTGTCCACCCCTGGTTGACTTGGGGTGGTTCCGCAAACAGTCTGCGAGGGTGCGGAGTACTACGGGGCAATAGAGGAGAGGTCCATATTGAGGAACAAATGTCCACCTTGAGCGTACTGCTGCTGGTATTATGGGGGTGTTGGGGGTTGTGGTGGTGGAGGTGGGGATGGGTGGCGGCGGTTGTGTTCTTTCAAGCTCTTGGTGAGCTTGTCTGTGTCGATAGTTTTCCAACGAGCACTGGACCTCTCTTGGGCGGTGTAGCCATGCGCAGTAAGTACAGCATTTAGTCCTGTATTGGTAACTGCCTTTCAACAGGGACGGCGTGCATTAGGAATGTGACATGCTGCCCCAAACTGTTCCATGGATCCCTTGCTGCAGCCTGCCGCTGCAGCAACAGCATTACCTCACCCTGCATTTCAACCAGCGACACTGGTAGCTTTGGATGACACTGGCCTGCCCCTCTTCTGACTTGGCATAACCAGCGCTGCTGATTCTGCCAGTTCGAGACAGGTGGCTTGACTGGTGCTGGGTGTGACAGGCTCAGTGGCATCAGAGTCCACCACTGGTGATCACACTGCCTCCATGTTGTCTGAAGATCAATTTTTAAAAACACACAGCTTGTATGAATTAACAGAACATTGCTCCTACTGTCATTATCGGAACAGCTTACAATCTACCCAGAGACACGCCATGCAGGGGTTGGGGGGTTTGAGTCACAAGCTCAATATAGATAAGAGTTTGCAGACAAGCAAAATCTTATCTCTACTTACCTTGTGTCTCATTACTTGCTTAGCATAGCTGAGCTTACTTGGGCAAATTTTATCTCTTCCCCAAACCCACCAGAGTTATTGTCTGTTAGGATGAGATAAAGGTGTCCACGTTTACCACAGCTACGTATATATACACACACATAGTCACAATTACTACAAAAAAAAGTCAAATTCCTCTGAGCACAAATATGATGTCCTTCTACCAAAGTCAAAATCTGCTACGCAATGCGGTGCCAAAGCACATTTGCGAGTGCAAATAAGCTGTACTGCACACAACATCTAACTCTTCTACACTGTACAGTTGCTACGCACTGTGCCGCAGCTCAATTCTGCTGTCATACATGCGACTAATGCAATCATCGCATCTAGATTGCAATGCACATTTGCGCACCGCTCCTCTGTTACACTACATGCAACATTAATATCCACTAAAATATACTGTGGCTTTGGGCACGCAATCACAAAATATGCTCGGCACAGGGCAAGTCTATACTGCACGCTCCGGCAAACTATGCTACACTGTACATTACACAGAAAATTGCGCTAAACAAATAGACTGCAAGGGGAGATAAACTAAACTCAGCTGAGTGAAATTACTTACTGACATGTTCCCATGGGGGGGAGGGGGAAAGGGGCAAGTATATTAACTGCTGCATGTACATATAGGGCTTTTTCGGCTTTCCTCCTGCACCACTGCATGGCTTGGCTGTGTATTCTTTGCAGAACTGGTCTCTTGTGAACCGCAGTTTCTTTTTAAGGTCACCAACTGCAATGAAAATGGGAATAAAGTTGTTGGAAAACTTCAATGGAAGCTTCTCACCTAGGATCCGCAGCAAATCGCGGCATGCTGTGATTTTAAATACGTCTATGGAAAATTGCAATGGATTTCTACTCACGTATTGTACATCAGGCTGCGATTTCCCTAATTATCCTATGGCCGGCGTTTCATGCGTTATCCGCTTGCAGATAATCGCCGCAGATAATGCCCGTAGATAGGAGGCCTTGGAGATCTAGTTTTGGATTACCATGGCAATGCAAATCTGAAACGCAGAAAACTTTTAGCATAGAGTAACCTGATATTCTAAGATATGAGAAGTACTGGAACAGTGAAACATGACCTCTGCGCAAAATGCAAAAGTGCGTTTAAACCAAGAGACATCTCTTAGATGATTTTACAACACTGCCTTTCCGGTATTAGCTCGGCTATCATGATTGGGTTTGATACACACACAAACACCTTGATAATATTGGTTGACTTTATTCATGTTGGCAAGAACTATATGATGCCGTGTCTGCTTCTTTTCCTATCCAGACATTGTAAGAAATAAAAAGTATTGGAATACTGATTCAGCACCGCTACGCAAAACACGTAATTACGTGAAGAGATGATTATTAGACACATTTACAACATTGTCTTTCGGTTATTAGCACTACAATAATAGATACACGTTTGCAGCATCCTTTTTTATGTATACCAGCAGGCCCATCTAACTCCTAAAAAAGTTACTTTGTAAAACAATTGTTACATTACACCATAACTCATTTATCACACAAAGACATATTATAACATCTTTTTTTTTACAAGGGAGCTGTCATCCCCGGATCTAACTTACTGGACTTAGTACGTGATACAACACAAAGCCACACAATGGCCCAAAAGGTTTTACCACCCGTCTGGAGCACTTTTCTTCATGCAATGGCCAAAATAAATGTACCTTCTACTGCTGTGGGTAACCACGCTACTATTCTTCACGGCCTGAAAATGAACTTGAATTCTGTTTCTGAAGCTGCTACTCCACAGGGCAGAACTCCACCTTTTCCTCCTGCACCTCATAGAATAACGCAGGCCAGTTTACGGCCTAAAAAAAGGACTCAACCACTGCTTCAAGCCTTTATGGTTTGGAGCAGTGGTAGAACATTGTAATTCATACTCAGAATGTAAATATGCTAAAAATGTGAATATTTGCGTGCTATATAGTGTCTATAGACTCTATCACACGTGTCACAATTACCCCTGCTTTATTCTCTATGCATCTGAGTGTTCAATAAACTTTTTTAAGCTTTGACAACATTGCCTTTCAAGTATTAGCTCCAGCATCATAATCAGGTTTGATACACAAATACACAGAAGGCTCATAATATTGTTTGGCTTTATGCATGTTGGCGAGAACTATATGATGCCGTGTCTGCTTCCTTTTCTAACCAGGCGTTGTAAGAAATAAGAAATATTGGAATACTGATTCAGCACCGCTACGCAAAACACATAATAACATGAATAGGCAATTGCTACTCATTTACAACATTGTCTTTTGGTTATTAGTCAAACTTTTCATAATGCTCGAGAGCTCGTTTCTAGTAACGAACCCCATTGAAGTCAATGGGGGACTCGAGAACTTTTGTATGGGACCGATGCTCCGCATAGGTGATGACTTCTGAAACACCAGAAAACATCAGAAAGTCATGGAAACACCACAGAAACGGATAGGGAAGGGCAGGGGTAGCAAGCATGACTGCATCTGAGGCTCCCAGGTCCCACTATTAAGCCAAAATGGGGGCAAGAGCCTGGCGGTCACCCCCCTAACAATCTACTTGGGACAAACCCTCATTAGCAAGGCACACGCGCCGGCACATCTTAGCTAAGCACCACACTACCTGCAACCGAGGACAAACACTGCCTGCGGGTGACACTGCTGCCTCCTTTCCTGGCTTACCTGCTGGAATTGCTGTCCAACCCTCCGCACAACCCTGCGTCCACAGCGCACACAAAATTTTCCCTGCGCAGCGTTCAGCTTGCCCAACCGGTTCCAAAAATATAATTCATATTGGGCTAGGGCCTTCAAACGACTAATAACCCTTATTAAGAGATTTTCCCTTAATAAAAATTTTGGAGCCAGGATGACTCTGGGAACCTTCTGAGGTGCGACACCTCACCGACAGTGGGGTTATTAGTGTCTCCCTGTCACTGACTAGCCTTATTGCTATCATGATCAAAGACTTCCTGAGGCCGTATGGTCATCAAAGGCGTGGAGGATATAAGCTCAGCTTATACTTTATCAATATCATTATACCACAGAGAGTAATTACCACAGAGAGTAATTGTGGCAGATGCAGGAGATGAATTCTTCAATTCTTTACCACAGCTGTCACACATGACAGCTGTGGTAGAGAATCCTGCTGCTGGCATCACCGTCCTTGGATTTCAGGGAAGGGCTTTTAACATAAGTCCTTCCCTGAAAATACAATAAAAATAGTGTAAAAAACTCACCTGCCCTAGCTGCCGGGCTCAGCCACGACTTCTGCCGCTGTCCCCGGCTCTGTAGTTCTGAGCTATCAGCTGCTGATAGCTCAGCAGCACTGCAGAGCCAGGGACTGTGGCAGAAGTCACCGCTGAGCCCTGGCAGCCGTCAATGGATTTCAGGGAAGGGCTTCATAAGCCCTTCCCTGAAAATCCATTTAAAATAATGTAAAAAAAAAAATATAAGCCCTTCCCTGAAATAAATTAGCAGCAGAATCCTCTATCACAGCTGACATGTGTGACAGCTGCGGTAGAGAATTGAAGAATTCCTCTGCTGCATCTGCTACAGATGTAGCAGATGTAGCAGCAGGGAATTCTTTTACTAGCGGTGATGAAGGAAACATCTGCGCATGCGTCAGATGTGTTTTTCATGCCCGCGTGGCTCACGGCAGCGGCGGAGAGGTAAGTATTTTTATTTTTTTTACACTAAAATGTTTCTTTTTTAGGGAAGGGCTTATATGTAAAGCCCTTCCCTGAAAAAGAATGTAGGGGTGCCGGCAGAGCATTGTTTTCAATGGAGCTGCCGGCAGCAGCAGCGGCTCCATTGAAAACACTGCACGCAGCTGCATAGACGTGTGTTTTTACTCGTACGTAGGTGCGCACATATGTACGCACCTATGTACGCACAAAAACATGCTCGTGGGAACCCACCCTTGTGCTTTGTTTAGAGGGAACGATTACCATTGAGAAAATCATTCATATGAGCTAAACTGAATGATGATCCTTCAGTTTAAACTCAGCCAACAACTGAACGACGAATGAGAATTGCGCGCTTCTCGTTTGTTATTCAGTTTCAGCCAGCATAAAAATCAGCGGCGGCTCATGCACTTATCATACAGTGTAAACGCTGATTGCTCAGTGTTTCACATCTGCTCAAGCGTGGATGAGCTGGTGATGACATCACCAGCTTGTTCGCTGGGGCAAACAAAAATCATGACATTCTCGGTCCATGTAAAAAGGGAGTTATTTAGGTCACTATGGACTGAAATAACTGGCCAATGCTATTACATTTATGTTGTTGCTGGAAATGCGCTAAATGTATTTTTTATCACACAATATGGATGTAGCTATGTTTAGAATGGATAGGCAAAACTTTACTGTCAAAAGTCCACTAGGAGTATATAAATCTATTCTACAGTTGGAATTTTGCTACAATAGAAGTTTCTTGAGGTTATAATAGGCCATTATTCAGGTGTTGATTTTGTGCCTAAAATCATAATAAGACATAATAATTTGCAAACAAGCCAATCACGTACAGAAGTATTTCCTTTTAGCTTGACTCTTAGGCCCAATCTCCACGGGCAGATTTGGTTTGCAGAAAGTCAAGCCACTCATAGAGAAGCATGGGCGTCCACACCTGAATTAAATCATGCAGAATTGTTTTGCGGCTCTTTTGATGCG
This sequence comes from Eleutherodactylus coqui, assembly GCF_035609145.1. Lineage (NCBI taxonomy): Eukaryota > Metazoa > Chordata > Amphibia > Anura > Eleutherodactylidae > Eleutherodactylus > Eleutherodactylus coqui. Next base: position 445,645,064 of record NC_089837.1, read on the forward strand.
GAAAACAAATCACAGCATGCTGCATTTCATTGTGTTTCCAGCATGGACGGCTTCCATTGAAGTCAATGGAATCTGATTGCTCTGCAGCCCGTCCACAGTCTCAACTGTAGACAGGCCGGGGTGAGCAGGAGATTTAAAAAGAAAAAATCTGTACCGCACATGTCTAATAGTGAGCTGTGTGGACCATCCACAGTAAGGATGTCCCAAGAGTATAGAGATCCATGAGGATGCTGCCGTCTGCAGACACTGGTACACAGGGTTGCCAGCCCCGGGCAGTGTCGGATTCTGCTGTGGGCTCCTGCATGCGGAATCCGACCCGCCCGTCGACATAAGGGCCTTAGGTCCCTTTACACGGGACAACTGTCGGGCAAACGATGCTCGACACTCATAGTAGTCCTGGATCACTCATGGAGCGGCCAGCAGGGGGTCGGGGCAGTGCAGGAGATTTCTCTCCTCTCGCTCCCCCACCCCCTCCATTGAGATAACACAGAGTTTGAGCTCATGACCATAGTTTATGCTGCATAAACAATGAGTGATGAGCTTCATCGCTGATCGCTCAGTTTATACAGCAGACGTTCAATAGTGAACGGCCGCTGTGTTATCTCAATGGAGGGGGGCGGGGGAGTGAGAGGAGAAAAATCTCCTGCACTGCCCCCCCCCCCCCCCCCCTGCTGGTCGCTTTATGAGCGAGACAGCTCTGCTAGCGGAGACACAGGGACGAGTGTCGGGCATCATTTGCCTGACAGTCGTCTCGTGTACAGGGGCCTTTAAGTTTAACAGATTTAATATTCTGAGTGATTTAGCTTCACTGAACTGCAATGGAGCTAATCCACATGCAAATTAATGGCAGGAATCCAAGTTTCAGCAGTAGATGATCATCAAGGTCCACATTGAAGTAGCCTAGTGCAAATCCTGAAGTATGAACATATCTTTACAGTGCTAATTACTGTATCCCATTTTCTCTTGATTAAAAGAGATTGAATGGGTCATCATTATTATTATTATTTGTGAAATAGTGTGGAACAATATTCTGTGCACAGCAGAGTTCATGTGTTCCAAAGAATCTAGTACCAATAGGAAACAATCATGGCACCAATTTCCTATGGAATTTTGTTTTGGTCAACTAATGGTCATTAAAAGAAACAAATATCAATACCCTTCTTAGACGTAATGTATGTTCACTGGTGGGGAAAGCTAAGCTAGCAGTACATTTTACATGACCAGGCCATGTCTACCATAGCTGATCTGTATTAGCATCTCTCAACTAGGGCCTGTAGAGGCATGCCGCAAGCAGTGGAACCATCTCTATGACAGAAAGACGACTATCATCTCTCCTTAAGGAGATACCTAGAAAGTGAGTGAGGATATTTACTAGGCCCTGCATGCTCCTCTAGGTAATATATGCAAATAAGAAAGATGGAACAATACCTCTGCAGCGCCACCAATTGGCTAGCAACATTCCTTCACATCAATGTCAGACCCTTTAAACAAGTCTTTAACTGGATTACTGGCTTGGTTTTTAAATCCCTATCATTTAAAAAAAAACCTGTTTAAAAGGTCTGACATTGATTTGAAGGAATGCTGCCATCCAATAGGTGACGCTTCAGAGGTATTGCTGCATCTTCCTTATTTGCATATATTACCCAGAGGATCATGCATGGCCTTATAAGTATCCTCACTCACTTCCTAGATGCTCTCGTTAAGGGCAGACGATACCCCTCCCGACCCACGTCATAGGCCTCTCACTAGCTACGCTAGAAACCAACTGCATGCTGAGAGGCAAAACCCCTGAAACAGTTGTCTGTGTATGGATTTCTGGCTTGGTTTTCAATACCCAATCATTGTTTTAAAGACCTATATAAAGGGTCTGATATTGATTTGAAGAAATGCTGTCATCCAGTAGGTGGTGCTGCAGAGATATTGTTCCATCTTCCTTATTTGCAGAAAGAAGACTAGCACAGCTATATAATGGAACATAGCTTACAAGTTGCAATGCATGTGTTTGATATGCTAGATTCCTGAATAACAGACAGATCTGCCCTAGATATGCCCACCTTTGCATTTCTATCAGCAGATTCACGTCTTTTAACATGTAATAAGTTGGGTTTTCGAGGAGGTACATCATGGTAACTTTCGATATATGTTGGTTCAACAGGGAAAAACATATTTGATGCATCACTTCCTTGTCGACTGAGTGTAGATCTGTGAGGAGACTCGGGATGTTCATGAACACTTCAAAACCTCTTTACTCTTCTTAAAACAGAAGGTTGTCTTCTGTGTTTTCTTCATCAAGAAGCCAGTCTTCACGTAGAAAAACAGCATCAGGAAGTCTACAAAAAGCAAAAGGGTGGAAGTTATTTACTCCTGCATTTTTGGAGATTTTATTACATATGGCCACTGGCATGCATATGCTAAGAAAGCAACAGGAGCAAAAGTATGCATGGACATCCTCTCAATTTACCACAGACAACCCCTTTCATATTGGAGCTGCCAAAGTGATCAGTTGTGTGCTACAGGTCCAGCTCCCAAGACCTAAGCTGCAGCTAGGTTGACATGGACATTGAACTTGCATCAGGGCAAGAGCCACTACTTGTTAATGACTCTACTCTCTGGGTAATAGAGATGTGACCTGAGTGGGGGACCCTCCTTTATCACATCAATAAGCTGTAATAGACCCTATGAATAGAGGTTGTTGCTGAAGAGTCAAGACACAAATAGAGGCAAAGAGCTGAAGGAGTAAATAGAGATGGGTTCCCCAGTCAGGACTCTCATGTTAATGCATTGAATAGATAGCACATTGATTTAAATTAGAACTATGTAATGCTTACATTTTACATTGGGGGAGCAACAGAGAAAATGAACAGCTGTTACCATGCTTCCCTATAAACTACGGTAGTTCATTGGGGAAACTAGCAGCCAGACAACTTATCAACAGGGGCTACTTTTAACTGAAAGTGGTTGTCCAAAGCAGAAATCTGTACATCGCAATGATAATAAATAATACACATTGCATATCAATAACCATAAGTGTAATTTGAGGCTCCTGGGCTCCAATCCAAAATCTGTAGCATGCCCCTCATTCACCATTTATAACACTGGTGTCTTTTTTTATATGACAGAAGGGCCTTTAGCCCACGGCGTGTGCCTGCTACCTCTGGACCCCATATAGCTATGCCCTTGCCAATAATGCAATACATTAAAATTCAATTGGGTTTTCCAATATATTATAACATTGGTGACAGTAGGGGATGACATAGATATTGAAAAAAGACAAACACCTTTCCGCTGCCATGCTGCTTCCCCACTGTGCTTTTGCTCAACTGCTGGTTGTTGCCTTCTGCTCCCGTTCTCCATCCACTGCGGCTGGGTGCTTAGTCTTTACATCCTCATATTGTTGTTTCTCACTCTCACTGTCATTTTTTTTTGTATTTTTTAACATTGCTATATTGTCTTTTTGTACTCCATCTTGCTGCATTCTTTATGCCTCTTTTCTTGGTTGTACTAATATAGGCATATTCATTAAGTTCGGCGCACTGTTTGTACATTTTTGCTTTTGCATTTCATTTATTCTGGTAGGCTGGAGTAGTGGAGTACTTACGGTTGCAGCTACTCGCTATATACTTCTGGCATGGGGTTATACACTCATATGCCAAAATACATTTTTACAGATACTGGTAAATTGAAACATATCTATGTATTTTTCAACACACACCCTGGAGACCTTTTTAGTTAAAGGGTCACTGACTTTTCAAACAAGTTGTGCTCAAGTGATAGCCAATATGATACATGGCAAAAGCGCAAATCACTATTTAGCTAAGATAACATTTTTGTGCTGAAAATTCAATCTAAAGTGCTGGCCACTAGGGTCTTCTTTACCTCTAATTTGCTGTACACTGCCTGCTGTTAAGTGATGCCTTTCTCTAATAAGGCAGAGAACAAGCTGAGAGGTGGGGTGATGTCTCATGCTGCCCATAGAAGTCTATGGGGAGGATAGTGCAGACTGCAGCTAATAGTAGGTTTATCTGAAACACTGAACGAGAAGTTCACGATTCCCAACGATGATTTGCCTGTCTAAACAGGCTGCACGAGTGAGAATGAGCTGGTGATGAAGTCACCCTCTCGTTTGCTCGGGCAAACGAGAATTGTGAGTTTCTAATTAGGTGTCACAGTCTCTCCTCTTTATGGTCCTTTTACATGGGACGAGTTGTCGGGCAAACGATGACAGCTCATCCCAGTAATGCCCACTCCTGTGCTGTTACATAGGAGCGAGTATCACTGGCATCGCTCACAGCGCTGCCAGAATGCAGGCGGAGGGGGCCAAGGAGCGTTCTCCCTGCACCCGCCTCCATTCACAGTAAGCAGACAGTCATAAGTGAATGACTGCTGTTTACAATGAACGGATCGTTGTTCAGTTTTCTGCATGCCAAAACTGAATGACTGAATGATTCTAATTTAGTCACTGCATGCATTTACATAGGACGATTATTATTCAAATTCCCACGGGAGCGCGGGATTCTGAACAAATCTTCCCATGTAAAATGGCCCTTAGTTTAAGAATTGCACTATGTGGACAAAGTGCCTATTGCATAAAGTAATTGTTCATATTTTCAATTCAATGTTTGTGCGCCCATTCAGAGAGCAGGGGCCCGGCGCATATGCGCAGAGGCCGCAATGCCGTTGCCTCCCTTCCCACTCGCCGGCTCACCTCCTCCCTCATTGCCTCCAGCTGTTTGCAATGGGAGGGGACAGGATGGGGGCAGAGCTAAGCACCTGCCCCCTACCCACAGCCAGCAATGGGAGGGGGCAGAGCTTAGCTCCACCCCCATCCTGCCCCCTCCTATTGCAAACAGCCGGAGGGGAGCAGAGAGAAGAGGGAGGGAGTTTAGCAGTCAGCTCCCTTCTCTGGCCACTGTCATTGGCTCCCTTAGGAGCCTATGCAGTGGTCGACGTATTCCGACCTGAAAGATAGTTCCAGGACTATCTTTCCGGGCTGGCGTGATAGCGCCCGATGCTATATTGGCCCCTGCACTTTTATGCCACGGAATACGGCCATGTGATCTGATGCATTGGAATCCAATGCATCAGATCGCAGCATATATCGTCCGGCTGTGAAAACGGCGACCGATATACGCTCATAGGAAAGAGCCCTTACTGTGTACGTAGACTCAGTATTGATGGTCAAGTTTGTGTCCCTTTTTGGATAAATTCCATTAAGGTATTGTACATTCCAGATTTATACACAGGATCACAAAGCAGCAGTGAAATTTACGACCCTGACAAGAACTTTTTAAACATTTTGGTGGCTGAAATACAAATTAGGATGAACTAACCTGTAGATTTCTATCTATGCACCAGTTAGTCTCAAAATCATCATCATCTTCAGCAAATGGGTTAATGAGTTGTTCAGCCACCTGTATGGAATAGCAAATAAGATGTTTTTTCTTACCTAAAGTTACATTTTTCAGTATGAACTCTACATAATATGCACCAATTCACATTTTTCCAGATCCATACACTGCAATTTTATTTGTGGTAAGAAAGCTTCACCTTTAACCATCCTGTGTAGAAAAAGAACTGCAGGAGGGTGAATACAGGAATGTAGAGATCCAGATCATGCCCTGCATATGCTTGTTTAGGGTCTAAGAACTGTTGTCCAATTATGCAAGCAAAAAAGAATGTATACACAGCTAGCCTTACTACCTGGAAAAGAAACAGATCAGTTCATGGTAAATCTTTGCAAATTCTCAGAATTTATCTGTCACTATTAAAAACATATACGTACCTGTGTATACACCAGAGGAATTCCAACCCAGTCATAACCAAAGAGGAGACCACCTGTAGCGGTTCATCTCCTGAGATGAAAAGTATATTAAGTATATCACGCTTCAAGTGAGTGAAAGCACATTTATACAAATGCATCTAGATGTTCTGAGCAAAAAGAAAGATCACGAGTCTGGAACAAAATACTAAAAGGGGTTCCCCAGGTGTAAATTATTGATGGCCTATCCTTAGATTAGGCCATCAGTAGTAGACCAGTGAGGGTCTGCTGCCTGGAATTGCCATGATGTTCACCAGGCTGGTGTGCTTGTGCACCGGGCAGATTTCTGCATTAGGGTGGCTTCACACAAGCGTGTTTTTGTGCGTACATAGGTGCATACATAAGTGTGCATCCATGTCGTGCAAAAACACGCGTGAATGCAGGTCCGTGCATTGCCTTCAATGGAGCTGCGGCTGCTGCCAGCGGCTCCATTGAAGACAATCGTCTGCCGGCTCCCCCAAAATGTTTTTCAGGGAAGAGCTTTACATAGAAGCTCTTCCCTGGCAAACAAGAATTTTAGTGTAAAAAAAAATACTTACCTGTCCACCGCTGCAGTGTCCCCGCAGGGATGAAGAACACATCTGTCGCATGCAGATTGAATTCATGAATGGGTGAGTGAGTGCTGCCTGTGATTGGCTGAGTGCTGGGACCAGTCAGAAGCAGCTCTCAGCTTTCATTTAATAGCTGAGAGCTGCCTCTGATTGGTCACAGTGCTCAGCCAATCAGAGGCAGCCTATTCAGCAGGCGGGGATTTTAAAGAGTAGGTAAATGCCTGCCAGCACACATGAGTTCTATAGCTGATTAATGGCTATATTAAGAGTTGGGTGTGTTATCTCTACAGCAACAGAAAACAAAGACCATCAGGGAGCAGCAGAGAGGTGGCACTGGAACAGTGTGCACGTTTTTTTTAACATTTTAACTTTTTTTGAATGCACTAATTGCTCTAAAGTTTAGATTTACATGATAAAGTTGTGACTTAAGCCCCTTTTACTCGGAACGTCTGTCGGCCAAACAATGACCGACACTCGTCCCCGCATGTACTAGTTCGCATGCTGTTGCACAAGAGCAAGTATCGTTGGCTCGCAGCGGGGCAGCTGGATGAGATTTCACTCCTCGCTCTCCCCCGCCCCTCTCCATTCACTTTAACAGCGGCCGTTCAGTACTGACTGGCTGCTGTTTACACTGAATGATCATCGTTCAGGATTTAATGCAGCTTAAAACTCTGAACGCTGATCGTTCAGTGTAAACAGCATCCGTTCAGTACTGAACGGCCGCTGTTAAAGTGAATGGAGAGGGGTGGGGGAGAGCGAGGAGTGAAATCTCATCCAGTCGCCCCGCTACGAGCCAACGATACTCGCTCCTGTGCATAGGTGCAAATACATAGGGGAACAATGTCAGGCATCATTTGCCCGACAGTTGTCCCATGTAAAAGGGGCTTTACAATCAAACGGATTAATTTAATTGGTGCCCCCAGTTAATGTGTGTCAGGAACAATGGGGGTATACAATAGCAATTGTTTATTGGTGCAAATAACAGTGAGCCAATCAGATTAATACTGTAAGAGAATGTTAGTTAATTAAAATGGCATTGCTTACTGTGGGCAACACCAGTGTTTTTTCAGCACAACTTGCTAGACATGTCAGGTGCATGCAGCATGCACCACACCCTCAAGGTGCTGTGGGTCATTTCAGCAGTGCCAACCACTTACCTAACACAAAGGTAACTGGGATTTGTTCTGCATATCTGTCACCGTAAAGTGATAGCTTTTCAAAATAATGTTTTTGAGCATCTGTAAGAAAAAATCTGCAGCAGAAGTAACAAGATTGTATAACTTCTGAAGTTTGATATTTTAAATTTGTGCTTATTTTGTAAAAGTGATAAGAAAACTTAACACACATGGACATAATATTCTTTCTTTACAAAATTAATAGTTGCCTCCCAAGATCAAAGCAAATAACTGCAAATGTCAGTTACAAGAGACAACAGTGTTACAAGGAGCCCATACCAAAATCTAGCCCAGTAAATATAATATACATGCATGCATACAGAAAAAAGCACCCGGCACAAAATACCAGAAAGAAAAGTGCTGCATGCCGTGCTTTGTCTTCCAGTAAAATGTCGGACAGCTGAGTGGAAAAGAAACGGACCCTATTATAGTCAATGGGGTCCATTCGATGCTATTCGGTTCTGTCAGAGGATGGATCTCTTCCCCTTTCCTGCTCCTATAATGAAGCATTATAGGCTTACTTACATGATCGTATATCAGCTGGCATTTTCACAGCCGACCGATATACGCTTCCATCTGAGCAGTTCTCCCCTTTCCTCCCCCTCACCGGCTCTCTACTTCTCTTCTCCCCTCCGAGGGGTTTGCAATGGGAGTGGGTGGCATGGGGGCAGAGCTAATTTACCACCCCTCCCCGCCCCTTGTCCATAGCTAGCAATGGGAGTGGGCGGATCAGAGCAGAGCTTAGCTCCACCCGTCCCCTCCCATTGCAAATGCGGGAGTGGAGGAGAGAAGCAGAGAGCCTGTGATGGGAAGTGAAGGGTGGAACTGCTTAGATGGAAGCGTATATGGACCGGCCGTGAAAACGCCGGTCGATATACGCTCGTGTAAATAAGCCCTTGGGTCCAATGCACACAGGCGTATTTGCATTGTAGAATCTGGAGCGGGCATCCACCACCGGATTCCACAGCGAGTACTGCCAGTAGATATGCTATTGAAAATCACTTTTCAATGTACACGCACGGAAACCCATTGTGGTTTTCCGCTCAGGGAGCGAAAATCGCAGGGTGTTCTATTTTGGCGAGGATTCAGTGCGGACAGCTTCCATTGAAGTCAACGGAAGCCATCTGATCCCCGGCCTGTCCGCAGCTTTCACTGCGGACAGGCCAAAAGTGTTACAATTGAGAAGAATAGAAATGTTTAATCAGTACTCTGTTCATTAAATAAAGGGACACACAGTTTAGTTATTGACAAATCTGTTTATTTCAAGAAGACTGGTTAGTCTGAACCATAGCTCAATGCAAAAACCCTTCAGAAGACCTCGTAAGATATGTCACAGAGATTCGTGATGCTGGAAAAAGCTACAAACGCATTGCTAATGACCGGTTTTACAGTAATCCACATTTACACAAATCTACAAATAGAGACAATTCAGGACTGTTGCTACCCACCCAGTGGGCATTCTGATGAGATTACTCCAAGAGTACAACAGTGATCCGGCCTGGAACTTATTAGGTTGTGCCATGAAAGCCAAAGGCTGTTCCCTCCACTGCAGGCCTAGCCATGTGTCCTGTAAGCAGATTGGGGTAACAATTGGTATGTTCCTGAACACTGGACAAACAGGGGTATCCATTTTGGGGTAAAGTCTTCATTTTTTTGTGTTTTTTAAAATGACACAATTGCCAAAAAATGAAAGTCGTAATCTCTTCCTTCCACTTTTCTTAGCTTCATTCAAAAACTGTGGGGTCAAAATACGCAGTACACTCCTAGATGATTTCATTAAGGGGTCTAGTTCTCAAAATGGGGCCATTTGTGGGGGTTATATATAGTTTTGGCCACTCAAGGGCTCTACAAGTGGACAATGAGGCCTAAAAAACCTCCAAGCAAAATGTCTGTTCTGAAAGCCACCTGCTTCTCTTTTGGTTTGGGCCCCGTGGAGCATGCAGACATACGATTAGGGCCACAATGGGTATGTTTATGAACACAGGACAAACAGGGGGATCCATTTTGGGGTGCAAATCATCATTTTCATGTGCACTATAGAAATGTCTTTAAAATGGCATATTTGCAAAAATATGACATTTTATGTTTTTCTCCTCTAAATTTCAATAACTCCTGAAAAAAACTGTAAGGTCAAAATACTCATGACCCTCTTAGTGAATATATTAAGATGTGCATTTTTTTTTTATGGGGTCATTTGTGAGGGTATCTATCATTCTGACACCTACGAGCCTTTGCAATCTTGGCTTGGTGTAGGAAAACAAAATGTTCCTCAAAATTAAAATAATCAATGTTAAATTTGTATTTAACCTAAATGATTAAAGAAAAGAGTTTTTCCAATGTGCCTCCACAATAAAGTAAACAGAAGGAAATATATTTCAGATGAAATATTGAGGTACTGCAGTAGAAAATGACAATTTTTTCAAAATGTTCCCAATTTTGGCGCTTTTATTAAATATCCACAAATTCTATCGGTCTATTTTTACCACCTAAATGAAATACAATATGTGGTGAAAAGACAATGTCAGAATTACTTGGCTATGCAAAACCTTTACAGAGTTAAAGTGGCACATGTCAATTTCCAAAATGGGGCCTGGTCATAAAGGCTCAAACAGACTTGGTCACTAAGGGGTTAAAAACGGTTCCACTATAAATGCTGTTTACTTTTCTGTTTACAAGCATTCCTCTTACTATATAACTCAGTGCAGTGATTGAGGCTGGGCCCACTATGGAATCTTCTGGAGTTATGATGTCACAATAGAGTTAGATTCTATAACATGACAAGTGCAAATTGCGAGCACAGTTAGTCCAACCCTGAAAGGTAGAGCAACACGCCGATCATCCAGCAGCGGAACTACAGCTAGAAGCAGAGGGACCAACTCTGATCCGCGGGAGGAGGAGCGCTAGAAGTGGGAGAAGCTCATATTCTAGGTAGGGAGATCATCAATTTAGGGAAATGTTCCATTTAGTGGCCAATGTGGAGATGACATCTTTCTGACATGCTTTACCACAAATGTCCCATAGGGGGTGATGTAACCACACCATCACAATGATTTTCGCTACACTTTTCTATGTGACAGTTGTTCTAGCGAGGTTTTCTGTACAGAAATGTCCCACCCCAACAGCCATTCCTAACAAAATAATCACAAAGCCAATGCCAATTATTCATCAATTCCTTTATAGATTCCATAGTCAGCTGCTATTTACTGTGACTGCTTTGTACTGTGTACTTGGTACAGAAGGAATGGTGTGAGATAGATGGCTGTGTATCTATAGCCTGTTTATCTGTATATATAGATCTCTATAGAAATATTAGTATTTTATGTTATTGCTAAAAACTAATAAATGCTCCCCATTTTTTGGCATAAAATTGTATCACAAAGTTTAGTGCCATACTCTCCCAAAAAAGTTACAATTTTCCACCATCTTTAGCACTGATGAAAAAGTCAAATCTGCAGCAAACAATTTACATGCTGCAGATGTAGCACTGACATCGTGTCGTTTCTGCTGATGATTCCGGGTGGAATTTTTTGCCACTATTTGGACTAAATTTTTAAAATCTTATCCGCACAGCTAATACTGGAAATGCTGTAGATTATCTATGCTGAAAATCCATAGCATTCCTCTTACTATATAACTCAGTGCAGTGACTGAGGCTGGGCCCACTGTGGAATCCCCAGCAGTTGTGACATCACAATAGAGTTAGATTCTATATCATGACAAGTGCAAATTGTGAGCACAGTTAGTCCAAACCTGAAAGGAAGAGCCAGAAGCGAACCTTCCAGCAGCGGAACTACAGCTAGAAGCAGAGGGACCAACTCCGATCCGCGGGAGGAGGAGCGCTAGAATTGGGAGAAGCTCATATTCTAGGTAGGGAGATCGTCAATTTAGGGAAATTCTCCATCTAGTCGCCAATGTGTAGTATGACAGCTTTTTGACATACTTTTCCACAAATGTCCTATAGGGGGTGATGTTACTGTATCATATGTCTTTGGATTAGAGCAAGCTCTTTTGGCCCTTAAAAACTCCCCCATAGGAATTGTTTCAATCATGTGCCCCGGGTGTCCACTGGTAGCATGCAAAATTGTATTTCAAGTTGGTTTCCTGCATAAACTTGTCATGATTTCACCTGTCTCAATGGGTAATAACCCGTTAATACCAAATCCAAAAATGGTATGATTTTTTTCTTGTGAGTAAGTGAAATAGAGATTTAACGTGATGTCATACATGAATCCTATAAACCTTTCCATCTGCACTGTGATTGCACTATCTCCCATGTTATCCTCCCAAATGATGACAATGTCATCTATGTACCGAGCATACCATGTGGCTAAAAAAAGGATTATTATCTGAAAAAATAAACATACTCTCCCACCAACTCATTACCAAATTTGCTATTGTCGGTGAGAACCTGGAGCCCATAGGAGCTCCAGAAATCTGCAAATAAAAATTATTGTCAAAGAAAAAAAAAAATGTTTTAATAAAAAATCTACACACCAAATGATCAATTCCTTTAACTGTACTGCATAATTATTGAATTCTTTTAAATGATAATTCACTGATATAATCGCCACATGGTGTGGTATGTTCGAGTACAAGTCCCTAACGTCACACAGTGTCCACCTATAACTTGGTTTCCACACTAAACTCTGCACTTGTTGGACCACACTTTTACTGTCCCGTAAAAAACCTGTGACCCTGCGTACCAGGGGCTGCAGGGATCGATCCACCCACGAGCTTAACCTCTCACATATACTACTCATTCTCCTAATGTGGTGAAACAATGACCCCCCCCCCTCCCTCTGTAGCCGAGTGGGAAAACAAAATACATCAAATTTTCCACTTCGAGCTGGGAGAACGGTAACAGAACTAAATTCTTGAACACCTGGTCACCTTGGATCGAATTTAAAAAACCACCAGACGGCCAAACCACATCATTTAGACTCCTCCAATCTCCCTCATCCTCTTACATAGTACCTCCAGATACTTGAGGTCTCTCAAAAAGTCTTAAGAAATACGTCGGTTACTAATAAATAATAGTCTCCATACTAGAAACACTTCAAAATTAGCTTAGATGACGAACCCCTCCCCCACCCTCTTTTCTGATAGATTATTGTTTTATAGTTAAGGTTATGAGTAGAGATGAGCAAGTATACTCGGTAAAGGCAATTGCTCGAGGGAGCATTGCCTTTACCGAGTACCTGCCCGCTCGAGATGAAACGTTCGGCTGTCGGCGGCGGGCAGATCTCTCTCTCCCTCTCCCCCCCCCCCCCCCGCTCCCTCCTGCTGACAGCCGCTACTCACCGCTCCCCCGTGCCGGCACCCAAACGTTTCATCTCGAGCAGGCAGGTACTCGGTAAAGGCAATGCTTGCTCGAGCAATTGCCTTTACCGAGTATACTCGCTCATCTCTAGTTATGATCCTTAGTTTTTGCAATTGTTGCAGAATAGTATCCGATCAGAGTAAACGTATGTGTATTTAGAGCTGTTGTGTATTATAATCGACAGTTTCTGCTGTGAGACCTGTATATCTCAATCACAACATAACATAACTTGATTCACGGTTGAACAACCTGTCTTGATGTACAATGCAGATTTGATTGTTTTGCAACAAACTTTCTTAATAAAAAAATATATATTGTTTTAAAAAGGATTGGCGCAAGATAGACGGTTACATATATATAATATCTTGATCTACATATAAATATTATTTTACATTAGAGCTAAAAGCTATGGAGGAAATCTATCAATGAAATGCTCCCAGTTTTCTGGGATAAAAGTATTGCAAATTTTGGAGCAGGAACTAGCAGAAGGGGCAGAGCTGCTCACATCTAGGGAGATTTACTATAACTTATGCTAGAAAGTTGCGTAAATTATAGCGTAAAACTCCACCAGATTTGAGATAGAGGAAATCTTAAATTGTCGTACTCGGACGGGGCAATATGCTCCAAATATATTAAGAGGCTTACTAAATAACTTTCAGGGTAGCGTAAAGAAAAGTTCCATGTGGGGGAAGGAGTGGGGAAAGGGGAACTTTGTACCAGGGCCCAATGGGACATGTGAACAAGCTCTAACACACTGGACACATGCTACAGAGACCACCAGAGGAAGCAGTACTAGCACTACAAAGTACATAGTATTTAGGGAGGAGACAGTCCCAATGGAAATTAAAGCCACTAGACTTCAATACTGATTGAGGCTAGGGTCCACTGGAGAATCCAATGAAATTGTGACATGTTTCTATGTGACCACTGGCATAACTATAGGGGATGCAGGGGATGCTGTGACACCCGGGCCCAGGAACATTTAGGCGGTTCACAAGGCCTTTCTTCTCCATATAGAGAGCCCAGTACTATAAATAAAAAATTATTCTTGGAGCCCTTTTACAGGTTTTGCATTGATGCCGAGGAGCTTCAAGTTAGGCCTCTGCATTAAGGGGTTAAGAGAATCTGGGGGGCTCCAAGATAAGCTTTTGCACTCGGGCCCGTAAGCCTTTAACTATGCCCCTGTATGTGGCAGTAATTTTCTCAAGCTATTTGATACAAAGAGTCCCCTCTATGCCATGGCCATTCCTAGCTAAATAATTACAAAGCTTATGCTCTCTGTTCATTAGTTTATTAATTTAAATCCATCATCATATGATATTTCCTCTAAAATCTATATAATATAGAAGGGGTTTTCCAGGAAGAATACTATTGATTGGCTGGGGTCCATCATTCGGGACCCCAACTGATCAGCTGATACACAGTAATCAGAGAGGAAGTCTCTACTCCGACCTATGTGTAGTGGCCGATACTTGTAACTGCAAGTGCAGCTCTCACTGAAATAAATAGAAGCCACGTCTGCGCGCCAGACACTTCACAGAGATTGTAGCAGAGACTTCTGTTGCTTCCGCTCCAACCCCCGTCTATTTGCGATGCTGTCAGTGGGTGTACAATCAGCTGATCGGTTGAGGTCCCGAATGACGGACCTCACTCGATCAACTATTTGAGGAAAGGTCATGAATATTATTTGCCTCGTAAACATCTTTAAGTAAGAATGGTACAGTGCAAAAAAGACAATTATGCATCTCTAACCTGATAATTTCAGTATAACAGATCTCTATAGAAATATCTTATAGAGAAAAATGCAGAACATCTGTCAAAAAAAATTAAATGGTTTTCTGACATACATTTGCAGACTTTGGGACTATATTTGGAGGAAAATTTATAACAATTTATGTAGCTGTCAATTACACTTGCAGACGGTATTATCAAATTATGCTGAGAGAAAAAATAAATACAGGATGGAGACAACCGTCTGCGGCTCTGGCCCAACTGCCCCTTTCCTTTGAGCGGCTCCTCAATGTTTTAGGAAACAGGTGGAGGACATTGTCTCCTTTAGAATTGGCCCCCTTGTGATGCTAATGCAGTTTGGGCTCCATTCCTTGAATTCCATTCCCTTCCGTAGGTCGAGTGTTGAGTTCTACGGAGAGTTTGCTGTGCATTAGCACCTCACGGGCGAACTGTATTTATGTTGGTAAGTTTTGCGTGAGCAGACCGGTTGATGACGCTTGCATGCTGTACTGTCAAGTTTCTAGACCATAAGGCTCTTTGCTATTTTTGACCTAGTTGATAGGTGATGTTGGTGTGAGAAGTACACCAATTCTGGAGATGGAATGGCCGGCGGAAGGGGTTGGAGGTGCGCCGTTTTTTTTTAACACCATGTGTGCATGTACTAAGAAACTGCATACTTGTTGTTAAATACATTTAACTCAGTCTAATGGTCTAGAAAATTGACACGCTTGTAACATTATCAGCACCGGGCGCCCTTGTGCTGCTGAGGCAGTTTGGACTCCACTCCTTAAGGGCCTAGAGTGATACCAATTTCTACAAACAGGAGTGGACTCTGTGCGCTAGCACCTCACGGGCGAATTGAATGCATGTCAATACGTTTCAAGCAAGGAAACCAAATCCCAACACTTTTTAGAGAGACGTTGTTACTATATTGATGATGCAGTGTTTTAGTATGTTAATTGTATTTTGTTAATAGGGAAGGAATGACAGTGCAGATGAGAAGTAAAAATAAATACAGGATGGAGACAACCGTCTGCGGCTCTGGCCCGACTGCCCCTTTCCTTTGAGCGGCTCCTCAATGTTTTAGGAAACAGGTGGAGGACATTGTCTCCTTTAGAATTGGCCCCCTTGTGATGCTAATGCAGTTTGGGCTCCATTCCTTGAATTCCATTCCCTTCCGTAGGTCCAGTGTTGAGTTCTACGGAGAGTTTGCTGTGCATTAGCACCTCACGGGCGAACTGTATTTATGTTGGTAAGTTTTGCGTGAGTAGACCGGTTGATGACGCTTGCATGCTGGACTGTCAAGTTTCTAGACCATCAGGCTCTTTGCTATTTTTGACCTAGTTGATAGGTGATGTTGGTGTGAGAAGTACACCAATTCTGGAGATGGAATGGCCGGCGGAAGGGGTTGGAGGTGCGCCGTTTTTTATTTAACACCATGTGTGCATGTACTAAAAAACTGCATACTTGTTGTTAAATACATTTAACTCAGTCTAATGGTCTAGAAAATTGACACGCTTGTAACATCATCAGCACAGGCGCCCTTGTGATGCTGAGGCAGTTTGGCTCCACTCCTTAAGGACCTAGAGTGATACCAATTTCTACAAACAGGAGTGGACTCTGTGCGCTAGCACCTCACGGGCGAATTGAATGCATGTCAATAAGTTTCAAGCAAGGAAACCAAATCCCAACACTTTTTAGAGAGACGTTGTTACTATATTGATGATGCAGTGTTTTAGTATGTTAATTGTATTTTGTTAATAAGGAAGGAATGACAGTGCAGATGAGAAGTAAAAATAAATACAGGATGGAGACAACCGTCTGCGGCTCTGGCCCGACTGCCCCTTTCCTTTGAGCGGCTCCTCAATGTTTTAGGAAACAGGTGGAGGACATTGTCTCCTTTAGAATTGGCCCCCTTGTTATGCTAATGCAGTTTGGGCTCCATTCCTTGAATTCCATTCCCTTCCGTAGGTCCAGTGTTGAGTTCTACGGAGAGTTTGCTGTGCATTAGCACCTCACGGGCGAACTGTATTTATGTTGGTAAGTTTTGCGTGAGTAGACCGGTTGATGACGCTTGCATGCTGGACTGTCAAGTTTCTAGACCATCAGGCTCTTTGCTATTTTTGACCTAGTTGATAGGTGATGTTGGTGTGAGAAGTACACCAATTCTGTAGATGGAATAGCCGGCGGAAGGGGTTGGAGGTGCGCCGTTTTTTTTTAACACCATGTGTGCATGTACTAAAAAACTGCATACTTGTTGTTAAATACATTTAACTCAGTCTAATGGTCTAGAAAATTGACACGCTTGTAACATCATCAGCACAGGCGCCCTTGTGATGCTGAGGCAGTTTGGCTCCACTCCTTAAGGACCTAGAGTGATACCAATTTC
Source organism: Eleutherodactylus coqui (assembly GCF_035609145.1). Classification (NCBI taxonomy): domain Eukaryota; kingdom Metazoa; phylum Chordata; class Amphibia; order Anura; family Eleutherodactylidae; genus Eleutherodactylus; species Eleutherodactylus coqui. The sequence goes on from NC_089837.1 coordinate 445,662,048, forward strand.
TACAAACAGGAGTGGACTCTGTGCGCTAGCACCTCACGGGCGAATTGAATGCATGTCAATAAGTTTCAAGCAAGGAAACCAAATCCCAACACTTTTTAGAGAGACGTTGTTACTATATTGATGATGCAGTGTTTTAGTATGTTAATTGTATTTTGTTAATAAGGAAGGAATGACAGTGCAGATGAGAAGTAAAAATAAATACAGGATGGAGACAACCGTCTGCGGCTCTGGCCCGACTGCCCCTTTCCTTTGAGCGGCTCCTCAATGTTTTAGGAAACAGGTGGAGGACATTGTCTCCTTTAGAATTGGCCCCCTTGTGATGCTAATGCAGTTTGGGCTCCATTCCTTGAACTCCATTCCCTTCCGTAGGTCGAATGTTGCGTTCTAAGGAGAGTTTGCTGTGCATTAGCACCTCACGGGCGAACTGTATTTATGTTGGTAAGTTTTGCGTGAGCAGACCGGTTGATGACGCTTGAATGCTGGACTGTCAAGTTTATAGACCATCAGGCTCTTTGCTATTTTTGACCTAGTTGATAGGTGATGTTGGTGTGAGAAGTACACCAATTCTGGAGATGGAATGGCCGGCGGAAGGGGTTGGAGGTGCGCCGTTTTTTTTTTAACACCATGTGTGCATGTACTAAAAAACTGCATACTTGTTGTTAAATACATTTAACTCAGTCTAATGGTCTAGAAAATTGACACGCTTGTAACATCATCAGTACAGGCGCCCTTGTGATGCTGAGGCAGTTTGGCTCCACTCCTTAAGGACCTAGAGTGATACCAATTTCTACAAACAGGAGTGGACTCTGTGCGCTAGCACCTCACGGGCGAATTGAATGCATGTCAATAAGTTTCAAGCAAGGAAACCAAATCCCAACACTTTTTAGAGAGACGTTGTTACTATATTGATGATGCAGTGTTTTAGTATGTTAATTGTATTTTGTTAATAAGGAAGGAATGACAGTGCAGATGAGAAGTAAAAATAAATACAGGATGGAGACAACCGTCTGCGGCTCTGGCCCGACTGCCCCTTTCCTTTGAGCGGCTCCTCAATGTTTTAGGAAACAGGTGGAGGACATTGTCTCCTTTAGAATTGGCCCCCTTGTGATGCTAATGCAGTTTGGGCTCCATTCCTTGAACTCCATTCCCTTCCGTAGGTCGAATGTTGCGTTCTAAGGAGAGTTTGCTGTGCATTAGCACCTCACGGGCGAACTGTATTTATGTTGGTAAGTTTTGCGTGAGCAGACCGGTTGATGACGCTTGCATGCTGGACTGTCAAGTTTCTAGACCATCAGGCTCTTTGCTATTTTTGACCTAGTTGATAGGTGATGTTGGTGTGAGAAGTACACCAATTCTGGAGATGGAATGGCCGGCGGAAGGGGTTGGAGGTGCGCCGTTTTTTTTTAACACCATGTGTGCATGTACTAAGAAACTGCATACTTGTTGTTAAATACATTTAACTCAGTCTAATGGTCTAGAAAATTGACACGCTTGTAACATCATCAGCACAGGCGCCCTTGTGATGCTGAGGCAGTTTGGCTCTACTCCTTAAGGACCTAGAGTGATACCAATTTCTACAAACAGGAGTGGACTCTGTGCGCTAGCACCTCACGGGCGAATTGAATGCATGTCAATAAGTTTCAAGCAAGGAAACCAAATCCCAACACTTTTTAGAGAGACGTTGTTACTATATTGATGATGCAGTGTTTTAGTATGTTAATTGTATTTTGTTAATAGGGAAGGAATGACAGTGCAGATGAGAAGTAAAAATAAATACAGGATGGAGACAACCGTCTGCGGCTCCGGCCCGACTGCCCCTTTCCTTTGAGCGGCTCCTCAATGTTTTAGGAAACAGGTGGAGGACATTGTCTCCTTTAGAATTGGCCCCCTTGTGATGCTAATGCAGTTTGGGCTCCATTCCTTGAACTCCATTCCCTTCCGTAGGTCGAATGTTGCGTTCTAAGGAGAGTTTGCTGTGCATTAGCACCTCACGGGCGAACTGTATTTATGTTGGTAAGTTTTGCGTGAGCAGACCGGTTGATGACGCTTGCATGCTGGACTGTCAAGTTTCTAGACCATCAGGCTCTTTGCTATTTTTGACCTAGTTGATAGGTGATGTTGGTGTGAGAAGTACACCAATTCTGGAGATGGAATGGCCGGCGGAAGAGGTTGGAGGTGCGCCGTTTTTTTTTAACACCATGTGTGCATGTACTAAAAAACTGCATACTTGTTGTTAAATACATTTAACTCAGTCTAATGGTCTAGAAAATTGACACGCTTGTAACATCATCAGCACAGGCGCCCTTGTGATGCTGAGGCAGTTTGGCTCCACTCCTTAAGGACCTAGAGTGATACCAATTTCTACAAACAGGAGTGGACTCTGTGCGCTAGCACCTCACGGGCGAATTGAATGCATGTCAATAAGTTTCAAGCAAGGAAACCAAATCCCAACACTTTTTAGAGAGATGTTGTTACTATATTGATGATGCAGTGTTTTAGTATGTTAATTGTATTTTGTTAATAGGGAAGGAATGACAGTGCAGATGACAAGTAAAAATAAATACAGGATTGAGACAACCGTCTGCGGCTCTGGCCCGACTGCCCCTTTCCTTTGAGCGGCTCCTCAATGTTTTAGAAAACAGGTGGAGGACATTGTCTCCTTTAGATTTGCCCCCTCTTGTGATGCTAATGCAGTTTGGGCTCCATTCCTTGAATTCCATTCCCTTCCGTAGGTCCAGTGTTGCGTTCTAAGGAGAGTTTGCTGTGCATTAGCACCTCACGGGCGAACTGTATTTATGTTGGTAAGTTTTGCGTGAGCAGACCGGTTGATGACGCTTGCATGCTGGACTGTCAAGTTTCTAGACCATCAGGCTCTTTGCTATTTTTGACCTAGTTGATAGGTGATGTTGGTGTGAGAAGTACACCAATTCTGGAGATGGAATGGCTGGCGGAAGGGGTTGGAGGTGCGCCGTTTTTTTTTTAACACCATGTGTGCATGTACTAAAAAACTGCATTCTTGTTGTTAAATACATTTAACTCAGTCTAATGGTCTAGAAAATTGACACGCTTGTAACATCATCAGCACAGGCGCCCTTGTGATGCTGAGGCAGTTTGGCTCCACTCCTTAAGGACCTAGAGTGATACCAATTTCTACAAACAGGAGTGGACTCTGTGCGCTAGCACCTCACGGGCGAATTGAATGCATGTCAATAAGTTTCAAGCAAGGAAACCAAATCCCAACACTTTTTAGAGAGACGTTGTTACTATATTGATGATGCAGTGTTTTAGTATGTTAATTGTATTTTGTTAATAGGGAAGGAATGACAGTGCAGATGAGAAGTAAAAATAAATACAGGATGGAGACAACCGTCTGCGGCTCTGGCCCGACTGCCCCTTTCCTTTGAGCGGCTCCTCAATGTTTTAGGAAACAGGTGGAGGACATTGTCTCCTTTAGAATTGGCCCCCTTGTGATGCTAATGCAGTTTGGGCTCCATTCCTTGAATTCCATTCCCTTCCGTAGGTCCAGTGTTGAGTTCTACGGAGAGTTTGCTGTGCATTAGCACCTCACGGGCGAACTGTATTTATGTTGGTAAGTTTTGCGTGAGCAGACCGGTTGATGACGCTTGCATGCTGGACTGTCAAGTTTCTAGACCATCAGGCTCTTTGCTATTTTTGACCTAGTTGATAGGTGATGTTGGTGTGAGAAGTACACCAATTCTGGAGATGGAATGGCCGGCGGAAGGGGTTGGAGGTGCGCCGTTTTTTTTTTAACACCATGTGTGCATGTACTAAAATAACTGCATACTTGTTGTTAAATACATTTAACTCAGTCTAATGGTCTAGAAAATTGACACGCTTGTAACATCATCAGCACAGGCGCCCTTGTGATGCTGAGGCAGTTTGGCTCCACTCCTTAAGGACCTAGAGTGATACCAATTTCTACAAACAGGAGTGGACTCTGTGCGCTAGCACCTCACGGGCGAATTGAATGCATGTCAATAAGTTTCAAGCAAGGAAACCAAATCCCAACACTTTTTAGAGAGATGTTGTTCCTATATTGATGATGCAGTGTTTTAGTATGTTAATTGTATTTTGTTAATAGGGAAGGAATGACAGTGCAGATGAGAAGTAAAAATAAATACAGGATGGAGACAACCGTCTGCGGCTCTGGCCCGACTGCCCCTTTCCTTTGAGCGGCTCCTCAATGTTTTAGGAAACAGGTGGAGGACATTGTCTCCTTTAGAATTGGCCCCCTTGTGATGCTAATGCAGTTTGGGCTCCATTCCTTGAACTCCATTCCCTTCCGTAGGTCGAGTGTTGCGTTCTAAGGAGAGTTTGCTGTGCATTAGCACCTCACGGGCGAACTGTATTTATGTTGGTAAGTTTTGCGTGAGCAGACCGGTTAATCACGCTTGCATGCTGGACTGTCAAGTTTCTAGACCATCAGGCTCTTTGCTATTTTTGACCTAGTTGATAGGTGATGTTGGTGTGAGAAGTACACCAATTCTGGAGATGGAATGGCCGGCGGAAGGGGTTGGAGGTGCGCCGTTTTTTTTTTTAACACCATGTGTGCATGTACTAAAAAACTGCATACTTGTTGTTAAATACATTTAACTCAGTCTAATGGTCTAGAAAATTGACACGCTTGTAACATCATCAGCACGGGCGCCCTTGTGATGCTGAGGCAGTTTGGCTCCACTCCTTAAGGACCTAGAGTGATACCAATTTCTACAAACAGGAGTGGACTCTGTGCGCTAGCACCTCACGGGCGAATTGAATGCATGTCAATAAGTTTCAAGCAAGGAAACCAAATCCCAACACTTTTTAGAGAGACGTTGTTACTATATTGATGATGCAGTGTTTTAGTATGTTAATTGTATTTTGTTAATAGGGAAGGAATGACAGTGCAGATGAGAAGTAAAAATAAATACAGGATGGAGACAACCGTCTGCGGCTCCGGCCCGACTGCCCCTTTCCTTTGAGCGGCTCCTCAATGTTTTAGGAAACAGGTGGAGGACATTGTCTCCTTTAGAATTGGCCCCCTTGTGATGCTAATGCAGTTTGGGCTCCATTCCTTGAACTCCATTCCCTTCCGTAGGTCGAATGTTGCGTTCTAAGGAGAGTTTGCTGTGCATTAGCACCTCACGGGCGAACTGTATTTATGTTGGTAAGTTTTGCGTGAGCAGACCGGTTGATGACGCTTGCATGCTGGACTGTCAAGTTTCTAGACCATCAGGCTCTTTGCTATTTTTGACCTAGTTGATAGGTGATGTTGGTGTGAGAAGTACACCAATTCTGGAGATGGAATGGCCGGCGGAAGAGGTTGGAGGTGCGCCGTTTTTTTTTAACACCATGTGTGCATGTACTAAAAAACTGCATACTTGTTGTTAAATACATTTAACTCAGTCTAATGGTCTAGAAAATTGACACGCTTGTAACATCATCAGCACAGGCGCCCTTGTGATGCTGAGGCAGTTTGGCTCCACTCCTTAAGGACCTAGAGTGATACCAATTTCTACAAACAGGAGTGGACTCTGTGCGCTAGCACCTCACGGGCGAATTGAATGCATGTCAATAAGTTTCAAGCAAGGAAACCAAATCCCAACACTTTTTAGAGAGATGTTGTTACTATATTGATGATGCAGTGTTTTAGTATGTTAATTGTATTTTGTTAATAGGGAAGGAATGACAGTGCAGATGACAAGTAAAAATAAATACAGGATTGAGACAACCGTCTGCGGCTCTGGCCCGACTGCCCCTTTCCTTTGAGCGGCTCCTCAATGTTTTAGAAAACAGGTGGAGGACATTGTCTCCTTTAGATTTGCCCCCTCTTGTGATGCTAATGCAGTTTGGGCTCCATTCCTTGAATTCCATTCCCTTCCGTAGGTCCAGTGTTGCGTTCTAAGGAGAGTTTGCTGTGCATTAGCACCTCACGGGCGAACTGTATTTATGTTGGTAAGTTTTGCGTGAGCAGACCGGTTGATGACGCTTGCATGCTGGACTGTCAAGTTTCTAGACCATCAGGCTCTTTGCTATTTTTGACCTAGTTGATAGGTGATGTTGGTGTGAGAAGTACACCAATTCTGGAGATGGAATGGCTGGCGGAAGGGGTTGGAGGTGCGCCGTTTTTTTTTTAACACCATGTGTGCATGTACTAAAAAACTGCATTCTTGTTGTTAAATACATTTAACTCAGTCTAATGGTCTAGAAAATTGACACGCTTGTAACATCATCAGCACAGGCGCCCTTGTGATGCTGAGGCAGTTTGGCTCCACTCCTTAAGGACCTAGAGTGATACCAATTTCTACAAACAGGAGTGGACTCTGTGCGCTAGCACCTCACGGGCGAATTGAATGCATGTCAATAAGTTTCAAGCAAGGAAACCAAATCCCAACACTTTTTAGAGAGACGTTGTTACTATATTGATGATGCAGTGTTTTAGTATGTTAATTGTATTTTGTTAATAGGGAAGGAATGACAGTGCAGATGAGAAGTAAAAATAAATACAGGATGGAGACAACCGTCTGCGGCTCTGGCCCGACTGCCCCTTTCCTTTGAGCGGCTCCTCAATGTTTTAGGAAACAGGTGGAGGACATTGTCTCCTTTAGAATTGGCCCCCTTGTGATGCTAATGCAGTTTGGGCTCCATTCCTTGAACTCCATTCCCTTCCGTAGGTCGAGTGTTGCGTTCTAAGGAGAGTTTGCTGTGCATTAGCACCTCACGGGCGAACTGTATTTATGTTGGTAAGTTTTGCGTGAGCAGACCGGTTAATCACGCTTGCATGCTGGACTGTCAAGTTTCTAGACCATCAGGCTCTTTGCTATTTTTGACCTAGTTGATAGGTGATGTTGGTGTGAGAAGTACACCAATTCTGGAGATGGAATGGCCGGCGGAAGGGGTTGGAGGTGCGCCGTTTTTTTTTTTAACACCATGTGTGCATGTACTAAAAAACTGCATACTTGTTGTTAAATACATTTAACTCAGTCTAATGGTCTAGAAAATTGACACGCTTGTAACATCATCAGCACGGGCGCCCTTGTGATGCTGAGGCAGTTTGGCTCCACTCCTTAAGGACCTAGAGTGATACCAATTTCTACAAACAGGAGTGGACTCTGTGCGCTAGCACCTCACGGGCGAATTGAATGCATGTCAATAAGTTTCAAGCAAGGAAACCAAATCCCAACACTTTTTAGAGAGACGTTGTTACTATATTGATGATGCAGTGTTTTAGTATGTTAATTGTATTTTGTTAATAGGGAAGGAATGACAGTGCAGATGAGAAGTAAAAATAAATACAGGATGGAGACAACCGTCTGCGGCTCTGGCCCGACTGCCCCTTTCCTTTGAGCGGCTCCTCAATGTTTTAGGAAACAGGTGGAGGACATTGTCTCCTTTAGATTTGCCCCCTCTTGTGATGCTAATGCAGTTTGGGCTCCATTCCTTGAATTCCATTCCCTTCCGTAGGTCCAGTGTTGAGTTCTACGGAGAGTTTGCTGTGCATTAGCACCTCACGGGCGAACTGTATTTATGTTGGTAAGTTTTGCGTGAGCAGACCGGTTGATGACGCTTGCATGCTGGACTGTCAAGTTTCTAGACCATCAGGCTCTTTGCTATTTTTGACCTAGTTGATAGGTGATGTTGGTGTGAGAAGTACACCAATTCTGGAGATGGAATGGCCGGCGGAAGGGGTTGGAGGTGCGCCGTTTTTTTTTAACACCATGTGTGCATGTACTAAAATAACTGCATACTTGTTGTTAAATACATTTAACTCAGTCTAATGGTCTAGAAAATTGACACGCTTGTAACATCATCAGCACAGGCGCCCTTGTGATGCTGAGGCAGTTTGGCTCCACTCCTTAAGGACCTAGAGTGATACCAATTTCTACAAACAGGAGTGGACTCTGTGCGCTAGCACCTCACGGGCGAATTGAATGCATGTCAATAAGTTTCAAGCAAGGAAACCAAATCCCAACACTTTTTAGAGAGATGTTGTTCCTATATTGATGATGCAGTGTTTTAGTATGTTAATTGTATTTTGTTAATAGGGAAGGAATGACAGTGCAGATGAGAAGTAAAAATAAATACAGGATGGAGACAACCGTCTGCGGCTCTGGCCCGACTGCCCCTTTCCTTTGAGCGGCTCCTCAATGTTTTAGGAAACAGGTGGAGGACATTGTCTCCTTTAGAATTGGCCCCCTTGTGATGCTAATGCAGTTTGGGCTCCATTCCTTGAACTCCATTCCCTTCCGTAGGTCGAGTGTTGCGTTCTAAGGAGAGTTTGCTGTGCATTAGCACCTCACGGGCGAACTGTATTTATGTTGGTAAGTTTTGCGTGAGCAGACCGGTTAATCACGCTTGCATGCTGGACTGTCAAGTTTCTAGACCATCAGGCTCTTTGCTATTTTTGACCTAGTTGATAGGTGATGTTGGTGTGAGAAGTACACCAATTCTGGAGATGGAATGGCCGGCGGAAGGGGTTGGAGGTGCGCCGTTTTTTTTTTTAACACCATGTGTGCATGTACTAAAAAACTGCATACTTGTTGTTAAATACATTTAACTCAGTCTAATGGTCTAGAAAATTGACACGCTTGTAACATCATCAGCACGGGCGCCCTTGTGATGCTGAGGCAGTTTGGCTCCACTCCTTAAGGACCTAGAGTGATACCAATTTCTACAAACAGGAGTGGACTCTGTGCGCTAGCACCTCACGGGCGAATTGAATGCATGTCAATAAGTTTCAAGCAAGGAAACCAAATCCCAACACTTTTTAGAGAGACGTTGTTACTATATTGATGATGCAGTGTTTTAGTATGTTAATTGTATTTTGTTAATAGGGAAGGAATGACAGTGCAGATGAGAAGTAAAAATAAATACAGGATGGAGACAACCGTCTGCGGCTCTGGCCCGACTGCCCCATTCCTTTGAGCGGCTCCTCAATGTTTTAGGAAACAGGTGGAGGACATTGTCTCCTTTAGATTTGCCCCCTCTTGTGATGCTAATGCAGTTTGGGCTCCATTCCTTGAATTCCATTCCCTTCCGTAGGTCCAGTGTTGAGTTCTACGGAGAGTTTGCTGTGCATTAGCACCTCACGGGCGAACTGTATTTATGTTGGTAAGTTTTGCGTGAGCAGACCGGTTGATGACGCTTGCATGCTGGACTGTCAAGTTTCTAGACCATCAGGCTCTTTGCTATTTTTGACCTAGTTCATAGGTGATGTTGGTGTGAGAAGTACACCAATTCTGGAGATGGAATGGCCGGCGGAAGGGGTTGGAGGTGCGCCGTTTTTTTTTTAACACCATGTGTGCATGTACTAAAATAACTGCATACTTGTTGTTAAATACATTTAACTCAGTCTAATGGTCTAGAAAATTGACACGCTTGTAACATCATCAGCACAGGCGCCCTTGTGATGCTGAGGCAGTTTGGCTCCACTCCTTAAGGACCTAGAGTGATACCAATTTCTACAAACAGGAGTGGACTCTGTGCGCTAGCACCTCACGGGCGAATTGAATGCATGTCAATAAGTTTCAAGCAAGGAAACCAAATCCCAACACTTTTTAGAGAGATGTTGTTCCTATATTGATGATGCAGTGTTTTAGTATGTTAATTGTATTTTGTTAATAGGGAAGGAATGACAGTGCAGATGAGAAGTAAAAATAAATACAGGATGGAGACAACCGTCTGCGGCTCTGGCCCGACTGCCCCTTTCCTTTGAGCGGCTCCTCAATGTTTTAGGAAACAGGTGGAGGACATTGTCTCCTTTAGAATTGGCCCCCTTGTGATGCTAATGCAGTTTGGGCTCCATTCCTTGAACTCCATTCCCTTCCGTAGGTCGAATGTTGCGTTCTAAGGAGAGTTTGCTGTGCATTAGCACCTCACGGGCGAACTGTATTTATGTTGGTAAGTTTTGCGTGAGCAGACCGGTTGATGACGCTTGCATGCTGGACTGTCAAGTTTCTAGACCATCAGGCTCTTTGCTATTTTTGACCTAGTTCATAGGTGATGTTGGTGTGAGAAGTACACCAATTCTGGAGATGGAATGGCCGGCGGAAGGGGTTGGAGGTGCGCCGTTTTTTTTTTAACACCATGTGTGCATGTACTAAAATAACTGCATACTTGTTGTTAAATACATTTAACTCAGTCTAATGGTCTAGAAAATTGACACGCTTGTAACATCATCAGCACAGGCGCCCTTGTGATGCTGAGGCAGTTTGGCTCCACTCCTTAAGGACCTAGAGTGATACCAATTTCTACAAACAGGAGTGGACTCTGTACGCTAGCACCTCACGGGCGAATTGAATGCATGTCAATAAGTTTCAAGCAAGGAAACCAAATCCCAACACTTTTTAGAGAGACGTTGTTACTATATTGATGATGCAGTGTTTTAGTATGTTAATTGTATTTTGTTAATAGGGAAGGAATGACAGTGCAGATGAGAAGTAAAAATAAATACAGGATTGAGACAACCGTCTGCGGCTCTGGCCCGACTGCCCCTTTCCTTTGAGCGGCTCCTCAATGTTTTAGGAAACAGGTGGAGGACATTGTCTCCTTTAGAATTGGCCCCCTTGTGATGCTAATGCAGTTTGGGCTCCATTCCTTGAACTCCATTCCCTTCCGTAGGTCGAATGTTGCGTTCTAAGGAGAGTTTGCTGTGCATTAGCACCTCACGGGCGAACTGTATTTATGTTGGTAAGTTTTGCGTGAGCAGACCGGTTGATGACGCTTGCATGCTGGACTGTCAAGTTTCTAGACCATCAGGCTCTTTGCTATTTTTGACCTAGTTGATAGGTGATGTTGGTGTGAGAAGTACACCAATTCTGGAGATGGAATGGCCGGCGGAAGGGGTTGGAGGTGCGCCGTTTTTTTTTAACACCATGTGTGCATGTACTAAAAAACTGCATACTTGTTGTTAAATACATTTAACTCAGTCTAATGGTCTAGAAAATTGACACGCTTGTAACATCATCAGCACAGGCGCCCTTGTGATGCTGAGGCAGTTTGGCTCCACTCCTTAAGGACCTAGAGTGATACTAATTTCTACAAACAGGAGTGGACTCTGTGCGCTAGCACCTCACGGGCGAATTGAATGCATGTCAATAAGTTTCAAGCAAGGAAACCAAATCCCAAAACTTTTTAGAGAGACGTCGTTACTATATTGATGATGCAGTGTTTTAGTATGTTAATTGTATTTTGTTAATAGGGAAGGAATGACAGTGCAGATGAGAAGTAAAAATAAATACAGGATGGAGACAACCATCTGCGGCTCCGGCCCGACTGCCCCTTTCCTTTGAGCGGCTCCTCAATGTTTTAGGAGCAGGTGGAGGACATTGTCTCCTTTAGAATTGGCCCCCTTGTGATGCTAATGCAGTTTGGGCTCCATTCCTTGAACTCCATTCCCTTCCGTAGGTCGAATGTTGCGTTCTAAGGAGAGTTTGCTGTGCATTAGCACCTCACGGGCGAACTGTATTTATGTTGGTAAGTTTTGCGTGAGCAGACCGGTTGATGACGCTTGCATGCTGGACTGTCAAGTTTCTAGACCATCAGGCTCTTTGCTATTTTTGACCTAGTTGATAGGTGATGTTGGTGTGAGAAGTACACCAATTCTGGAGATGGAATGGCCGGCGGAAGAGGTTGGAGGTGCGCCGTTGTTTTTTAACACCATGTGTGCATGTACTAAAAAACTGCATACTTGTTGTTAAATACATTTAACTCAGTCTAATGGTCTAGAAAATTGACACGCTTGTAACATCATCAGCACAGGCGCCCTTGTGATGCTGAGGCAGTTTGGCTCCACTCCTTAAGGACCTAGAGTGATACCAATTTCTACAAACAGGAGTGGACTCTGTGCGCTAGCACCTCACGGGCGAATTGAATGCATGTCAATAAGTTTCAAGCAAGGAAACCAAATCCCAACACTTTTTAGAGAGATGTTGTTACTATATTGATGATGCAGTGTTTTAGTATGTTAATTGTATTTTGTTAATAGGGAAGGAATGACAGTGCAGATGACAAGTAAAAATAAATACAGGATTGAGACAACCGTCTGCGGCTCTGGCCCGACTGCCCCTTTCCTTTGAGCGGCTCCTCAATGTTTTAGAAAACAGGTGGAGGACATTGTCTCCTTTAGATTTGCCCCCTCTTGTGATGCTAATGCAGTTTGGGCTCCATTCCTTGAATTCCATTCCCTTCCGTAGGTCCAGTGTTGCGTTCTAAGGAGAGTTTGCTGTGCATTAGCACCTCACGGGCGAACTGTATTTATGTTGGTAAGTTTTGCGTGAGCAGACCGGTTGATGACGCTTGCATGCTGGACTGTCAAGTTTCTAGACCATCAGGCTCTTTGCTATTTTTGACCTAGTTGATAGGTGATGTTGGTGTGAGAAGTACACCAATTCTGGAGATGGAATGGCCGGCGGAAGGGGTTGGAGGTGCGCCGTTTTTTTTTTAACACCATGTGTGCATGTACTAAAAAACTGCATTCTTGTTGTTAAATACATTTAACTCAGTCTAATGGTCTAGAAAATTGACACGCTTGTAACATCATCAGCACAGGCGCCCTTGTGATGCTGAGGCAGTTTGGCTCCACTCCTTAAGGACCTAGAGTGATACCAATTTCTACAAACAGGAGTGGACTCTGTGCGCTAGCACCTCACGGGCGAATTGAATGCATGTCAATAAGTTTCAAGCAAGGAAACCAAATCCCAACACTTTTTAGAGAGACGTTGTTACTATATTGATGATGCAGTGTTTTAGTATGTTAATTGTATTTTGTTAATAGGGAAGGAATGACAGTGCAGATGAGAAGTAAAAATAAATACAGGATGGAGACAACCGTCTGCGGCTCTGGCCCGACTGCCCCTTTCCTTTGAGCGGCTCCTCAATGTTTTAGGAAACAGGTGGAGGACATTGTCTCCTTTAGAATTGGCCCCCTTGTGATGCTAATGCAGTTTGGGCTCCATTCCTTGAACTCCATTCCCTTCCGTAGGTCGAGTGTTGCGTTCTAAGGAGAGTTTGCTGTGCATTAGCACCTCACGGGCGAACTGTATTTATGTTGGTAAGTTTTGCGTGAGCAGACCGGTTAATCACGCTTGCATGCTGGACTGTCAAGTTTCTAGACCATCAGGCTCTTTGCTATTTTTGACCTAGTTGATAGGTGATGTTGGTGTGAGAAGTACACCAATTCTGGAGATGGAATGGCCGGCGGAAGGGGTTGGAGGTGCGCCGTTTTTTTTTTTAACACCATGTGTGCATGTACTAAAAAACTGCATACTTGTTGTTAAATACATTTAACTCAGTCTAATGGTCTAGAAAATTGACACGCTTGTAACATCATCAGCACGGGCGCCCTTGTGATGCTGATTCAGTTTGGCTCCACTCCTTAAGGACCTAGAGTGATACCAATTTCTATAAACAGGAGTGGACTCTGTGCGCTAGCACCTCACGGGCGAATTGAATGCATGTCAATAAGTTTCAAGCAAGGAAACCAAATCCCAACACTTTTTAGAGAGACGTTGTTACTATATTGATGATGCAGTGTTTTAGTATGTTAATTGTATTTTGTTAATAGGGAAGGAATGACAGTGCAGATGAGAAGTAAAAATAAATACAGGATGGAGACAACCGTCTGCGGCTCTGGCCCGACTGCCCCTTTCCTTTGAGCGGCTCCTCAATGTTTTAGGAAACAGGTGGAGGACATTGTCTCCTTTAGATTTGCCCCCTCTTGTGATGCTAATGCAGTTTGGGCTCCATTCCTTGAATTCCATTCCCTTCCGTAGGTCCAGTGTTGAGTTCTACGGAGAGTTTGCTGTGCATTAGCACCTCACGGGCGAACTGTATTTATGTTGGTAAGTTTTGCGTGAGCAGACCGGTTGATGACGCTTGCATGCTGGACTGTCAAGTTTCTAGACCATCAGGCTCTTTGCTATTTTTGACCTAGTTGATAGGTGATGTTGGTGTGAGAAGTACACCAATTCTGGAGATGGAATGGCCGGCGGAAGGGGTTGGAGGTGCGCCGTTTTTTTTTTAACACCATGTGTGCATGTACTAAAATAACTGCATACTTGTTGTTAAATACATTTAACTCAGTCTAATGGTCTAGAAAATTGACACGCTTGTAACATCATCAGCACAGGCGCCCTTGTGATGCTGAGGCAGTTTGGCTCCACTCCTTAAGGACCTAGAGTGATACCAATTTCTACAAACAGGAGTGGACTCTGTGCGCTAGCACCTCACGGGCGAATTGAATGCATGTCAATAAGTTTCAAGCAAGGAAACCAAATCCCAACACTTTTTAGAGAGATGTTGTTCCTATATTGATGATGCAGTGTTTTAGTATGTTAATTGTATTTTGTTAATAGGGAAGGAATGACAGTGCAGATGAGAAGTAAAAATAAATACAGGATGGAGACAACCGTCTGCGGCTCTGGCCCGACTGCCCCTTTCCTTTGAGCGGCTCCTCAATGTTTTAGGAAACAGGTGGAGGACATTGTCTCCTTTAGAATTGGCCCCCTTGTGATGCTAATGCAGTTTGGGCTCCATTCCTTGAACTCCATTCCCTTCCGTAGGTCGAGTGTTGCGTTCTAAGGAGAGTTTGCTGTGCATTAGCACCTCACGGGCGAACTGTATTTATGTTGGTAAGTTTTGCGTGAGCAGACCGGTTAATCACGCTTGCATGCTGGACTGTCAAGTTTCTAGACCATCAGGCTCTTTGCTATTTTTGACCTAGTTGATAGGTGATGTTGGTGTGAGAAGTACACCAATTCTGGAGATGGAATGGCCGGCGGAAGGGGTTGGAGGTGCGCCGTTTTTTTTTTTAACACCATGTGTGCATGTACTAAAAAACTGCATACTTGTTGTTAAATACATTTAACTCAGTCTAATGGTCTAGAAAATTGACACGCTTGTAACATCATCAGCACGGGCGCCCTTGTGATGCTGAGGCAGTTTGGCTCCACTCCTTAAGGACCTAGAGTGATACCAATTTCTACAAACAGGAGTGGACTCTGTGCGCTAGCACCTCACGGGCGAATTGAATGCATGTCAATAAGTTTCAAGCAAGGAAACCAAATCCCAACACTTTTTAGAGAGACGTTGTTACTATATTGATGATGCAGTGTTTTAGTATGTTAATTGTATTTTGTTAATAGGGAAGGAATGACAGTGCAGATGAGAAGTAAAAATAAATACAGGATGGAGACAACCGTCTGCGGCTCTGGCCCGACTGCCCCTTTCCTTTGAGCGGCTCCTCAATGTTTTAGGAAACAGGTGGAGGACATTGTCTCCTTTAGATTTGCCCCCTCTTGTGATGCTAATGCAGTTTGGGCTCCATTCCTTGAATTCCATTCCCTTCCGTAGGTCCAGTGTTGAGTTCTACGGAGAGTTTGCTGTGCATTAGCACCTCACGGGCGAACTGTATTTATGTTGGTAAATTTTGCGTGAGCAGACCGGTTGATGACGCTTGCATGCTGGACTGTCAAGTTTCTAGACCATCAGGCTCTTTGCTATTTTTGACCTAGTTGATAGGTGATGTTGGTGTGAGAAGTACACCAATTCTGGAGATGGAATGGCCGGCGGAAGGGGTTGGAGGTGCGCCGTTTTTTTTTTAACACCATGTGTGCATGTACTAAAATAACTGCATACTTGTTGTTAAATACATTTAACTCAGTCTAATGGTCTAGAAAATTGACACGCTTGTAACATCATCAGCACAGGCGCCCTTGTGATGCTGAGGCAGTTTGGCTCCACTCCTTAAGGACCTAGAGTGATACCAATTTCTACAAACAGGAGTGGACTCTGTGCGCTAGCACCTCACGGGCGAATTGAATGCATGTCAATAAGTTTCAAGCAAGGAAACCAAATCCCAACACTTTTTAGAGAGATGTTGTTCCTATATTGATGATGCAGTGTTTTAGTATGTTAATTGTATTTTGTTAATAGGGAAGGAATGACAGTGCAGATGAGAAGTAAAAATAAATACAGGATGGAGACAACCGTCTGCGGCTCTGGCCCGACTGCCCCTTTCCTTTGAGCGGCTCCTCAATGTTTTAGGAAACAGGTGGAGGACATTGTCTCCTTTAGAATTGGCCCCCTTGTGATGCTAATGCAGTTTGGGCTCCATTCCTTGAACTCCATTCCCTTCCGTAGGTCGAATGTTGCGTTCTAAGGAGAGTTTGCTGTGCATTAGCACCTCACGGGCTAACTGTATTTATGTTGGTAAGTTTTGCGTGAGCAGACCGGTTGATGACGCTTGCATGCTGGACTGTCAAGTTTCTAGACCATCAGGCTCTTTGCTATTTTTGACCTAGTTCATAGGTGATGTTGGTGTGAGAAGTACACCAATTCTGGAGATGGAATGGCCGGCGGAAGGGGTTGGAGGTGCGCCGTTTTTTTTTTAACACCATGTGTGCATGTACTAAAATAACTGCATACTTGTTGTTAAATACATTTAACTCAGTCTAATGGTCTAGAAAATTGACACGCTTGTAACATCATCAGCACAGGCGCCCTTGTGATGCTGAGGCAGTTTGGCTCCACTCCTTAAGGACCTAGAGTGATACCAATTTCTACAAACAGGAGTGGACTCTGTGCGCTAGCACCTCACGGGCGAATTGAATGCATGTCAATAAGTTTCAAGCAAGGAAACCAAATCCCAACACTTTTTAGAGAGACGTTGTTACTATATTGATGATGCAGTGTTTTAGTATGTTAATTGTATTTTGTTAATAGGGAAGGAATGACAGTGCAGATGAGAAGTAAAAATAAATACAGGATTGAGACAACCGTCTGCGGCTCTGGCCCGACTGCCCCTTTCCTTTGAGCGGCTCCTCAATGTTTTAGGAAACAGGTGGAGGACATTGTCTCCTTTAGAATTGGCCCCCTTGTGATGCTAATGCAGTTTGGGCTCCATTCCTTGAACTCCATTCCCTTCCGTAGGTCGAATGTTGCGTTCTAAGGAGAGTTTGCTGTGCATTAGCACCTCACGGGCGAACTGTATTTATGTTGGTAAGTTTTGCGTGAGCAGACCGGTTGATGACGCTTGCATGCTGGACTGTCAAGTTTCTAGACCATCAGGCTCTTTGCTATTTTTGACCTAGTTGATAGGTGATGTTGGTGTGAGAAGTACACCAATTCTGGAGATGGAATGGCCGGCGGAAGGGGTTGGAGGTGCGCCGTTTTTTTTTAACACCATGTGTGCATGTACTAAAAAACTGCATACTTGTTGTTAAATACATTTAACTCAGTCTAATGGTCTAGAAAATTGACACGCTTGTAACATCATCAGCACAGGCGCCCTTGTGATGCTGAGGCAGTTTGGCTCCACTCCTTAAGGACCTAGAGTGATACCAATTTCTACAAACAGGAGTGGACTCTGTGCGCTAGCACCTCACGGGCGAATTGAATGCATGTCAATAAGTTTCAAGCAAGGAAACCAAATCCCAACACTTTTTAGAGAGACGTCGTTACTATATTGATGATGCAGTGTTTTAGTATGTTAATTGTATTTTGTTAATAGGGAAGGAATGACAGTGCAGATGAGAAGTAAAAATAAATACAGGATGGAGACAACCGTCTGCGGCTCCGGCCCGACTGCCCCTTTCCTTTGAGCGGCTCCTCAATGTTTTAGGAGCAGGTGGAGGACATTGTCTCCTTTAGAATTGGCCCCCTTGTGATGCTAATGCAGTTTGGGCTCCATTCCTTGAACTCCATTCCCTTCCGTAGGTCGAATGTTGCGTTCTAAGGAGAGTTTGCTGTGCATTAGCACCTCACGGGCGAACTGTATTTATGTTGGTAAGTTTTGCGTGAGCAGACCGGTTGATGACGCTTGCATGCTGGACTGTCAAGTTTCTAGACCATCAGGCTCTTTGCTATTTTTGACCTAGTTGATAGGTGATGTTGGTGTGAGAAGTACACCAATTCTGGAGATGCAATGGCCGGCGGAAGAGGTTGGAGGTGCGCCGTTTTTTTTTAACACCATGTGTGCATGTACTAAAAAACTGCATACTTGTTGTTAAATACATTTAACTCAGTCTAATGGTCTAGAAAATTGACACGCTTGTAACATCATCAGCACAGGCGCCCTTGTGATGCTGAGGCAGTTTGGCTCCACTCCTTAAGGACCTAGAGTGATACCAATTTCTACAAACAGGAGTGGACTCTGTGCGCTAGCACCTCACGGGCGAATTGAATGCATGTCAATAAGTTTCAAGCAAGGAAACCAAATCCCAACACTTTTTAGAGAGATGTTGTTACTATATTGATGATGCAGTGTTTTAGTATGTTAATTGTATTTTGTTAATAGGGAAGGAATGACAGTGCAGATGAGAAGTAAAAATAAATACAGGATTGAGACAACCGTCTGCGGCTCTGGCCCGACTGCCCCTTTCCTTTGAGCGGCTCCTCAATGTTTTAGAAAACAGGTGGAGGACATTGTCTCCTTTAGATTTGCCCCCTCTTGTGATGCTAATGCAGTTTGGGCTCCATTCCTTGAATTCCATTCCCTTCCGTAGGTCCAGTGTTGCGTTCTAAGGAGAGTTTGCTGTGCATTAGCACCTCACGGGCGAACTGTATTTATGTTGGTAAGTTTTGCGTGAGCAGACCGGTTGATGACGCTTGCATGCTGGACTGTCAAGTTTCTAGACCATCAGGCTCTTTGCTATTTTTGACCTAGTTGATAGGTGATGTTGGTGTGAGAAGTACACCAATTCTGGAGATGGAATGGCCGGCGGAAGAGGTTGGAGGTGCGCCGTTTTTTTTTTAACACCATGTGTGCATGTACTAAAAAACTGCATTCTTGTTGTTAAATACATTTAACTCAGTCTAATGGTCTAGAAAATTGACACGCTTGTAACATCATCAGCACAGGCGCCCTTGTGATGCTGAGGCAGTTTGGCTCCACTCCTTAAGGACCTAGAGTGATACCAATTTCTACAAACAGGAGTGGACTCTGTGCGCTAGCACCTCACGGGCGAATTGAATGCATGTCAATAAGTTTCAAGCAAGGAAACCAAATCCCAACACTTTTTAGAGAGACGTTGTTACTATATTGATGATGCAGTGTTTTAGTATGTTAATTGTATTTTGTTAATAGGGAAGGAATGACAGTGCAGATGAGAAGTAAAAATAAATACAGGATGGAGACAACCGTCTGCGGCTCTGGCCCGACTGCCCCTTTCCTTTGAGCGGCTCCTCAATGTTTTAGGAAACAGGTGGAGGACATTGTCTCCTTTAGAATTGGCCCCCTTGTGATGCTAATGCAGTTTGGGCTCCATTCCTTGAACTCCATTCCCTTCCGTAGGTCGAATGTTGCGTTCTAAGGAGAGTTTGCTGTGCATTAGCACCTCACGGGCGAACTGTATTTATGTTGGTAAGTTTTGCGTGAGCAGACCGGTTGATGACGCTTGCATGCTGGACTGTCAAGTTTCTAGACCATCAGGCTCTTTGCTATTTTTGACCTAGTTGATAGGTGATGTTGGTGTGAGAAGTACACCAATTCTGGAGATGGAATGGCCGGCGGAAGGGGTTGGAGGTGCGCCGTTTTTTTTTTAACACCATGTGTGCATGTACTAAAAAACTGCATTCTTGTTGTTAAATACATTTAACTCAGTCTAATGGTCTAGAAAATTGACACGCTTGTAACATCATCAGCACGGGCGCCCTTGTGATGCTGAGGCAGTTTGGCTCCACTCCTTAAGGACCTAGAGTGATACCAATTTCTGCAAACAGGAGTGGACTCTGTGCGCTAGCACCTCACGGGCGAATTGAATGCATGTCAATAAGTTTCAAGCAAGGAAACCAAATCCCAACACTTTTTAGAGAGATGTTGTTCCTATATTGATGATGCAGTGTTTTAGTATGTTAATTGTATTTTGTTAACAGGGAAGGAATGACAGTGCAGATGAGAAGTAAAAATAAAAACAGGATGGAGACAACCGTCTGCGGCTCTGGCCCGACTGCCCCTTTCCTTTGAGCGGCTCCTCAATGTTTTAGAAAACAGGTGGAGGACATTGTCTCCTTTAGATTTGCCCCCTCTTGTGATGCTAATGCAGTTTGGGCTCCATTCCTTGAATTCCATTCCCTTCCGTAGGTCCAGTGTTGAGTTCTACGGAGAGTTTGCTGTGCATTAGCACCTCACGGGCGAACTGTATTTATGTTGGTAAGTTTTGCGTGAGCAGACCGGTTGATGACGCTTGCATGCTGGACTGTCAAGTTTCTAGACCATCAGGCTCTTTGCTATTTTTGACCTAGTTGATAGGTGATGTTGGTGTGAGAAGTACACCAATTCTGGAGATGGAATGGCCGGCGGAAGGGGTTGGAGGTGCGCCGTTTTTTTTTTAACACCATGTGTGCATGTACTAAAGAACTGCATACTTGTTGTTAAATACATTTAACTCAGTCTAATGGTCTAGAAAATTGACACGCTTGTAACATCATCAGCACGGGCGCCCTTGTGATGCTGAGGCAGTTTGGCTCCACTCCTTAAGGACCTAGAGTGATACCAATTTCTACAAACAGGAGTGGACTCTGTGCGCTAGCACCTCACGGGCGAATTGAATGCATGTCAATAAGTTTCAAGCAAGGAAACCAAATCCCAACACTTTTTAGAGAGACGTTGTTACTATATTGATGATGCAGTGTTTTAGTATGTTAATTGTATTTTGTTAATAGGGAAGGAATGACAGTGCAGATGAGAAGTAAAAATAAATACAGGATGGAGACAACCGTCTGCGGCTCTGGCCCGACTGCCCCTTTCCTTTGAGCGGCTCCTCAATGTTTTAGGAAACAGGTGGAGGACATTGTCTCCTTTAGAATTGGCCCCCTTGTGATGCTAATGCAGTTTGGGCTCCATTCCTTGAACTCCATTCCCTTCCGTAGGTCGAATGTTGCGTTCTAAGGAGAGTTTGCTGTGCATTAGCACCTCACGGGCGAACTGTATTTATGTTGGTAAGTTTTGCGTGAGCAGACCGGTTGATGACGCTTGCATGCTGGACTGTCAAGTTTCTAGACCATCAGGCTCTTTGCTATTTTTGACCTAGTTGATAGGTGATGTTGGTGTGAGAAGTACACCAATTCTGGAGATGGAATGGCCGGCGGAAGGGGTTGGAGGTGCGCCGTTTTTTTTTAACACCATGTGTGCATGTACTAAAAAACTGCATACTTGTTGTTAAATACATTTAACTCAGTCTAATGGTCTAGAAAATTGACACGCTTGTAACATCATCAGCACGGGCGCCCTTGTGATGCTGAGGCAGTTTGGCTCCACTCCTTAAGGACCTAGAGTGATACCAATTTCTACAAACAGGAGTGGACTCTGTGCGCTAGCACCTCACGGGCGAATTGAATGCATGTCAATAAGTTTCAAGCAAGGAAACCAAATCCCAACACTTTTTAGAGAGATGTTGTTCCTATATTGATGATGCAGTGTTTTAGTATGTTAATTGTATTTTGTTAACAGGGAAGGAATGACAGTGCAGATGAGAAGTAAAAATAAAAACAGGATGGAGACAACCGTCTGCGGCTCTGGCCCGACTGCCCCTTTCCTTTGAGCGGCTCCTCAATGTTTTAGAAAACAGGTGGAGGACATTGTCTCCTTTAGATTTGCCCCCTCTTGTGATGCTAATGCAGTTTGGGCTCCATTCCTTGAATTCCATTCCCTTCCGTAGGTCCAGTGTTGAGTTCTACGGAGAGTTTGCTGTGCATTAGCACCTCACGGGCGAACTGTATTTATGTTGGTAAGTTTTGCGTGAGCAGACCGGTTGATGACGCTTGCATGCTGGACTGTCAAGTTTCTAGACCATCAGGCTCTTTGCTATTTTTGACCTAGTTGATAGGTGATGTTGGTGTGAGAAGTACACCAATTCTGGAGATGGAATGGCCGGCGGAAGGGGTTGGAGGTGCGCCGTTTTTTTTTTAACACCATGTGTGCATGTACTAAAGAACTGCATACTTGTTGTTAAATACATTTAACTCAGTCTAATGGTCTAGAAAATTGACACGCTTGTAACATCATCAGCACCGGGCGCCCTTGTGATGCTGAGGCAGTTTGACCCCGCTCCTTAAGGACCTAAAGTGATACCAATTTCTACAAATAGGAGTGGACTCTGTGCGCCAGCACCTCACGGGCAAATTGAATGCATGTCAATAAGTTTCAAGCAAGGAAACCAAATCCCAACACTTTTTAGAGAGACGTTGTTACTATATTGATGATGCAGTGTTTTAGTATGTTAATTGTATTTTGTTAATAAGGAAGGAATGACAGTGCAGATGAGAAGTAAAAATAAATACAGGATGGAGACAACCGTCTGCGGCTCTGGCCCGACTGCCCCTTTCCTTTGAGCGGCTCCTCAATGTTTTAGGAAACAGGTGGAGGACATTGTCTCCTTTAGAATTGGCCCCCTTGTGATGCTAATGCAGTTTGGGCTCCATTCCTTGAACTCCATTCCCTTCCGTAGGTCGAATGTTGCGTTCTAAGGAGAGTTTGCTGTGCATTAGCACCTCACGGGCGAACTGTATTTATGTTGGTAAGTTTTGCGTGAGCAGACCGGTTGATGACGCTTGCATGCTGGACTGTCAAGTTTCTAGACCATCAGGCTCTTTGCTATTTTTGACCTAGTTGATAGGTGATGTTGGTGTGAGAAGTACAACAATTCTGGAGATGGAATGGCCGGCGGAAGGGGTTGGAGATGCGCCGTTTTTTTTTTAACACCATGTGTGCATGTACTAAAAAACTGCATACTTGTTGTTAAATACATTTAACTCAGTCTAATGGTCTAGAAAATTGACACGCTTGTAACATCATCAGCACGGGCGCCCTTGTGATGCTGAGGCAGTTTGGCTCCACTCCTTAAGGACCTAGAGTGATACCAATTTCTACAAACAGGAGTGGACTCTGTGCGCTAGCACCTCACGGGCGAATTGAATGCATGTCAATAAGTTTCAAGCAAGGAAACCAAATCCCAACACTTTTTAGAGAGATGTTGTTCCTATATTGATGATGCAGTGTTTTAGTATGTTAATTGTATTTTGTTAACAGGGAAGGAATGACAGTGCAGATGAGAAGTAAAAATAAAAACAGGATGGAGACAACCGTCTGCGGCTCTGGCCCGACTGCCCCTTTCCTTTGAGCGGCTCCTCAATGTTTTAGAAAACAGGTGGAGGACATTGTCTCCTTTAGATTTGCCCCCTCTTGTGATGCTAATGCAGTTTGGGCTCCATTCCTTGAATTCCATTCCCTTCCGTAGGTCGAGTGTTGAGTTCTACGGAGAGTTTGCTGTGCATTAGCACCTCACGGGCGAACTGTATTTATGTTGGTAAGTTTTGCGTGAGCAGACCGGTTGATGACGCTTGCATGCTGGACTGTCAAGTTTCTAGACCATCAGGCTCTTTGCTATTTTTGACCTAGTTGATAGGTGATGTTGGTGTGAGAAGTACACCAATTCTGGAGATGGAATGGCCGGCGGAAGAGGTTGGAGGTGCGCCGTTTTTTTTTTAACACCATGTGTGCATGTACTAAAGAACTGCATACTTGTTGTTAAATACATTTAACTCAGTCTAATGGTCTAGAAAATTGACACGCTTGTAACATCATCAGCACCGGGCGCCCTTGTGATGCTGAGGCAGTTTGACCCCGCTCCTTAAGGACCTAAAGTGATACCAATTTCTACAAATAGGAGTGGACTCTGTGCGCCAGCACCTCACGGGCGAATTGAATGCATGTCAATAAGTTTCAAGCAAGGAAACCAAATCCCAACACTTTTTAGAGAGACGTTGTTACTATATTGATGATGCAGTGTTTTAGTATGTTAATTGTATTTTGTTAATAAGGAAGGAATGACAGTGCAGATGAGAAGTAAAAATAAATACAGGATGGAGACAACCGTCTGCGGCTCTGGCCCGACTGCCCCTTTCCTTTGAGCGGCTCCTCAATGTTTTAGGAAACAGGTGGAGGACATTGTCTCCTTTAGAATTGGCCCCCTTGTGATGCTAATGCAGTTTGGGCTCCATTCCTTGAACTCCATTCCCTTCCGTAGGTCGAATGTTGCGTTCTAAGGAGAGTTTGCTGTGCATTAGCACCTCACGGGCGAACTGTATTTATGTTGGTAAGTTTTGCGTGAGCAGACCGGTTGATGACGCTTGCATGCTGGACTGTCAAGTTTCTAGACCATCAGGCTCTTTGCTATTTTTGACCTAGTTGATAGGTGATGTTGGTGTGAGAAGTACACCAATTCTGGAGATGGAATGGCCGGCGGAAGGGGTTGGAGGTGCGCCGTTTTTTTTTTAACACCATGTGTGCATGTACTAAAGAACTGCATACTTGTTGTTAAATACATTTAACTCAGTCTAATGGTCTAGAAAATTGACACGCTTGTAACATCATCAGCACGGGCGCCCTTGTGATGCTGAGGCAGTTTGGCTCCACTCCTTAAGGACCTAGAGTGATACCAATTTCTACAAACAGGAGTGGACTCTGTGCGCTAGCACCTCACGGGCGAATTGAATGCATGTCAATAAGTTTCAAGCAAGGAAACCAAATCCCAACACTTTTTAGAGAGACGTTGTTACTATATTGATGATGCAGTGTTTTAGTATGTTAATTGTATTTTGTTAATAGGGAAGGAATGACAGTGCAGATGAGAAGTAAAAATAAATACAGGATGGAGACAACCGTCTGCGGCTCTGGCCCGACTGCCCCTTTCCTTTGAGCGGCTCCTCAATGTTTTAGGAAACAGGTGGAGGACATTGTCTCCTTTAGAATTGGCCCCCTTGTGATGCTAATGCAGTTTGGGCTCCATTCCTTGAACTCCATTCCCTTCCGTAGGTCGAATGTTGCGTTCTAAGGAGAGTTTGCTGTGCATTAGCACCTCACGGGCGAACTGTATTTATGTTGGTAAGTTTTGCATGAGCAGACCGGTTGATGACGCTTGCATGCTGGACTGTCAAGTTTCTAGACCATCAGGCTCTTTGCTATTTTTGACCTAGTTGATAGGTGATGTTGGTGTGAGAAGTACACCAATTCTGGAGATGGAATGGCCGGCGGAAGGGGTTGGAGGTGCGCCGTTTTTTTTTAACACCATGTGTGCATGTACTAAAAAACTGCATACTTGTTGTTAAATACATTTAACTCAGTCTAATGGTCTAGAAAATTGACACGCTTGTAACATCATCAGCACGGGCGCCCTTGTGATGCTGAGGCAGTTTGGCTCCACTCCTTAAGGACCTAGAGTGATACCAATTTCTACAAACAGGAGTGGACTCTGTGCGCTAGCACCTCACGGGCGAATTGAATGCATGTCAATAAGTTTCAAGCAAGGAAACCAAATCCCAACACTTTTTAGAGAGATGTTGTTCCTATATTGATGATGCAGTGTTTTAGTATGTTAATTGTATTTTGTTAACAGGGAAGGAATGACAGTGCAGATGAGAAGTAAAAATAAAAACAGGATGGAGACAACCGTCTGCGGCTCTGGCCCGACTGCCCCTTTCCTTTGAGCGGCTCCTCAATGTTTTAGGAAACAGGTGGAGGACATTGTCTCCTTTAGAATTGGCCCCCTTGTGATGCTAATGCAGTTTGGGCTCCATTCCTTGAACTCCATTCCCTTCCGTAGGTCGAATGTTGCGTTCTAAGGAGAGTTTGCTGTGCATTAGCACCTCACGGGCGAACTGTATTTATGTTGGTAAGTTTTGCGTGAGCAGACCGGTTGATGACGCTTGCATGCTGGACTGTCAAGTTTCTAGACCATCAGGCTCTTTGCTATTTTTGACCTAGTTGATAGGTGATGTTGGTGTGAGAAGTACACCAATTCTGGAGATGGAATGGCCGGCGGAAGGGGTTGGAGGTGCGCCGTTTTTTTTTTAACACCATGTGTGCATGTACTAAAGAACTGCATACTTGTTGTTAAATACATTTAACTCAGTCTAATGGTCTAGAAAATTGACACGCTTGTAACATCATCAGCACGGGCGCCCTTGTGATGCTGAGGCAGTTTGGCTCCACTCCTTAAGGACCTAGAGTGATACCAATTTCTACAAACAGGAGTGGACTCTGTGCGCTAGCACCTCACGGGCGAATTGAATGCATGTCAATAAGTTTCAAGCAAGGAAACCAAATCCCAACACTTTTTAGAGAGACGTTGTTACTATATTGATGATGCAGTGTTTTAGTATGTTAATTGTATTTTGTTAATAGGGAAGGAATGACAGTGCAGATGAGAAGTAAAAATAAATACAGGATGGAGACAACCGTCTGCGGCTCTGGCCCGACTGCCCCTTTCCTTTGAGCGGCTCCTCAATGTTTTAGGAAACAGGTGGAGGACATTGTCTCCTTTAGAATTGGCCCCCTTGTGATGCTAATGCAGTTTGGGCTCCATTCCTTGAACTCCATTCCCTTCCGTAGGTCGAATGTTGCGTTCTAAGGAGAGTTTGCTGTGCATTAGCACCTCACGGGCGAACTGTATTTATGTTGGTAAGTTTTGCGTGAGCAGACCGGTTGATGACGCTTGCATGCTGGACTGTCAAGTTTCTAGACCATCAGGCTCTTTGCTATTTTTGACCTAGTTGATAGGTGATGTTGGTGTGAGAAGTACACCAATTCTGGAGATGGAATGGCCGGCGGAAGGGGTTGGAGGTGCGCCGTTTTTTTTTAACACCATGTGTGCATGTACTAAAAAACTGCATACTTGTTGTTAAATACATTTAACTCAGTCTAATGGTCTAGAAAATTGACACGCTTGTAACATCATCAGCACGGGCGCCCTTGTGATGCTGAGGCAGTTTGGCTCCACTCCTTAAGGACCTAGAGTGATACCAATTTCTACAAACAGGAGTGGACTCTGTGCGCTAGCACCTCACGGGCGAATTGAATGCATGTCAATAAGTTTCAAGCAAGGAAACCAAATCCCAACACTTTTTAGAGAGATGTTGTTCCTATATTGATGATGCAGTGTTTTAGTATGTTAATTGTATTTTGTTAACAGGGAAGGAATGACAGTGCAGATGAGAAGTAAAAATAAAAACAGGATGGAGACAACCGTCTGCGGCTCTGGCCCGACTGCCCCTTTCCTTTGAGCGGCTCCTCAATGTTTTAGAAAACAGGTGGAGGACATTGTCTCCTTTAGATTTGCCCCCTCTTGTGATGCTAATGCAGTTTGGGCTCCATTCCTTGAATTCCATTCCCTTCCGTAGGTCCAGTGTTGAGTTCTACGGAGAGTTTGCTGTGCATTAGCACCTCACGGGCGAACTGTATTTATGTTGGTAAGTTTTGCGTGAGCAGACCGGTTGATGACGCTTGCATGCTGGAATGTCAAGTTTCTAGACCATCAGGCTCTTTGCTATTTTTGACCTAGTTGATAGGTGATGTTGGTGTGAGAAGTACACCAATTCTGGAGATGGAATGGCCGGCGGAAGGGGTTGGAGGTGCGCCGTTTTTTTTTTAACACCATGTGTGCATGTACTAAAGAACTGCATACTTGTTGTTAAATACATTTAACTCAGTCTAATGGTCTAGAAAATTGACACGCTTGTAACATCATCAGCACCGGGCGCCCTTGTGATGCTGAGGCAGTTTGACCCCGCTCCTTAAGGACCTAAAGTGATACCAATTTCTACAAATAGGAGTGGACTCTGTGCGCCAGCACCTCACGGGCAAATTGAATGCATGTCAATAAGTTTCAAGCAAGGAAACCAAATCCCAACACTTTTTAGAGAGACGTTGTTACTATATTGATGATGCAGTGTTTTAGTATGTTAATTGTATTTTGTTAATAAGGAAGGAATGACAGTGCAGATGAGAAGTAAAAATAAATACAGGATGGAGACAACCGTCTGCGGCTCTGGCCCGACTGCCCCTTTCCTTTGAGCGGCTCCTCAATGTTTTAGGAAACAGGTGGAGGACATTGTCTCCTTTAGAATTGGCCCCCTTGTGATGCTAATGCAGTTTGGGCTCCATTCCTTGAACTCCATTCCCTTCCGTAGGTCGAATGTTGCGTTCTAAGGAGAGTTTGCTGTGCATTAGCACCTCACGGGCGAACTGTATTTATGTTGGTAAGTTTTGCGTGAGCAGACCGGTTGATGACGCTTGCATGCTGGACTGTCAAGTTTCTAGACCATCAGGCTCTTTGCTATTTTTGACCTAGTTGATAGGTGATGTTGGTGTGAGAAGTACAACAATTCTGGAGATGGAATGGCCGGCGGAAGGGGTTGGAGGTGCGCCGTTTTTTTTTTAACACCATGTGTGCATGTACTAAAAAACTGCATTCTTGTTGTTAAATACATTTAACTCAGTCTAATGGTCTAGAAAATTGACACGCTTGTAACATCATCAGCACGGGCGCCCTTGTGATGCTGAGGCAGTTTGGCTCCACTCCTTAAGGACCTAGAGTGATACCAATTTCTACAAACAGGAGTGGACTCTGTGCGCTAGCACCTCACGGGCGAATTGAATGCATGTCAATAAGTTTCAAGCAAGGAAACCAAATCCCAACACTTTTTAGAGAGATGTTGTTCCTATATTGATGATGCAGTGTTTTAGTATGTTAATTGTATTTTGTTAACAGGGAAGGAATGACAGTGCAGATGAGAAGTAAAAATAAAAACAGGATGGAGACAACCGTCTGCGGCTCTGGCCCGACTGCCCCTTTCCTTTGAGCGGCTCCTCAATGTTTTAGAAAACAGGTGGAGGACATTGTCTCCTTTAGATTTGCCCCCTCTTGTGATGCTAATGCAGTTTGGGCTCCATTCCTTGAATTCCATTCCCTTCCGTAGGTCCAGTGTTGAGTTCTACGGAGAGTTTGCTGTGCATTAGCACCTCACGGGCGAACTGTATTTATGTTGGTAAGTTTTGCGTGAGCAGACCGGTTGATGACGCTTGCATGCTGGACTGTCAAGTTTCTAGACCATCAGGCTCTTTGCTATTTTTGACCTAGTTGATAGGTGATGTTGGTGTGAGAAGTACACCAATTCTGGAGATGGAATGGCCGGCGGAAGGGGTTGGAGGTGCGCCGTTTTTTTTTAACACCATGTGTGCATGTACTAAAGAACTGCATACTTGTTGTTAAATACATTTAACTCAGTCTAATGGTCTAGAAAATTGACACGCTTGTAACATCATCAGCACGGGCGCCCTTGTGATGCTGAGGCAGTTTGGCTCCACTCCTTAAGGACCTAGAGTGATACCAATTTCTACAAACAGGAGTGGACTCTGTGCGCTAGCACCTCACGGGCGAATTGAATGCATGTCAATAAGTTTCAAGCAAGGAAACCAAATCCCAACACTTTTTAGAGAGATGTTGTTCCTATATTGATGATGCAGTGTTTTAGTATGTTAATTGTATTTTGTTAACAGGGAAGGAATGACAGTGCAGATGAGAAGTAAAAATAAAAACAGGATGGAGACAACCGTCTGCGGCTCTGGCCCGACTGCCCCTTTCCTTTGAGCGGCTCCTCAATGTTTTAGAAAACAGGTGGAGGACATTGTCTCCTTTAGATTTGCCCCCTCTTGTGATGCTAATGCAGTTTGGGCTCCATTCCTTGAATTCCATTCCCTTCCGTAGGTCGAGTGTTGAGTTCTACGGAGAGTTTGCTGTGCATTAGCACCTCACGGGCGAACTGTATTTATGTTGGTAAGTTTTGCGTGAGCAGACCGGTTGATGACGCTTGCATGCTGGACTGTCAAGTTTCTAGACCATCAGGCTCTTTGCTATTTTTGACCTAGTTGATAGGTGATGTTGGTGTGAGAAGTACACCAATTCTGGAGATGGAATGGCCGGCGGAAGAGGTTGGAGGTGCGCCGTTTTTTTTTTAACACCATGTGTGCATGTACTAAAGAACTGCATACTTGTTGTTAAATACATTTAACTCAGTCTAATGGTCTAGAAAATTGACACGCTTGTAACATCATCAGCACCGGGCGCCCTTGTGATGCTGAGGCAGTTTGACCCCGCTCCTTAAGGACCTAAAGTGATACCAATTTCTACAAATAGGAGTGGACTCTGTGCGCCAGCACCTCACGGGCGAATTGAATGCATGTCAATAAGTTTCAAGCAAGGAAACCAAATCCCAACACTTTTTAGAGAGACGTTGTTACTATATTGATGATGCAGTGTTTTAGTATGTTAATTGTATTTTGTTAATAAGGAAGGAATGACAGTGCAGATGAGAAGTAAAAATAAATACAGGATGGAGACAACCGTCTGCGGCTCTGGCCCGACTGCCCCTTTCCTTTGAGCGGCTCCTCAATGTTTTAGGAAACAGGTGGAGGACATTGTCTCCTTTAGAATTGGCCCCCTTGTGATGCTAATGCAGTTTGGGCTCCATTCCTTGAACTCCATTCCCTTCCGTAGGTCGAATGTTGCGTTCTAAGGAGAGTTTGCTGTGCATTAGCACCTCACGGGCGAACTGTATTTATGTTGGTAAGTTTTGCGTGAGCAGACCGGTTGATGACGCTTGCATGCTGGACTGTCAAGTTTCTAGACCATCAGGCTCTTTGCTATTTTTGACCTAGTTGATAGGTGATGTTGGTGTGAGAAGTACACCAATTCTGGAGATGGAATGGCCGGCGGAAGGGGTTGGAGGTGCGCCGTTTTTTTTTTAACACCATGTGTGCATGTACTAAAGAACTGCATACTTGTTGTTAAATACATTTAACTCAGTCTAATGGTCTAGAAAATTGACACGCTTGTAACATCATCAGCACGGGCGCCCTTGTGATGCTGAGGCAGTTTGGCTCCACTCCTTAAGGACCTAGAGTGATACCAATTTCTACAAACAGGAGTGGACTCTGTGCGCTAGCACCTCACGGGCGAATTGAATGCATGTCAATAAGTTTCAAGCAAGGAAACCAAATCCCAACACTTTTTAGAGAGACGTTGTTACTATATTGATGATGCAGTGTTTTAGTATGTTAATTGTATTTTGTTAATAGGGAAGGAATGACAGTGCAGATGAGAAGTAAAAATAAATACAGGATGGAGACAACCGTCTGCGGCTCTGGCCCGACTGCCCCTTTCCTTTGAGCGGCTCCTCAATGTTTTAGGAAACAGGTGGAGGACATTGTCTCCTTTAGAATTGGCCCCCTTGTGATGCTAATGCAGTTTGGGCTCCATTCCTTGAACTCCATTCCCTTCCGTAGGTCGAATGTTGCGTTCTAAGGAGAGTTTGCTGTGCATTAGCACCTCACGGGCGAACTGTATTTATGTTGGTAAGTTTTGCGTGAGCAGACCGGTTGATGACGCTTGCATGCTGGACTGTCAAGTTTCTAGACCATCAGGCTCTTTGCTATTTTTGACCTAGTTGATAGGTGATGTTGGTGTGAGAAGTACACCAATTCTGGAGATGGAATGGCCGGCGGAAGGGGTTGGAGGTGCGCCGTTTTTTTTTAACACCATGTGTGCATGTACTAAAAAACTGCATACTTGTTGTTAAATACATTTAACTCAGTCTAATGGTCTAGAAAATTGACACGCTTGTAACATCATCAGCACGGGCGCCCTTGTGATGCTGAGGCAGTTTGGCTCCACTCCTTAAGGACCTAGAGTGATACCAATTTCTACAAACAGGAGTGGACTCTGTGCGCTAGCACCTCACGGGCGAATTGAATGCATGTCAATAAGTTTCAAGCAAGGAAACCAAATCCCAACACTTTTTAGAGAGATGTTGTTCCTATATTGATGATGCAGTGTTTTAGTATGTTAATTGTATTTTGTTAACAGGGAAGGAATGACAGTGCAGATGAGAAGTAAAAATAAAAACAGGATGGAGACAACCGTCTGCGGCTCTGGCCCGACTGCCCCTTTCCTTTGAGCGGCTCCTCAATGTTTTAGAAAACAGGTGGAGGACATTGTCTCCTTTAGATTTGCCCCCTCTTGTGATGCTAATGCAGTTTGGGCTCCATTCCTTGAATTCCATTCCCTTCCGTAGGTCCAGTGTTGAGTTCTACGGAAAGTTTGCTGTGCATTAGCACCTCACGGGCGAACTGTATTTATGTTGGTAAGTTTTGCGTGAGCAGACCGGTTGATGACGCTTGCATGCTGGACTGTCAAGTTTCTAGACCATCAGGCTCTTTGCTATTTTTGACCTAGTTGATAGGTGATGTTGGTGTGAGAAGTACACCAATTCTGGAGATGGAATGGCCGGCGGAAGGGGTTGGAGGTGCGCCGTTTTTTTTTTAACACCATGTGTGCATGTACTAAAGAACTGCATACTTGTTGTTAAATACATTTAACTCAGTCTAATGGTCTAGAAAATTGACACGCTTGTAACATCATCAGCACCGGGCGCCCTTGTGATGCTGAGGCAGTTTGACCCCGCTCCTTAAGGACCTAAAGTGATACCAATTTCTACAAATAGGAGTGGACTCTGTGCGCCAGCACCTCACGGGCAAATTGAATGCATGTCAATAAGTTTCAAGCAAGGAAACCAAATCCCAACACTTTTTAGAGAGACGTTGTTACTATATTGATGATGCAGTGTTTTAGTATGTTAATTGTATTTTGTTAATAAGGAAGGAATGACAGTGCAGATGAGAAGTAAAAATAAATACAGGATGGAGACAACCGTCTGCGGCTCTGGCCCGACTGCCCCTTTCCTTTGAGCGGCTCCTCAATGTTTTAGGAAACAGGTGGAGGACATTGTCTCCTTTAGAATTGGCCCCCTTGTGATGCTAATGCAGTTTGGGCTCCATTCCTTGAACTCCATTCCCTTCCGTAGGTCGAATGTTGCGTTCTAAGGAGAGTTTGCTGTGCATTAGCACCTCACGGGCGAACTGTATTTATGTTGGTAAGTTTTGCGTGAGCAGACCGGTTGATGACGCTTGCATGCTGGACTGTCAAGTTTCTAGACCATCAGGCTCTTTGCTATTTTTGACCTAGTTGATAGGTGATGTTGGTGTGAGAAGTACAACAATTCTGGAGATGGAATGGCCGGCGGAAGGGGTTGGAGGTGCGCCGTTTTTTTTTTAACACCATGTGTGCATGTACTAAAAAACTGCATTCTTGTTGTTAAATACATTTAACTCAGTCTAATGGTCTAGAAAATTGACACGCTTGTAACATCATCAGCACGGGCGCCCTTGTGATGCTGAGGCAGTTTGGCTCCACTCCTTAAGGACCTAGAGTGATACCAATTTCTACAAACAGGAGTGGACTCTGTGCGCTAGCACCTCACGGGCGAATTGAATGCATGTCAATAAGTTTCAAGCAAGGAAACCAAATCCCAACACTTTTTAGAGAGATGTTGTTCCTATATTGATGATGCAGTGTTTTAGTATGTTAATTGTATTTTGTTAACAGGGAAGGAATGACAGTGCAGATGAGAAGTAAAAATAAAAACAGGATGGAGACAACCGTCTGCGGCTCTGGCCCGACTGCCCCTTTCCTTTGAGCGGCTCCTCAATGTTTTAGAAAACAGGTGGAGGACATTGTCTCCTTTAGATTTGCCCCCTCTTGTGATGCTAATGCAGTTTGGGCTCCATTCCTTGAATTCCATTCCCTTCCGTAGGTCCAGTGTTGAGTTCTACGGAGAGTTTGCTGTGCATTAGCACCTCACGGGCGAACTGTATTTATGTTGGTAAGTTTTGCGTGAGCAGACCGGTTGATGACGCTTGCATGCTGGACTGTCAAGTTTCTAGACCATCAGGCTCTTTGCTATTTTTGACCTAGTTGATAGGTGATGTTGGTGTGAGAAGTACACCAATTCTGGAGATGGAATGGCCGGCGGAAGGGGTTGGAGGTGCGCCGTTTTTTTTTTAACACCATGTGTGCATGTACTAAAGAACTGCATACTTGTTGTTAAATACATTTAACTCAGTCTAATGGTCTAGAAAATTGACACGCTTGTAACATCATCAGCACGGGCGCCCTTGTGATGCTGAGGCAGTTTGGCTCCACTCCTTAAGGACCTAGAGTGATACCAATTTCTACAAACAGGAGTGGACTCTGTGCGCTAGCACCTCACGGGCGAATTGAATGCATGTCAATAAGTTTCAAGCAAGGAAACCAAATCCCAACACTTTTTAGAGAGACGTTGTTACTATATTGATGATGCAGTGTTTTAGTATGTTAATTGTATTTTGTTAATAGGGAAGGAATGACAGTGCAGATGAGAAGTAAAAATAAATACAGGATGGAGACAACCGTCTGCGGCTCTGGCCCGACTGCCCCTTTCCTTTGAGCGGCTCCTCAATGTTTTAGGAAACAGGTGGAGGACATTGTCTCCTTTAGAATTGGCCCCCTTGTGATGCTAATGCAGTTTGGGCTCCATTCCTTGAACTCCATTCCCTTCCGTAGGTCGAATGTTGCGTTCTAAGGAGAGTTTGCTGTGCATTAGCACCTCACGGGCGAACTGTATTTATGTTGGTAAGTTTTGCGTGAGCAGACCGGTTGATGACGCTTGCATGCTGGACTGTCAAGTTTCTAGACCATCAGGCTCTTTGCTATTTTTGACCTAGTTGATAGGTGATGTTGGTGTGAGAAGTACACCAATTCTGGAGATGGAATGGCCGGCGGAAGGGGTTGGAGATGCGCCGTTTTTTTTTTAACACCATGTGTGCATGTACTAAAAAACTGCATACTTGTTGTTAAATACATTTAACTCAGTCTAATGGTCTAGAAAATTGACACGCTTGTAACATCATCAGCACGGGCGCCCTTGTGATGCTGAGGCAGTTTGGCTCCACTCCTTAAGGACCTAGAGTGATACCAATTTCTACAAACAGGAGTGGACTCTGTGCGCTAGCACCTCACGGGCGAATTGAATGCATGTCAATAAGTTTCAAGCAAGGAAACCAAATCCCAACACTTTTTAGAGAGATGTTGTTCCTATATTGATGATGCAGTGTTTTAGTATGTTAATTGTATTTTGTTAACAGGGAAGGAATGACAGTGCAGATGAGAAGTAAAAATAAAAACAGGATGGAGACAACCGTCTGCGGCTCTGGCCCGACTGCCCCTTTCCTTTGAGCGGCTCCTCAATGTTTTAGAAAACAGGTGGAGGACATTGTCTCCTTTAGATTTGCCCCCTCTTGTGATGCTAATGCAGTTTGGGCTCCATTCCTTGAATTCCATTCCCTTCCGTAGGTCCAGTGTTGAGTTCTACGGAGAGTTTGCTGTGCATTAGCACCTCACGGGCGAACTGTATTTATGTTGGTAAGTTTTGCGTGAGCAGACCGGTTGATGACGCTTGCATGCTGGACTGTCAAGTTTCTAGACCATCAGGCTCTTTGCTATTTTTGACCTAGTTGATAGGTGATGTTGGTGTGAGAAGTACACCAATTCTGGAGATGGAATGGCCGGCGGAAGAGGTTGGAGGTGCGCCGTTTTTTTTTTAACACCATGTGTGCATGTACTAAAGAACTGCATACTTGTTGTTAAATACATTTAACTCAGTCTAATGGTCTAGAAAATTGACACGCTTGTAACATCATCAGCACCGGGCGCCCTTGTGATGCTGAGGCAGTTTGACCCCGCTCCTTAAGGACCTAAAGTGATACCAATTTCTACAAATAGGAGTGGACTCTGTGCGCCAGCACCTCACGGGCGAATTGAATGCATGTCAATAAGTTTCAAGCAAGGAAACCAAATCCCAACACTTTTTAGAGAGACGTTGTTACTATATTGATGATGCAGTGTTTTAGTATGTTAATTGTATTTTGTTAATAAGGAAGGAATGACAGTGCAGATGAGAAGTAAAAATAAATACAGGATGGAGACAACCGTCTGCGGCTCTGGCCCGACTGCCCCTTTCCTTTGAGCGGCTCCTCAATGTTTTAGGAAACAGGTGGAGGACATTGTCTCCTTTAGAATTGGCCCCCTTGTGATGCTAATGCAGTTTGGGCTCCATTCCTTGAACTCCATTCCCTTCCGTAGGTCGAATGTTGCGTTCTAAGGAGAGTTTGCTGTGCATTAGCACCTCACGGGCGAACTGTATTTATGTTGGTAAGTTTTGCGTGAGCAGACCGGTTGATGACGCTTGCATGCTGGACTGTCAAGTTTCTAGACCATCAGGCTCTTTGCTATTTTTGACCTAGTTGATAGGTGATGTTGGTGTGAGAAATACACCAATTCTGGAGATGAAATGGCCGGCGGAAGGGGTTGGAGGTGCGCCGTTTTTTTTTAACACCATGTGTGCATGTACTAAAAAACTGCATACTTGTTGTTAAATACATTTAACTCAGTCTAATGGTCTAGAAAATTGACACGCTTGTAACATCATCAGCACAGGCGCCCTTGTGATGCTGAGGCAGTTTGGCTCCACTCCTTAAGGACCTAGAGTGATACCAATTTCTACAAACAGGAGTGGACTCTGTGCGCTAGCACCTCACGGGCGAATTGAATGCATGCCAATAAGTTTCAAGCAAGGAAACCAAATCCCAACACTTTTTAGAGAGATGTTGTTCCTATATTGATGATGCAGTGTTTTAGTATGTTAATTGTATTTTGTTAATAGGGAAGGAATGACAGTGCAGATGAGAAGTAAAAATAAATACAGGATGGAGACAACCGTCTGCGGCTCTGGCCCGACTGCCCCTTTCCTTTGAGCGGCTCCTCAATGTTTTAGGAAACAGGTGGAGGACATTGTCTCCTTTAGAATTGGCCCCCTTGTGATGCTAATGCAGTTTGGGCTCCATTCCTTGAACTCCATTCCCTTCCGTAGGTCGAGTGTTGCGTTCTAAGGAGAGTTTGCTGTGCATTAGCACCTCACGGGCGAACTGTATTTATGTTGGTAAGTTTTGCGTGAGCAGACCGGTTGATGACGCTTGCATGCTGGACTGTCAAGTTTCTAGACCATCAGGCTCTTTGCTATTTTTGACCTAGTTGATAGGTGATGTTGGTGTGAGAAGTACACCAATTCTGGAGATGGAATGGCCGGCGGAAGGGGTTGGAGGTGCGCCGTTTTTTTTTTAACACCATGTGTGCATGTACTAAAGAACTGCATACTTGTTGTTAAATACATTTAACTCAGTCTAATGGTCTAGAAAATTGACACGCTTGTAACATCATCAGCACGGGCGCCCTTGTGATGCTGAGGCAGTTTGGCTCCACTCCTTAAGGACCTAGAGTGATACCAATTTCTACAAACAGGAGTGGACTCTGTGCGCTAGCACCTCACGGGCGAATTGAATGCATGTCAATAAGTTTCAAGCAAGGAAACCAAATCCCAACACTTTTTAGAGAGACGTTGTTACTATATTGATGATGCAGTGTTTTAGTATGTTAATTGTATTTTGTTAATAGGGAAGGAATGACAGTGCAGATGAGAAGTAAAAATAAATACAGGATGGAGACAACCGTCTGCGGCTCTGGCCCGACTGCCCCTTTCCTTTGAGCGGCTCCTCAATGTTTTAGGAAACAGGTGGAGGACATTGTCTCCTTTAGAATTGGCCCCCTTGTGATGCTAATGCAGTTTGGGCTCCATTCCTTGAACTCCATTCCCTTCCGTAGGTCGAATGTTGCGTTCTAAGGAGAGTTTGCTGTGCATTAGCACCTCACGGGCGAACTGTATTTATGTTGGTAAGTTTTGCGTGAGCAGACCGGTTGATGACGCTTGCATGCTGGACTGTCAAGTTTCTAGACCATCAGGCTCTTTGCTATTTTTGACCTAGTTGATAGGTGATGTTGGTGTGAGAAGTACACCAATTCTGGAGATGGAATGGCCGGCGGAAGGGGTTGGAGATGCGCCGTTTTTTTTTTAACACCATGTGTGCATGTACTAAAAAACTGCATACTTGTTGTTAAATACATTTAACTCAGTCTAATGGTCTAGAAAATTGACACGATTGTAACATCATCAGCACGGGCGCCCTTGTGATGCTGAGGCAGTTTGGCTCCACTCCTTAAGGACCTAGAGTGATACCAATTTCTACAAACAGGAGTGGACTCTGTGCGCTAGCACCTCACGGGCGAATTGAATGCATGTCAATAAGTTTCAAGCAAGGAAACCAAATCCCAACACTTTTTAGAGAGATGTTGTTCCTATATTGATGATGCAGTGTTTTAGTATGTTAATTGTATTTTGTTAACAGGGAAGGAATGACAGTGCAGATGAGAAGTAAAAATAAAAACAGGATGGAGACAACCGTCTGCGGCTCTGGCCCGACTGCCCCTTTCCTTTGAGCGGCTCCTCAATGTTTTAGAAAACAGGTGGAGGACATTGTCTCCTTTAGATTTGCCCCCTCTTGTGATGCTAATGCAGTTTGGGCTCCATTCCTTGAATTCCATTCCCTTCCGTAGGTCCAGTGTTGAGTTCTACGGAGAGTTTGCTGTGCATTAGCACCTCACGGGCGAACTGTATTTATGTTGGTAAGTTTTGCGTGAGCAGACCGGTTGATGACGCTTGCATGCTGGACTGTCAAGTTTCTAGACCATCAGGCTCTTTGCTATTTTTGACCTAGTTGATAGGTGATGTTGGTGTGAGAAGTACACCAATTCTGGAGATGGAATGGCCGGCGGAAGGGGTTGGAGGTGCGCCGTTTTTTTTTTAACACCATGTGTGCATGTACTAAAGAACTGCATACTTGTTGTTAAATACATTTAACTCAGTCTAATGGTCTAGAAAATTGAAACGCTTGTAACATCATCAGCACGGGCGCCCTTGTGATGCTGAGGCAGTTTGACCCCGCTCCTTAAGGACCTAAAGTGATACCAATTTCTACAAATAGGAGTGGACTCTGTGCGCCAGCACCTCACGGGCGAATTGAATGCATGTCAATAAGTTTCAAGCAAGGAAACCAAATCCCAACACTTTTTAGAGAGACGTTGTTACTATATTGATGATGCAGTGTTTTAGTATGTTAATTGTATTTTGTTAATAAGGAAGGAATGACAGTGCAGATGAGAAGTAAAAATAAATACAGGATGGAGACAACCGTCTGCGGCTCTGGCCCGACTGCCCCTTTCCTTTGAGCGGCTCCTCAATGTTTTAGGAAACAGGTGGAGGACATTGTCTCCTTTAGAATTGGCCCCCTTGTGATGCTAATGCAGTTTGGGCTCCATTCCTTGAACTCCATTCCCTTCCGTAGGTCGAATGTTGCGTTCTAAGGAGAGTTTGCTGTGCATTAGCACCTCACGGGCGAACTGTATTTATGTTGGTAAGTTTTGCGTGAGCAGACCGGTTGATGACGCTTGCATGCTGGACTGTCAAGTTTCTAGACCATCAGGCTCTTTGCTATTTTTGACCTAGTTGATAGGTGATGTTGGTGTGAGAAGTACACCAATTCTGGAGATGGAATGGCCGGCGGAAGGGGTTGGAGGTGCGCCGTTTTTTTTTAACACCATGTGTGCATGTACTAAAAAACTGCATACTTGTTGTTAAATACATTTAACTCAGTCTAATGGTCTAGAAAATTGACACGCTTGTAACATCATCAGCACAGGCGCCCTTGTGATGCTGAGGCAGTTTGGCTCCACTCCTTAAGGACCTAGAGTGATACCAATTTCTACAAATAGGAGTGGACTCTGTGCGCTAGCACCTCACGGGCGAATTGAATGCATGCCAATAAGTTTCAAGCAAGGAAACCAAATCCCAACACTTTTTAGAGAGATGTTGTTCCTATATTGATGATGCAGTGTTTTAGTATGTTAATTGTATTTTGTTAATAGGGAAGGAATGACAGTGCAGATGAGAAGTAAAAATAAATACAGGATGGAGACAACCGTCTGCGGCTCTGGCCCGACTGCCCCTTTCCTTTGAGCGGCTCCTCAATGTTTTAGGAAACAGGTGGAGGACATTGTCTCCTTTAGAATTGGCCCCCTTGTGATGCTAATGCAGTTTGGGCTCCATTCCTTGAACTCCATTCCCTTCCGTAGGTCGAGTGTTGCGTTCTAAGGAGAGTTTGCTGTGCATTAGCACCTCACGGGCGAACTGTATTTATGTTGGTAAGTTTTGCGTGAGCAGACCGGTTGATGACGCTTGCATGCTGGACTGTCAAGTTTCTAGACCATCAGGCTCTTTGCTATTTTTGACCTAGTTGATAGGTGATGTTGGTGTGAGAAGTACACCAATTCTGGAGATGGAATGGCCGGCGGAAGGGGTTGGAGGTGCGCCGTTTTTTTTTTAACACCATGTGTGCATGTACTAAAGAACTGCATACTTGTTGTTAAATACATTTAACTCAGTCTAATGGTCTAGAAAATTGACACGCTTGTAACATCATCAGCACGGGCGCCCTTGTGATGCTGAGGCAGTTTGGCTCCACTCCTTAAGGACCTAGAGTGATACCAATTTCTACAAACAGGAGTGGACTCTGTGCGCTAGCACCTCACGGGCGAATTGAATGCATGTCAATAAGTTTCAAGCAAGGAAACCAAATCCCAACACTTTTTAGAGAGACGTTGTTACTATATTGATGATGCAGTGTTTTAGTATGTTAATTGTATTTTGTTAATAGGGAAGGAATGACAGTGCAGATGAGAAGTAAAAATAAATACAGGATGGAGACAACCGTCTGCGGCTCTGGCCCGACTGCCCCTTTCCTTTGAGCGGCTCCTCAATGTTTTAGGAAACAGGTGGAGGACATTGTCTCCTTTAGAATTGGCCCCCTTGTGATGCTAATGCAGTTTGGGCTCCATTCCTTGAACTCCATTCCCTTCCGTAGGTCGAATGTTGCGTTCTAAGGAGAGTTTGCTGTGCATTAGCACCTCACGGGCGAACTGTATTTATGTTGGTAAGTTTTGCGTGAGCAGACCGGTTGATGACGCTTGCATGCTGGACTGTCAAGTTTCTAGACCATCAGGCTCTTTGCTATTTTTGACCTAGTTGATAGGTGATGTTGGTGTGAGAAGTACACCAATTCTGGAGATGGAATGGCCGGCGGAAGGGGTTGGAGATGCGCCGTTTTTTTTTTAACACCATGTGTGCATGTACTAAAAAACTGCATACTTGTTGTTAAATACATTTAACTCAGTCTAATGGTCTAGAAAATTGACACGATTGTAACATCATCAGCACGGGCGCCCTTGTGATGCTGAGGCAGTTTGGCTCCACTCCTTAAGGACCTAGAGTGATACCAATTTCTACAAACAGGAGTGGACTCTGTGCGCTAGCACCTCACGGGCGAATTGAATGCATGTCAATAAGTTTCAAGCAAGGAAACCAAATCCCAACACTTTTTAGAGAGATGTTGTTCCTATATTGATGATGCAGTGTTTTAGTATGTTAATTGTATTTTGTTAACAGGGAAGGAATGACAGTGCAGATGAGAAGTAAAAATAAAAACAGGATGGAGACAACCGTCTGCGGCTCTGGCCCGACTGCCCCTTTCCTTTGAGCGGCTCCTCAATGTTTTAGAAAACAGGTGGAGGACATTGTCTCCTTTAGATTTGCCCCCTCTTGTGATGCTAATGCAGTTTGGGCTCCATTCCTTGAATTCCATTCCCTTCCGTAGGTCCAGTGTTGAGTTCTACGGAGAGTTTGCTGTGCATTAGCACCTCACGGGCGAACTGTATTTATGTTGGTAAGTTTTGCGTGAGCAGACCGGTTGATGACGCTTGCATGCTGGACTGTCAAGTTTCTAGACCATCAGGCTCTTTGCTATTTTTGACCTAGTTGATAGGTGATGTTGGTGTGAGAAGTACACCAATTCTGGAGATGGAATGGCCGGCGGAAGGGGTTGGAGGTGCGCCGTTTTTTTTTTAACACCATGTGTGCATGTACTAAAGAACTGCATACTTGTTGTTAAATACATTTAACTCAGTCTAATGGTCTAGAAAATTGAAACGCTTGTAACATCATCAGCACGGGCGCCCTTGTGATGCTGAGGCAGTTTGACCCCGCTCCTTAAGGACCTAAAGTGATACCAATTTCTACAAATAGGAGTGGACTCTGTGCGCCAGCACCTCACGGGCGAATTGAATGCATGTCAATAAGTTTCAAGCAAGGAAACCAAATCCCAACACTTTTTAGAGAGACGTTGTTACTATATTGATGATGCAGTGTTTTAGTATGTTAATTGTATTTTGTTAATAAGGAAGGAATGACAGTGCAGATGAGAAGTAAAAATAAATACAGGATGGAGACAACCGTCTGCGGCTCTGGCCCGACTGCCCCTTTCCTTTGAGCGGCTCCTCAATGTTTTAGGAAACAGGTGGAGGACATTGTCTCCTTTAGAATTGGCCCCCTTGTGATGCTAA
Source organism: Eleutherodactylus coqui (assembly GCF_035609145.1). NCBI lineage: Eukaryota > Metazoa > Chordata > Amphibia > Anura > Eleutherodactylidae > Eleutherodactylus > Eleutherodactylus coqui. The sequence continues at coordinate 445,704,158 of NC_089837.1, forward strand.
TGCAGTTTGGGCTCCATTCCTTGAACTCCATTCCCTTCCGTAGGTCGAATGTTGCGTTCTAAGGAGAGTTTGCTGTGCATTAGCACCTCACGGGCGAACTGTATTTATGTTGGTAAGTTTTGCGTGAGCAGACCGGTTGATGACGCTTGCATGCTGGACTGTCAAGTTTCTAGACCATCAGGCTCTTTGCTATTTTTGACCTAGTTGATAGGTGATGTTGGTGTGAGAAGTACACCAATTCTGGAGATGGAATGGCCGGCGGAAGGGGTTGGAGGTGCGCCGTTTTTTTTTAACACCATGTGTGCATGTACTAAAAAACTGCATACTTGTTGTTAAATACATTTAACTCAGTCTAATGGTCTAGAAAATTGACACGCTTGTAACATCATCAGCACAGGCGCCCTTGTGATGCTGAGGCAGTTTGGCTCCACTCCTTAAGGACCTAGAGTGATACCAATTTCTACAAATAGGAGTGGACTCTGTGCGCTAGCACCTCACGGGCGAATTGAATGCATGCCAATAAGTTTCAAGCAAGGAAACCAAATCCCAACACTTTTTAGAGAGATGTTGTTCCTATATTGATGATGCAGTGTTTTAGTATGTTAATTGTATTTTGTTAATAGGGAAGGAATGACAGTGCAGATGAGAAGTAAAAATAAATACAGGATGGAGACAACCGTCTGCGGCTCTGGCCCGACTGCCCCTTTCCTTTGAGCGGCTCCTCAATGTTTTAGGAAACAGGTGGAGGACATTGTCTCCTTTAGAATTGGCCCCCTTGTGATGCTAATGCAGTTTGGGCTCCATTCCTTGAACTCCATTCCCTTCCGTAGGTCGAGTGTTGCGTTCTAAGGAGAGTTTGCTGTGCATTAGCACCTCACGGGCGAACTGTATTTATGTTGGTAAGTTTTGCGTGAGCAGACCGGTTGATGACGCTTGCATGCTGGACTGTCAAGTTTCTAGACCATCAGGCTCTTTGCTATTTTTGACCTAGTTGATAGGTGATGTTGGTGTGAGAAGTACACCAATTCTGGAGATGGAATGGCCGGCGGAAGGGGTTGGAGGTGCGCCGTTTTTTTTTTAACACCATGTGTGCATGTACTAAAAAACTGCATACTTGTTGTTAAATACATTTAACTCAGTCTAATGGTCTAGAAAATTGACACGCTTGTAACATCATCAGCACGGGCGCCCTTGTGATGCTGAGGCAGTTTGGCTCCACTCCTTAAGGACCTAGAGTGATACCAATTTCTACAAACAGGAGTGGACTCTGTGCGCTAGCACCTCACGGGCGAATTGAATGCATGTCAATAAGTTTCAAGCAAGGAAACCAAATCCCAACACTTTTTAGAGAGATGTTGTTCCTATATTGATGATGCAGTGTTTTAGTATGTTAATTGTATTTTGTTAACAGGGAAGGAATGACAGTGCAGATGAGAAGTAAAAATAAAAACAGGATGGAGACAACCGTCTGCGGCTCTGGCCCGACTGCCCCTTTCCTTTGAGCGGCTCCTCAATGTTTTAGAAAACAGGTGGAGGACATTGTCTCCTTTAGATTTGCCCCCTCTTGTGATGCTAATGCAGTTTGGGCTCCATTCCTTGAATTCCATTCCCTTCCGTAGGTCCAGTGTTGAGTTCTACGGAGAGTTTGCTGTGCATTAGCACCTCACGGGCGAACTGTATTTATGTTGGTAAGTTTTGCGTGAGCAGACCGGTTGATGACGCTTGCATGCTGGACTGTCAAGTTTCTAGACCATCAGGCTCTTTGCTATTTTTGACCTAGTTGATAGGTGATGTTGGTGTGAGAAGTACACCAATTCTGGAGATGGAATGGCCGGCGGAAGGGGTTGGAGGTGCGCCGTTTTTTTTTTAACACCATGTGTGCATGTACTAAAGAACTGCATACTTGTTGTTAAATACATTTAACTCAGTCTAATGGTCTAGAAAATTGACACGCTTGTAACATCAGCACGGGCGCCCTTGTGATGCTGAGGCAGTTTGACCCCGCTCCTTAAGGACCTAAAGTGATACCAATTTCTACAAATAGGAGTGGACTCTGTGCGCCAGCACCTCACGGGCGAATTGAATGCATGTCAATAAGTTTCAAGCAAGGAAACCAAATCCCAACACTTTTTAGAGAGACGTTGTTACTATATTGATGATGCAGTGTTTTAGTATGTTAATTGTATTTTGTTAATAAGGAAGGAATGACAGTGCAGATGAGAAGTAAAAATAAATACAGGATGGAGACAACCGTCTGCGGCTCTGGCCCGACTGCCCCTTTCCTTTGAGCGGCTCCTCAATGTTTTAGGAAACAGGTGGAGGACATTGTCTCCTTTAGAATTGGCCCCCTTGTGATGCTAATGCAGTTTGGGCTCCATTCCTTGAACTCCATTCCCTTCCGTAGGTCGAATGTTGCGTTCTAAGGAGAGTTTGCTGTGCATTAGCACCTCACGGGCGAACTGTATTTATGTTGGTAAGTTTTGCGTGAGCAGACCGGTTGATGACGCTTGCATGCTGGACTGTCAAGTTTCTAGACCATCAGGCTCTTTGCTATTTTTGACCTAGTTGATAGGTGATGTTGGTGTGAGAAGTACACCAATTCTGGAGATGGAATGGCCGGCGGAAGGGGTTGGAGGTGCGCCGTTTTTTTTTAACACCATGTGTGCATGTACTAAAAAACTGCATACTTGTTGTTAAATACATTTAACTCAGTCTAATGGTCTAGAAAATTGACACGCTTGTAACATCATCAGCACAGGCGCCCTTGTGATGCTGAGGCAGTTTGGCTCCACTCCTTAAGGACCTAGAGTGATACCAATTTCTACAAATAGGAGTGGACTCTGTGCGCCAGCACCTCACGGGCGAATTGAATGCATGTCAATAAGTTTCAAGCAAGGAAACCAAATCCCAACACTTTTTAGAGAGACGTTGTTACTATATTGATGATGCAGTGTTTTAGTATGTTAATTGTATTTTGTTAATAAGGAAGGAATGACAGTGCAGATGAGAAGTAAAAATAAATACAGGATGGAGACAACCGTCTGCGGCTCTGGCCCGACTGCCCCTTTCCTTTGAGCGGCTCCTCAATGTTTTAGGAAACAGGTGGAGGACATTGTCTCCTTTAGAATTGGCCCCCTTGTGATGCTAATGCAGTTTGGGCTCCATTCCTTGAACTCCATTCCCTTCCGTAGGTCGAATGTTGCGTTCTAAGGAGAGTTTGCTGTGCATTAGCACCTCACGGGCGAACTGTATTTATGTTGGTAAGTTTTGCGTGAGCAGACCGGTTGATGACGCTTGCATGCTGGACTGTCAAGTTTCTAGACCATCAGGCTCTTTGCTATTTTTGACCTAGTTGTAGGTGATGTTTGTGTGAGAAGTACACCAATTCTGGAGATGGAATGGCCGGCGGAAGGGGTTGGAGGTGCGCCGTTTTTTTTTAACACCATGTGTGCATGTACTAAAAAACTGCATACTTGTTGTTAAATACATTTAACTCAGTCTAATGGTCTAGAAAATTGACACGCTTGTAACATCATCAGCACAGGCGCCCTTGTGATGCTGAGGCAGTTTGGCTCCACTCCTTAAGGACCTAGAGTGATACCAATTTCTACAAACAGGAGTGGACTCTGTGCGCTAGCACCTCACGGGCGAATTGAATGCATGTCAATAAGTTTCAAGCAAGGAAACCAAATCCCAACACTTTTTAGAGAGATGTTGTTCCTATATTGATGATGCAGTGTTTTAGTATGTTAATTGTATTTTGTTAACAGGGAAGGAATGACAGTGCAGATGAGAAGTAAAAATAAAAACAGGATGGAGACAACCGTCTGCGGCTCTGGCCCGACTGCCCCTTTCCTTTGAGCGGCTCCTCAATGTTTTAGAAAACAGGTGGAGGACATTGTCTCCTTTAGATTTGCCCCCTCTTGTGATGCTAATGCAGTTTGGGCTCCATTCCTTGAATTCCATTCCCTTCCGTAGGTCCAGTGTTGAGTTCTAAGGAGAGTTTGCTGTGCATTAGCACCTCACGGGCGAACTGTATTTATGTTGGTAAGTTTTGCGTGAGCAGACCGGTTGATGACGCTTGCATGCTAGACTGTCAAGTTTCTAGACCATCAGGCTCTTTGCTATTTTTGACCTAGTTGATAGGTGATGTTGGTGTGAGAAGTACACCAATTCTGGAGATGGAATGGCCGGCGGAAGGGGTTGGAGGTGCGCCGTTTTTTTTTTAACACCATGTGTGCATGTACTAAAAAACTGCATACTTGTTGTTAAATACATTTAACTCAGTCTAATGGTCTAGAAAATTGACACGCTTGTAACATCATCAGCACGGGCGCCCTTGTGATGCTGAGGCAGTTTGGCTCCACTCCTTAAGGACCTAGAGTGATACCAATTTCTACAAACAGGAGTGGACTCTGTGCGCTAGCACCTCACGGGCGAATTGAATGCATGTCAATAAGTTTCAAGCAAGGAAACCAAATCCCAACACTTTTTAGAGAGATGTTGTTCCTATATTGATGATGCAGTGTTTTAGTATGTTAATTGTATTTTGTTAACAGGGAAGGAATGACAGTGCAGATGAGAAGTAAAAATAAAAACAGGATGGAGACAACCGTCTGCGGCTCTGGCCCGACTGCCCCTTTCCTTTGAGCGGCTCCTCAATGTTTTAGAAAACAGGTGGAGGACATTGTCTCCTTTAGATTTGCCCCCTCTTGTGATGCTAATGCAGTTTGGGCTCCATTCCTTGAATTCCATTCCCTTCCGTAGGTCCAGTGTTGAGTTCTACGGAGAGTTTGCTGTGCATTAGCACCTCACGGGCGAACTGTATTTATGTTGGTAAGTTTTGCGTGAGCAGACCGGTTGATGACGCTTGCATGCTGGACTGTCAAGTTTCTAGACCATCAGGCTCTTTGCTATTTTTGACCTAGTTGATAGGTGATGTTGGTGTGAGAAGTACACCAATTCTGGAGATGGAATGGCCGGCGGAAGGGGTTGGAGGTGCGCCGTTTTTTTTTTAACACCATGTGTGCATGTACTAAGGAACTGCATACTTGTTGTTAAATACATTTAACTCAGTCTAATGGTCTAGAAAATTGACACGCTTGTAACATCATCAGCACCGGGCGCCCTTGTGATGCTGAGGCAGTTTGACCCCGCTTCTTAAGGACCTAAAGTGATACCAATTTCTACAAATAGGAGTGGACTCTGTGCGCCAGCACCTCACGGGCGAATTGAATGCATGTCAATAAGTTTCAAGCAAGGAAACCAAATCCCAACACTTTTTAGAGAGACGTTGTTACTATATTGATGATGCAGTGTTTTAGTATGTTAATTGTATTTTGTTAATAAGGAAGGAATGACAGTGCAGATGAGAAGTAAAAATAAATACAGGATGGAGACAACCGTCTGCGGCTCTGGCCCGACTGCCCCTTTCCTTTGAGCGGCTCCTCAATGTTTTAGGAAACAGGTGGAGGACATTGTCTCCTTTAGAATTGGCCCCCTTGTGATGCTAATGCAGTTTGGGCTCCATTCCTTGAACTCCATTCCCTTCCGTAGGTCGAATGTTGCGTTCTAAGGAGAGTTTGCTGTGCATTAGCACCTCACGGGCGAACTGTATTTATGTTGGTAAGTTTTGCGTGAGCAGACCGGTTGATGACGCTTGCATGCTGGACTGTCAAGTTTCTAGACCATCAGGCTCTTTGCTATTTTTGACCTAGTTGATAGGTGATGTTGGTGTGAGAAATACACCAATTCTGGAGATGAAATGGCCGGCGGAAGGGGTTGGAGGTGCGCCGTTTTTTTTTAACACCATGTGTGCATGTACTAAAAAACTGCATACTTGTTGTTAAATACATTTAACTCAGTCTAATGGTCTAGAAAATTGACACGCTTGTAACATCATCAGCACAGGCGCCCTTGTGATGCTGAGGCAGTTTGGCTCCACTCCTTAAGGACCTAGAGTGATACCAATTTCTACAAACAGGAGTGGACTCTGTGCGCTAGCACCTCACGGGCGAATTGAATGCATGCCAATAAGTTTCAAGCAAGGAAACCAAATCCCAACACTTTTTAGAGAGATGTTGTTGCTATATTGATGATGCAGTGTTTTAGTATGTTAATTGTATTTTGTTAATAGGGAAGGAATGACAGTGCAGATGAGAAGTAAAAATAAATACAGGATGGAGACAACCGTCTGCGGCTCTGGCCCGACTGCCCCTTTCCTTTGAGCGGCTCCTCAATGTTTTAGGAAACAGGTGGAGGACATTGTCTCCTTTAGAATTGGCCCCCTTGTGATGCTAATGCAGTTTGGGCTCCATTCCTTGAACTCCATTCCCTTCCGTAGGTCGAGTGTTGCGTTCTAAGGAGAGTTTGCTGTGCATTAGCACCTCACGGGCGAACTGTATTTATGTTGGTAAGTTTTGCGTGAGCAGACCGGTTGATGACGCTTGCATGCTGGACTGTCAAGTTTCTAGACCATCAGGCTCTTTGCTATTTTTGACCTAGTTGATAGGTGATGTTGGTGTGAGAAGTACACCAATTCTGGAGATGGAATGGCCGGCGGAAGGGGTTGGAGGTGCGCCGTTTTTTTTTAACACCATGTGTGCATGTACTAAAAAACTGCATACTTGTTGTTAAATACATTTAACTCAGTCTAATGGTCTAGAAAATTGACACGCTTGTAACATCATCAGCACGGGCGCCCTTGTGATGCTGAGGCAGTTTGGCTCCACTCCTTAAGGACCTAGAGTGATACCAATTTCTACAAACAGGAGTGGACTCTGTGCGCTAGCACCTCACGGGCGAATTGAATGCATGTCAATAAGTTTCAAGCAAGGAAACCAAATCCCAACACTTTTTAGAGAGATGTTGTTCCTATATTGATGATGCAGTGTTTTAGTATGTTAATTGTATTTTGTTAACAGGGAAGGAATGACAGTGCAGATGAGAAGTAAAAATAAAAACAGGATGGAGACAACCGTCTGCGGCTCTGGCCCGACTGCCCCTTTCCTTTGAGCGGCTCCTCAATGTTTTAGAAAACAGGTGGAGGACATTGTCTCCTTTAGATTTGCCCCCTCTTGTGATGCTAATGCAGTTTGGGCTCCATTCCTTGAATTCCATTCCCTTCCGTAGGTCCAGTGTTGAGTTCTACGGAGAGTTTGCTGTGCATTAGCACCTCACGGGCGAACTGTATTTATGTTGGTAAGTTTTGCGTGAGCAGACCGGTTGATGACGCTTGCATGCTGGACTGTCAAGTTTCTAGACCATCAGGCTCTTTGCTATTTTTGACCTAGTTGATAGGTGATGTTGGTGTGAGAAGTACACCAATTCTGGAGATGGAATGGCCGGCGGAAGGGGTTGGAGGTGCGCCGTTTTTTTTTTAACACCATGTGTGCATGTACTAAAGAACTGCATACTTGTTGTTAAATACATTTAACTCAGTCTAATGGTCTAGAAAATTGAAACGCTTGTAACATCATCAGCACGGGCGCCCTTGTGATGCTGAGGCAGTTTGACCCCGCTCCTTAAGGACCTAAAGTGATACCAATTTCTACAAATAGGAGTGGACTCTGTGCGCCAGCACCTCACGGGCGAATTGAATGCATGTCAATAAGTTTCAAGCAAGGAAACCAAATCCCAACACTTTTTAGAGAGACGTTGTTACTATATTGATGATGCAGTGTTTTAGTATGTTAATTGTATTTTGTTAATAAGGAAGGAATGACAGTGCAGATGAGAAGTAAAAGTAAATACAGGATGGAGACAACCGTCTGCGGCTCTGGCCCGACTGCCCCTTTCCTTTGAGCGGCTCCTCAATGTTTTAGGAAACAGGTGGAGGACATTGTCTCCTTTAGAATTGGCCCCCTTGTGATGCTAATGCAGTTTGGGCTCCATTCCTTGAACTCCATTCCCTTCCGTAGGTCGAGTGTTGCGTTCTAAGGAGAGTTTGCTGTGCATTAGCACCTCACGGGCGAACTGTATTTATGTTGGTAAGTTTTGCGTGAGCAGACCGGTTGATGACGCTTGCATGCTGGACTGTCAAGTTTCTAGACCATCAGGCTCTTTGCTATTTTTGACCTAGTTGATAGGTGATGTTGGTGTGAGAAGTACACCAATTCTGGAGATGGAATGGCCGGCGGAAGGGGTTGGAGGTGCGCCGTTTTTTTTTTAACACCATGTGTGCATGTACTAAAAAACTGCATACTTGTTGTTAAATACATTTAACTCAGTCTAATGGTCTAGAAAATTGACACGCTTGTAACATCATCAGCACGGGCGCCCTTGTGATGCTGAGGCAGTTTGGCTCCACTCCTTAAGGACCTAGAGTGATACCAATTTCTACAAACAGGAGTGGACTCTGTGCGCTAGCACCTCACGGGCGAATTGAATGCATGTCAATAAGTTTCAAGCAAGGAAACCAAATCCCAACACTTTTTAGAGAGACGTTGTTACTATATTGATGATGCAGTGTTTTAGTATGTTAATTGTATTTTGTTAATAAGGAAGGAATGACAGTGCAGATGAGAAGTAAAAATAAATACAGGATGGAGACAACAGTCTGCGGCTCTGGCCCGACTGCCCCTTTCCTTTGAGCGGCTCCTCAATGTTTTAGAAAACAGGTGGAGGACATTGTCTCCTTTAGATTTGCCCCCTCTTGTGATGCTAATGCAGTTTGGGCTCCATTCCTTGAATTCCATTCCCTTCCGTAGGTCCAGTGTTGAGTTCTACGGAGAGTTTGCTGTGCATTAGCACCTCACGGGCGAACTGTATTTATGTTGGTAAGTTTTGCGTGAGCAGACCGGTTGATGACGCTTGCATGCTGGACTGTCAAGTTTCTAGACCATCAGGCTCTTTGCTATTTTTGACCTAGTTGATAGGTGATGTTGGTGTGAGAAGTACACCAATTCTGGAGATGGAATGGCCGGCGGAAGGGGTTGGAGGTGCGCCGTTTTTTTTTTTAACACCATGTGTGCATGTACTAAAGAACTGCATACTTGTTGTTAAATACATTTAACTCAGTCTAATGGTCTAGAAAATTGACACGCTTGTAACATCAGCACGGGCGCCCTTGTGATGCTGAGGCAGTTTGACCCCGCTCCTTAAGGACCTAAAGTGATACCAATTTCTACAAATAGGAGTGGACTCTGTGCGCCAGCACCTCACGGGCGAATTGAATGCATGTCAATAAGTTTCAAGCAAGGAAACCAAATCCCAACACTTTTTAGAGAGACGTTGTTACTATATTGATGATGCAGTGTTTTAGTATGTTAATTGTATTTTGTTAATAAGGAAGGAATGACAGTGCAGATGAGAAGTAAAAATAAATACAGGATGGAGACAACCGTCTGCGGCTCTGGCCCGACTGCCCCTTTCCTTTGAGCGGCTCCTCAATGTTTTAGGAAACAGGTGGAGGACATTGTCTCCTTTAGAATTGGCCCCCTTGTGATGCTAATGCAGTTTGGGCTCCATTCCTTGAACTCCATTCCCTTCCGTAGGTCGAATGTTGCGTTCTAAGGAGAGTTTGCTGTGCATTAGCACCTCACGGGCGAACTGTATTTATGTTGGTAAGTTTTGCGTGAGCAGACCGGTTGATGACGCTTGCATGCTGGACTGTCAAGTTTCTAGACCATCAGGCTCTTTGCTATTTTTGACCTAGTTGATAGGTGATGTTGGTGTGAGAAGTACACCAATTCTGGAGATGGAATGGCCGGCGGAAGGGGTTGGAGGTGCGCCGTTTTTTTTTAACACCATGTGTGCATGTACTAAAAAACTGCATACTTGTTGTTAAATACATTTAACTCAGTCTAATGGTCTAGAAAATTGACACGCTTGTAACATCATCAGCACAGGCGCCCTTGTGATGCTGAGGCAGTTTGGCTCCACTCCTTAAGGACCTAGAGTGATACCAATTTCTACAAATAGGAGTGGACTCTGTGCGCCAGCACCTCACGGGCGAATTGAATGCATGTCAATAAGTTTCAAGCAAGGAAACCAAATCCCAACACTTTTTAGAGAGACGTTGTTACTATATTGATGATGCAGTGTTTTAGTATGTTAATTGTATTTTGTTAATAAGGAAGGAATGACAGTGCAGATGAGAAGTAAAAATAAATACAGGATGGAGACAACCGTCTGCGGCTCTGGCCCGACTGCCCCTTTCCTTTGAGCGGCTCCTCAATGTTTTAGGAAACAGGTGGAGGACATTGTCTCCTTTAGAATTGGCCCCCTTGTGATGCTAATGCAGTTTGGGCTCCATTCCTTGAACTCCATTCCCTTCCGTAGGTCGAATGTTGCGTTCTAAGGAGAGTTTGCTGTGCATTAGCACCTCACGGGCGAACTGTATTTATGTTGGTAAGTTTTGCGTGAGCAGACCGGTTGATGACGCTTGCATGCTGGACTGTCAAGTTTCTAGACCATCAGGCTCTTTGCTATTTTTGACCTAGTTGTAGGTGATGTTTGTGTGAGAAGTACACCAATTCTGGAGATGGAATGGCCGGCGGAAGGGGTTGGAGGTGCGCCGTTTTTTTTTAACACCATGTGTGCATGTACTAAAAAACTGCATACTTGTTGTTAAATACATTTAACTCAGTCTAATGGTCTAGAAAATTGACACGCTTGTAACATCATCAGCACAGGCGCCCTTGTGATGCTGAGGCAGTTTGGCTCCACTCCTTAAGGACCTAGAGTGATACCAATTTCTACAAACAGGAGTGGACTCTGTGCGCTAGCACCTCACGGGCGAATTGAATGCATGTCAATAAGTTTCAAGCAAGGAAACCAAATCCCAACACTTTTTAGAGAGATGTTGTTCCTATATTGATGATGCAGTGTTTTAGTATGTTAATTGTATTTTGTTAACAGGGAAGGAATGACAGTGCAGATGAGAAGTAAAAATAAAAACAGGATGGAGACAACCGTCTGCGGCTCTGGCCCGACTGCCCCTTTCCTTTGAGCGGCTCCTCAATGTTTTAGAAAACAGGTGGAGGACATTGTCTCCTTTAGATTTGCCCCCTCTTGTGATGCTAATGCAGTTTGGGCTCCATTCCTTGAATTCCATTCCCTTCCGTAGGTCCAGTGTTGAGTTCTACGGAGAGTTTGCTGTGCATTAGCACCTCACGGGCGAACTGTATTTATGTTGGTAAGTTTTGCGTGAGCAGACCGGTTGATGACGCTTGCATGCTGGACTGTCAAGTTTCTAGACCATCAGGCTCTTTGCTATTTTTGACCTAGTTGATAGGTGATGTTGGTGTGAGAAGTACACCAATTCTGGAGATGGAATGGCCGGCGGAAGGGGTTGGAGGTGCGCCGTTTTTTTTTTAACACCATGTGTGCATGTACTAAAGAACTGCATACTTGTTGTTAAATACATTTAACTCAGTCTAATGGTCTAGAAAATTGACACGCTTGTAACATCAGCACGGGCGCCCTTGTGATGCTGAGGCAGTTTGACCCCGCTCCTTAAGGACCTAAAGTGATACCAATTTCTACAAATAGGAGTGGACTCTGTGCGCCAGCACCTCACGGGCGAATTGAATGCATGTCAATAAGTTTCAAGCAAGGAAACCAAATCCCAACACTTTTTAGAGAGATGTTGTTACTATATTGATGATGCAGTGTTTTAGTATGTTAATTGTATTTTGTTAATAAGGAAGGAATGACAGTGCAGATGAGAAGTAAAAATAAATACAGGATGGAGACAACCGTCTGCGGCTCTGGCCCGACTGCCCCTTTCCTTTGAGCGGCTCCTCAATGTTTTAGGAAACAGGTGGAGGACATTGTCTCCTTTAGAATTGGCCCCCTTGTGATGCTAATGCAGTTTGGGCTCCATTCCTTGAACTCCATTCCCTTCCGTAGGTCGAATGTTGCGTTCTAAGGAGAGTTTGCTGTGCATTAGCACCTCACGGGCGAACTGTATTTATGTTGGTAAGTTTTGCGTGAGCAGACCGGTTGATGACGCTTGCATGCTGGACTGTCAAGTTTCTAGACCATCAGGCTCTTTGCTATTTTTGACCTAGTTGATAGGTGATGTTGGTGTGAGAAGTACACCAATTCTGGAGATGGAATGGCCGGCGGAAGGGGTTGGAGGTGCGCCGTTTTTTTTTAACACCATGTGTGCATGTACTAAAAAACTGCATACTTGTTGTTAAATACATTTAACTCAGTCTAATGGTCTAGAAAATTGACACGCTTGTAACATCATCAGCACAGGCGCCCTTGTGATGCTGAGGCAGTTTGGCTCCACTCCTTAAGGACCTAGAGTGATACCAATTTCTACAAATAGGAGTGGACTCTGTGCGCCAGCACCTCACGGGCGAATTGAATGCATGTCAATAAGTTTCAAGCAAGGAAACCAAATCCCAACACTTTTTAGAGAGACGTTGTTACTATATTGATGATGCAGTGTTTTAGTATGTTAATTGTATTTTGTTAATAAGGAAGGAATGACAGTGCAGATGAGAAGTAAAAATAAATACAGGATGGAGACAACCGTCTGCGGCTCTGGCCCGACTGCCCCTTTCCTTTGAGCGGCTCCTCAATGTTTTAGGAAACAGGTGGAGGACATTGTCTCCTTTAGAATTGGCCCCCTTGTGATGCTAATGCAGTTTGGGCTCCATTCCTTGAACTCCATTCCCTTCCGTAGGTCGAATGTTGCGTTCTAAGGAGAGTTTGCTGTGCATTAGCACCTCACGGGCGAACTGTATTTATGTTGGTAAGTTTTGCGTGAGCAGACCGGTTGATGACGCTTGCATGCTGGACTGTCAAGTTTCTAGACCATCAGGCTCTTTGCTATTTTTGACCTAGTTGTAGGTGATGTTTGTGTGAGAAGTACACCAATTCTGGAGATGGAATGGCCGGCGGAAGGGGTTGGAGGTGCGCCGTTTTTTTTTAACACCATGTGTGCATGTACTAAAAAACTGCATACTTGTTGTTAAATACATTTAACTCAGTCTAATGGTCTAGAAAATTGACACGCTTGTAACATCATCAGCACAGGCGCCCTTGTGATGCTGAGGCAGTTTGGCTCCACTCCTTAAGGACCTAGAGTGATACCAATTTCTACAAACAGGAGTGGACTCTGTGCGCTAGCACCTCACGGGCGAATTGAATGCATGTCAATAAGTTTCAAGCAAGGAAACCAAATCCCAACACTTTTTAGAGAGACGTTGTTACTATATTGATGATGCAGTGTTTTAGTATGTTAATTGTATTTTGTTAATAAGGAAGGAATGACAGTGCAGATGAGAAGTAAAAATAAATACAGGATGGAGACAACCGTCTGCGGCTCTGGCCCGACTGCCCCTTTCCTTTGAGCGGCTCCTCAATGTTTTAGGAAACAGGTGGAGGACATTGTCTCCTTTAGAATTGGCCCCCTTGTGATGCTAATGCAGTTTGGGCTCCATTCCTTGAACTCCATTCCCTTCCGTAGGTCGAATGTTGCGTTCTAAGGAGAGTTTGCTGTGCATTAGCACCTCACGGGCGAACTGTATTTATGTTGGTAAGTTTTGCGTGAGCAGACCGGTTGATGACGCTTGCATGCTGGACTGTCAAGTTTCTAGACCATCAGGCTCTTTGCTATTTTTGACCTAGTTGATAGGTGATGTTGGTGTGAGAAGTACACCAATTCTGGAGATGGAATGGCCGGCGGAAGGGGTTGGAGGTGCGCCGTTTTTTTTTAACACCATGTGTGCATGTACTAAAAAACTGCATACTTGTTGTTAAATACATTTAACTCAGTCTAATGGTCTAGAAAATTGACACGCTTGTAACATCATCAGCACAGGCGCCCTTGTGATGCTGAGGCAGTTTGGCTCCACTCCTTAAGGACCTAGAGTGATACCAATTTCTACAAATAGGAGTGGACTCCGTGCGCCAGCACCTCACGGGCGAATTGAATGCATGTCAATAAGTTTCAAGCAAGGAAACCAAATCCCAACACTTTTTAGAGAGACGTTGTTACTATATTGATGATGCAGTGTTTTAGTATGTTAATTGTATTTTGTTAATAAGGAAGGAATGACAGTGCAGATGAGAAGTAAAAATAAATACAGGATGGAGACAACCGTCTGCGGCTCTGGCCCGACTGCCCCTTTCCTTTGAGCGGCTCCTCAATGTTTTAGGAAACAGGTGGAGGACATTGTCTCCTTTAGAATTGGCCCCCTTGTGATGCTAATGCAGTTTGGGCTCCATTCCTTGAACTCCATTCCCTTCCGTAGGTCGAATGTTGCGTTCTAAGGAGAGTTTGCTGTGCATTAGCACCTCACGGGCGAACTGTATTTATGTTGGTAAGTTTTGCGTGAGCAGACCGGTTGATGACGCTTGCATGCTGGACTGTCAAGTTTCTAGACCATCAGGCTCTTTGCTATTTTTGACCTAGTTGTAGGTGATGTTTGTGTGAGAAGTACACCAATTCTGGAGATGGAATGGCCGGCGGAAGGGGTTGGAGGTGCGCCGTTTTTTTTTAACACCATGTGTGCATGTACTAAAAAACTGCATACTTGTTGTTAAATACATTTAACTCAGTCTAATGGTCTAGAAAATTGACACGCTTGTAACATCATCAGCACAGGCGCCCTTGTGATGCTGAGGCAGTTTGGCTCCACTCCTTAAGGACCTAGAGTGATACCAATTTCTACAAACAGGAGTGGACTCTGTGCGCTAGCACCTCACGGGCGAATTGAATGCATGTCAATAAGTTTCAAGCAAGGAAACCAAATCCCAACACTTTTTAGAGAAACGTTGTTACTTTATTGATGATGCAGTGTTTTAGTATGTTAATTGTATTTTGTTAATAGGGAAGGAATGACAGTGCAGATGAGAAGTAAAAATAAATACAGGATGGAGACAACCGTCTGCGGCTCTGGCCCGACTGCCCCTTTCCTTTGAGCGGCTCCTCAATGTTTTAGGAAACAGGTGGAGGACATTGTCTCCTTTAGAATTGGCCCCCTTGTGATGCTAATGCAGTTTGGGCTCCATTCCTTGAACTCCATTCCCTTCCGTAGGTCGAGTGTTGCGTTCTAAGGAGAGTTTGCTGTGCATTAGCACCTCACGGGCGAACTGTATTTATGTTGATAAGTTTTGCGTGAGCAGACCGGTTGATGACGCTTGCATGCTGGACTGCCAAGTTTCTAGACCATCAGGCTCTTTGCTATTTTTGACCTAGTTGATAGGTGATGTTGGTGTGAGAAGTACACCAATTCTGGAGATGGAATGGCCGGCGGAAGGGGTTGGAGGTGCGCCGTTTTTTTTTTAACACCATGTGTGCATGTACTAAAGAACTGCATACTTGTTGTTAAATACATTTAACTCAGTCTAATGGTCTAGAAAATTGACACGCTTGTAACATCATCAGCACGGGCGCCCTTGTGATGCTGAGGCAGTTTGGCTCCACTCCTTAAGGACCTAGAGTGATACCAATTTCTACAAACAGGAGTGGACTCTGTGCGCTAGCACCTCACGGGCGAATTGAATGCATGTCAATAAGTTTCAAGCAAGGAAACCAAATCCCAACACTTTTTAGAGATATGTTGTTCCTATATTGATGATGCAGTGTTTTAGTATGTTAATTGTATTTTGTTGACAGGGAAGGAATGACAGTGCAGATGAGAAGTAAAAATAAAAACAGGATGGAGACAACCGTCTGCGGCTCTGGCCCGACTGCCCCTTTCCTTTGAGCGGCTCCTCAATGTTTTAGAAAACAGGTGGAGGACATTGTCTCCTTTAGATTTGCCCCCTCTTGTGATGCTAATGCAGTTTGGGCTCCATTCCTTGAATTCCATTCCCTTCCGTAGGTCCAGTGTTGAGTTCTACGGAGAGTTTGCTGTGCATTAGCACCTCACGGGCGAACTGTATTTATGTTGGTAAGTTTTGCGTGAGCAGACCGGTTGATGACGCTTGCATGCTGGACTGTCAAGTTTCTAGACCATCAGGCTCTTTGCTATTTTTGACCTAGTTGATAGGTGATGTTGGTGTGAGAAGTACACCAATTCTGGAGATGGAATGGCCGGCGGAAGGGGTTGGAGGTGCGCCGTTTTTTTTTTAACACCATGTGTGCATGTACTAAAGAACTGCATACTTGTTGTTAAATACATTTAACTCAGTCTAATGGTCTAGAAAATTGACACGCTTGTAACATCATCAGCACCGGGCGCCCTTGTGATGCTGAGGCAGTTTGACCCCGCTCCTTAAGGACCTAAAGTGATACCAATTTCTACAAATAGGAGTGGACTCTGTGCGCCAGCACCTCACGGGCGAATTGAATGCATGTCAATAAGTTTCAAGCAAGGAAACCAAATCCCAACACTTTTTAGAGAGACGTTGTTACTATATTGATGATGCAGTGTTTTAGTATGTTAATTGTATTTTGTTAATAAGGAAGGAATGACAGTGCAGATGAGAAGTAAAAATAAATACAGGATGGAGACAACCGTCTGCGGCTCTGGCCCGACTGCCCCTTTCCTTTGAGCGGCTCCTCAATGTTTTAGGAAACAGGTGGAGGACATTGTCTCCTTTAGAATTGGCCCCCTTGTGATGCTAATGCAGTTTGGGCTCCATTCCTTGAACTCCATTCCCTTCCGTAGGTCGGATGTTGCGTTCTAAGGAGAGTTTGCTGTGCATTAGCACCTCACGGGCGAACTGTATTTATGTTGGTAAGTTTTGCGTGAGCAGACCGGTTGATGACGCTTGCATGCTGGACTGTCAAGTTTCTAGACCATCAGGCTCTTTGCTATTTTTGACCTAGTTGATAGGTGATGTTGGTGTGAGAAGTACACCAATTCTGGAGATGAAATGGCCGGCGGAAGGGGTTGGAGGTGCGCCGTTTTTTTTTAACACCATGTGTGCATGTACTAAAAAACTGCATACTTGTTGTTAAATACATTTAACTCAGTCTAATGGTCTAGAAAATTGACACGCTTGTAACATCATCAGCACAGGCGCCCTTGTGATGCTGAGGCAGTTTGGCTCCACTCCTTAAGGACCTAGAGTGATACCAATTTCTACAAACAGGAGTGGACTCTGTGCGCTAGCACCTCACGGGCGAATTGAATGCATGTCAATAAGTTTCAAGCAAGGAAACCAAATCCCAACACTTTTTAGAGAGACGTTGTTACTATATTGATGATGCAGTGTTTTAGTATGTTAATTGTATTTTGTTAATAAGGAAGGAATGACAGTGCAGATGAGAAGTAAAAATAAATACAGGATGGAGACAACCGTCTGCGGCTCTGGCCCGACTGCTCCTTTCCTTTGAGCGGCTCCTCAATGTTTTAGGAAACAGGTGGAGGACATTGTCTCCTTTAGAATTGGCCCCCTTGTTATGCTAATGCAGTTTGGGCTCCATTCCTTGAACTCCATTCCCTTCCGTAGGTCGAATGTTGCGTTCTAAGGAGAGTTTGCTGTGCATTAGCACCTCACGGGCGAACTGTATTTATGTTGGTAAGTTTTGCGTGAGCAGACCGGTTGATGACGCTTGCATGCTGGACTGTCAAGTTTCTAGACCATCAGGCTCTTTGCTATTTTTGACCTAGTTGATAGGTGATGTTGGTGTGAGAAGTACACCAATTCTGGAGATGGAATGGCCGGCGGAAGGGGTTGGAGGTGCGCCGTTTTTTTTTTAACACCATGTGTGCATGTACTAAAAAACTGCATACTTGTTGTTAAATACATTTAACTCAGTCTAATGGTCTAGAAAATTGACACGCTTGTAACATCATCAGCACGGGCGCCCTTGTGATGCTGAGGCAGTTTGGCTCCACTCCTTAAGGACCTAGAGTGATACCAATTTCTACAAACAGGAGTGGACTCTGTGCGCTAGCACCTCACGGGCGAATTGAATGCATGCCAATAAGTTTCAAGCAAGGAAACCAAATCCCAACACTTTTTAGAGAGATGTTGTTCCTATATTGATGATGCAGTGTTTTAGTATGTTAATTGTATTTTGTTAATAGGGAAGGAATGACAGTGCAGATGAGAAGTAAAAATAAATACAGGATGGAGACAACCGTCTGCGGCTCTGGCCCGACTGCCCCTTTCCTTTGAGCGGCTCCTCAATGTTTTAGGAAACAGGTGGAGGACATTGTCTCCTTTAGAATTGGCCCCCTTGTGATGCTAATGCAGTTTGGGCTCCATTCCTTGAACTCCATTCCCTTCCGTAGGTCGAGTGTTGCGTTCTAAGGAGAGTTTGCTGTGCATTTGCACCTCACGGGCGAACTGTATTTATGTTGGTAAGTTTTGCGTGAGCAGACCGGTTGATGACGCTTGCATGCTGGACTGTCAAGTTTCTAGACCATCAGGCTCTTTGCTATTTTTGACCTAGTTGATAGGTGATGTTGGTGTGAGAAGTACACCAATTCTGGAGATGGAATGGCCGGCGGAAGGGGTTGGAGGTGCGCCGTTTTTTTTTAACACCATGTGTGCATGTACTAAAAAACTGCATACTTGTTGTTAAATACATTTAACTCAGTCTAATGGTCTAGAAAATTGACACGCTTGTAACATCATCAGCACGGGCGCCCTTGTGATGCTGAGGCAGTTTGGCTCCACTCCTTAAGGACCTAGAGTGATACCAATTTCTACAAACAGGAGTGGACTCTGTGCGCTAGCACCTCACGGGCGAATTGAATGCATGTCAATAAGTTTCAAGCAAGGAAACCAAATCCCAACACTTTTTAGAGAGATGTTGTTCCTATATTGATGATGCAGTGTTTTAGTATGTTAATTGTATTTTGTTAACAGGGAAGGAATGACAGTGCAGATGAGAAGTAAAAATAAAAACAGGATGGAGACAACCGTCTGCGGCTCTGGCCCGACTGCCCCTTTCCTTTGAGCGGCTCCTCAATGTTTTAGAAAACAGGTGGAGGACATTGTCTCCTTTAGATTTGCCCCCTCTTGTGATGCTAATGCAGTTTGGGCTCCATTCCTTGAATTCCATTCCCTTCCGTAGGTCCAGTGTTGAGTTCTACGGAGAGTTTGCTGTGCATTAGCACCTCACGGGCGAACTGTATTTATGTTGGTAAGTTTTGCGTGAGCAGACCGGTTGATGACGCTTGCATGCTGGACTGTCAAGTTTCTAGACCATCAGGCTCTTTGCTATTTTTGACCTAGTTGATAGGTGATGTTGGTGTGAGAAGTACACCAATTCTGGAGATGGAATGGCCGGCGGAAGGGGTTGGAGGTGCGCCGTTTTTTTTTTAACACCATGTGTGCATGTACTAAAGAACTGCATACTTGTTGTTAAATACATTTAACTCAGTCTAATGGTCTAGAAAATTGACACGCTTGTAACATCATCAGCACGGGCGCCCTTGTGATGCTGAGGCAGTTTGACCCCGCTCCTTAAGGACCTAAAGTGATACCAATTTCTACAAATAGGAGTGGACTCTGTGCGCCAGCACCTCACGGGCGAATTGAATGCATGTCAATAAGTTTCAAGCAAGGAAACCAAATCCCAACACTTTTTAGAGAGACGTTGTTACTATATTGATGATGCAGTGTTTTAGTATGTTAATTGTATTTTGTTAATAAGGAAGGAATGACAGTGCAGATGAGAAGTAAAAATAAATACAGGATGGAGACAACCGTCTGCGGCTCTGGCCCGACTGCCCCTTTCCTTTGAGCGGCTCCTCAATGTTTTAGGAAACAGGTGGAGGACATTGTCTCCTTTAGAATTGGCCCCCTTGTGATGCTAATGCAGTTTGGGCTCCATTCCTTGAACTCCATTCCCTTCCGTAGGTCGAATGTTGCGTTCTAAGGAGAGTTTGCTGTGCATTAGCACCTCACGGGCGAACTGTATTTATGTTGGTAAGTTTTGCATGAGCAGACCGGTTGATGACGCTTGCATGCTGGACTGTCAAGTTTCTAGACCATCAGGCTCTTTGCTATTTTTGACCTAGTTGATAGGTGATGTTGGTGTGAGAAGTACACCAATTCTGGAGATGGAATGGCCGGCGGAAGGGGTTGGAGGTGCGCCGTTTTTTTTTTAACACCATGTGTGCATGTACTAAAAAACTGCATACTTGTTGTTAAATACATTTAACTCAGTCTAATGGTCTAGAAAATTGACACGCTTGTAACATCATCAGCACGGGCGCCCTTGTGATGCTGAGGCAGTTTGGCTCCACTCCTTAAGGACCTAGAGTGATACCAATTTCTACAAACAGGAGTGGACTCTGTGCGCTAGCACCTCACGGGCGAATTGAATGCATGCCAATAAGTTTCAAGCGAGGAAACCAAATCCCAACACTTTTTAGAGAGATGTTGTTCCTATATTGATGATGCAGTGTTTTAGTATGTTAATTGTATTTTGTTAATAGGGAAGGAATGACAGTGCAGATGAGAAGTAAAAATAAATACAGGATGGAGACAACCGTCTGCGGCTCTGGCCCGACTGCCCCTTTCCTTTGAGCGGCTCCTCAATGTTTTAGGAAACAGGTGGAGGACATTGTCTCCTTTAGAATTGGCCCCCTTGTGATGCTAATGCAGTTTGGGCTCCATTCCTTGAACTCCATTCCCTTCCGTAGGTCGAGTGTTGCGTTCTAAGGAGAGTTTGCTGTGCATTAGCACCTCACGGGCGAACTGTATTTATGTTGGTAAGTTTTGCGTGAGCAGACCGGTTGATGACGCTTGCATGCTGGACTGTCAAGTTTCTAGACCATCAGGCTCTTTGCTATTTTTGACCTAGTTGATAGGTGATGTTGGTGTGAGAAGTACACCAATTCTGGAGATGGAATGGCCGGCGGAAGGGGTTGGAGGTGCGCCGTTTTTTTTTAACACCATGTGTGCATGTACTAAAAAACTGCATACTTGTTGTTAAATACATTTAACTCAGTCTAATGGTCTAGAAAATTGACACGCTTGTAACATCATCAGCACGGGCGCCCTTGTGATGCTGAGGCAGTTTGGCTCCACTCCTTAAGGACCTAGAGTGATACCAATTTCTACAAACAGGAGTGGACTCTGTGCGCTAGCACCTCACGGGCGAATTGAATGCATGTCAATAAGTTTCAAGCAAGGAAACCAAATCCCAACACTTTTTAGAGAGATGTTGTTCCTATATTGATGATGCAGTGTTTTAGTATGTTAATTGTATTTTGTTAACAGGGAAGGAATGACAGTGCAGATGAGAAGTAAAAATAAAAACAGGATGGAGACAACCGTCTGCGGCTCTGGCCCGACTGCCCCTTTCCTTTGAGCGGCTCCTCAATGTTTTAGAAAACAGGTGGAGGACATTGTCTCCTTTAGATTTGCCCCCTCTTGTGATGCTAATGCAGTTTGGGCTCCATTCCTTGAATTCCATTCCCTTCCGTAGGTCCAGTGTTGAGTTCTACGGAGAGTTTGCTGTGCATTAGCACCTCACGGGCGAACTGTATTTATGTTGGTAAGTTTTGCGTGAGCAGACCGGTTGATGACGCTTGCATGCTGGACTGTCAAGTTTCTAGACCATCAGGCTCTTTGCTATTTTTGACCTAGTTGATAGGTGATGTTGGTGTGAGAAGTACACCAATTCTGGAGATGGAATGGCCGGCGGAAGGGGTTGGAGGTGCGCCGTTTTTTTTTTTAACACCATGTGTGCATGTACTAAAGAACTGCATACTTGTTGTTAAATACATTTAACTCAGTCTAATGGTCTAGAAAATTGACACGCTTGTAACATCATCAGCACGGGCGCCCTTGTGATGCTGAGGCAGTTTGACCCCGCTCCTTAAGGACCTAAAGTGATACCAATTTCTACAAATAGGAGTGGACTCTGTGCGCCAGCACCTCACGGGCGAATTGAATGCATGTCAATAAGTTTCAAGCAAGGAAACCAAATCCCAACACTTTTTAGAGAGACGTTGTTACTATATTGATGATGCAGTGTTTTAGTATGTTAATTGTATTTTGTTAATAAGGAAGGAATGACAGTGCAGATGAGAAGTAAAAATAAATACAGGATGGAGACAACCGTCTGCGGCTCTGGCCCGACTGCCCCTTTCCTTTGAGCGGCTCCTCAATGTTTTAGGAAACAGGTGGAGGACATTGTCTCCTTTAGAATTGGCCCCCTTGTGATGCTAATGCAGTTTGGGCTCCATTCCTTGAACTCCATTCCCTTCCGTAGGTCGAATGTTGCGTTCTAAGGAGAGTTTGCTGTGCATTAGCACCTCACGGGCGAACTGTATTTATGTTGGTAAGTTTTGCATGAGCAGACCGGTTGATGACGCTTGCATGCTGGACTGTCAAGTTTCTAGACCATCAGGCTCTTTGCTATTTTTGACCTAGTTGATAGGTGATGTTGGTGTGAGAAGTACACCAATTCTGGAGATGGAATGGCCGGCGGAAGGGGTTGGAGGTGCGCCGTTTTTTTTTAACACCATGTGTGCATGTACTAAAAAACTGCATACTTGTTGTTAAATACATTTAACTCAGTCTAATGGTCTAGAAAATTGACACGCTTGTAACATCATCAGCACAGGCGCCCTTGTGATGCTGAGGCAATTTGGCTCCACTCCTTAAGGACCTAGAGTGATACCAATTTCTACAAATAGGAGTGGACTCTGTGCGCTAGCACCTCACGGGCGAATTGAATGCATGCCAATAAGTTTCAAGCAAGGAAACCAAATCCCAACACTTTTTAGAGAGATGTTGTTCCTATATTGATGATGCAGTGTTTTAGTATGTTAATTGTATTTTGTTAATAGGGAAGGAATGACAGTGCAGATGAGAAGTAAAAATAAATACAGGATGGAGACAACCGCCTGCGGCTCTGGCCCGACTGCCCCTTTCCTTTGAGCGGCTCCTCAATGTTTTAGGAAACAGGTGGAGGACATTGTCTCCTTTAGAATTGGCCCCCTTGTGATGCTAATGCAGTTTGGGCTCCATTCCTTGAACTCCATTCCCTTCCGTAGGTCGAGTGTTGCGTTCTAAGGAGAGTTTGCTGTGCATTAGCACCTCACGGGCGAACTGTATTTATGTTGGTAAGTTTTGCGTGAGCAGACCGGTTGATGACGCTTGCATGCTGGACTGTCAAGTTTCTAGACCATCAGGCTCTTTGCTATTTTTGACCTAGTTGATAGGTGATGTTGGTGTGAGAAGTACACCAATTCTGGAGATGGAATGGCCGGCGGAAGGGGTTGGAGGTGCGCCGTTTTTTTTTTAACACCATGTGTGCATGTACTAAAAAACTGCATACTTGTTGTTAAATACATTTAACTCAGTCTAATGGTCTAGAAAATTGACACGCTTGTAACATCATCAGCACAGGCGCCCTTGTGATGCTGAGGCAGTTTGGCTCCACTCCTTAAGGACCTAGAGTGATACCAATTTCTACAAATAGGAGTGGACTCTGTGCGCCAGCACCTCACGGGCGAATTGAATGCATGTCAATAAGTTTCAAGCAAGGAAACCAAATCCCAACACTTTTTAGAGAGACGTTGTTACTATATTGATGATGCAGTGTTTTAGTATGTTAATTGTATTTTGTTAATAAGGAAGGAATGACAGTGCAGATGAGAAGTAAAAATAAATACAGGATGGAGACAACCGTCTGCGGCTCTGGCCCGACTGCCCCTTTCCTTTGAGCGGCTCCTCAATGTTTTAGGAAACAGGTGGAGGACATTGTCTCCTTTAGAATTGGCCCCCTTGTGATGCTAATGCAGTTTGGGCTCCATTCCTTGAACTCCATTCCCTTCCGTAGGTCGAATCTTGCGTTCTAAGGAGAGTTTGCTGTGCATTAGCACCTCACGGGCGAACTGTATTTATGTTGGTAAGTTTTGCGTGAGCAGACCGGTTGATGACGCTTGCATGCTGGACTGTCAAGTTTCTAGACCATCAGGCTCTTTGCTATTTTTGACCTAGTTGATAGGTGATGTTGGTGTGAGAAGTACACCAATTCTGGAGATGGAATGGCCGGCGGAAGGGGTTGGAGGTGCGCCGTTTTTTTTTAACACCATGTGTGCATGTACTAAAAAACTGCATACTTGTTGTTAAATACATTTAACTCAGTCTAATGGTCTAGAAAATTGACACGCTTGTAACATCATCAGCACGGGCGCCCTTGTGATGCTGAGGCAGTTTGGCTCCACTCCTTAAGGACCTAGAGTGATACCAATTTCTACAAACAGGAGTGGACTCTGTGCGCTAGCACCTCACGGGCGAATTGAATGCATGTCAATAAGTTTCAAGCAAGGAAACCAAATCCCAACACTTTTTAGAGAGATGTTGTTCCTATATTGATGATGCAGTGTTTTAGTATGTTAATTGTATTTTGTTAACAGGGAAGGAATGACAGTGCAGATGAGAAGTAAAAATAAAAACAGGATGGAGACAACCGTCTGCGGCTCTGGCCCGACTGCCCCTTTCCTTTGAGCGGCTCCTCAATGTTTTAGAAAACAGGTGGAGGACATTGTCTCCTTTAGATTTGCCCCCTCTTGTGATGCTAATGCAGTTTGGGCTCCATTCCTTGAATTCCATTCCCTTCCGTAGGTCCAGTGTTGAGTTCTACGGAGAGTTTGCTGTGCATTAGCACCTCACGGGCGAACTGTATTTATGTTGGTAAGTTTTGCGTGAGCAGACCGGTTGATGACGCTTGCATGCTGGACTGTCAAGTTTCTAGACCATCAGGCTCTTTGCTATTTTTGACCTAGTTGATAGGTGATGTTGGTGTGAGAAGTACACCAATTCTGGAGATGGAATGGCCGGCGGAAGGGGTTGGAGGTGCACCGTTTTTTTTTTAACACCATGTGTGCATGTACTAAAGAACTGCATACTTGTTGTTAAATACATTTAACTCAGTCTAATGGTCTAGAAAATTGACACGCTTGTAACATCATCAGCACGGGCTCCCTTGTGATGCTGAGGCAGTTTGACCCCGCTCCTTAAGGACCTAAAGTGATACCAATTTCTACAAATAGGAGTGGACTCTGTGCGCCAGCACCTCACGGGCGAATTGAATGCATGTCAATAAGTTTCAAGCAAGGAAACCAAATCCCAACACTTTTTAGAGAGACGTTGTTACTATATTGATGATGCAGTGTTTTAGTATGTTAATTGTATTTTGTTAATAAGGAAGGAATGACAGTGCAGATGAGAAGTAAAAATAAATACAGGATGGAGACAACCGTCTGCGGCTCTGGCCCGACTGCCCCTTTCCTTTGAGCGGCTCCTCAATGTTTTAGGAAACAGGTGGAGGACATTGTCTCCTTTAGAATTGGCCCCCTTGTGATGCTAATGCAGTTTGGGCTCCATTCCTTGAACTCCATTCCCTTCCGTAGGTCGAATGTTGCGTTCTAAGGAGAGTTTGCTGTGCATTAGCACCTCACGGGCGAACTGTATTTATGTTGGTAAGTTTTGCGTGAGCAGACCGGTTGATGACGCTTGCATGCTGGACTGTCAAGTTTCTAGACCATCAGGCTCTTTGCTATTTTTGACCTAGTTGATAGGTGATGTTGGTGTGAGAAGTACACCAATTCTGGAGATGGAATGGCCGGCGGAAGGGGTTGGAGGTGCACCGTTTTTTTTTTAACACCATGTGTGCATGTACTAAAGAACTGCATACTTGTTGTTAAATACATTTAACTCAGTCTAATGGTCTAGAAAATTGACACGCTTGTAACATCATCAGCACGGGCTCCCTTGTGATGCTGAGGCAGTTTGACCCCGCTCCTTAAGGACCTAAAGTGATACCAATTTCTACAAATAGGAGTGGACTCTGTGCGCCAGCACCTCACGGGCGAATTGAATGCATGTCAATAAGTTTCAAGCAAGGAAACCAAATCCCAACACTTTTTAGAGAGACGTTGTTACTATATTGATGATGCAGTGTTTTAGTATGTTAATTGTATTTTGTTAATAAGGAAGGAATGACAGTGCAGATGAGAAGTAAAAATAAATACAGGATGGAGACAACCGTCTGCGGCTCTGGCCCGACTGCCCCTTTCCTTTGAGCGGCTCCTCAATGTTTTAGGAAACAGGTGGAGGACATTGTCTCCTTTAGAATTGGCCCCCTTGTGATGCTAATGCAGTTTGGGCTCCATTCCTTGAACTCCATTCCCTTCCGTAGGTCGAATGTTGCGTTCTAAGGAGAGTTTGCTGTGCATTAGCACCTCACGGGCGAACTGTATTTATGTTGGTAAGTTTTGCGTGAGCAGACCGGTTGATGACGCTTGCATGCTGGACTGTCAAGTTTCTAGACCATCAGGCTCTTTGCTATTTTTGACCTAGTTGATAGGTGATGTTGGTGTGAGAAGTACACCAATTCTGGAGATGGAATGGCCGGCGGAAGGGGTTGGAGGTGCGCCGTTTTTTTTTAACACCATGTGTGCATGTACTAAAAAACTGCATACTTGTTGTTAAATACATTTAACTCAGTCTAATGGTCTAGAAAATTGACACGCTTGTAACATCATCAGCACAGGCGCCCTTGTGATGCTGAGGCAGTTTGGCTCCACTCCTTAAGGACCTAGAGTGATACCAATTTCTACAAATAGGAGTGGACTCTGTGCGCTAGCACCTCACGGGCGAATTGAATGCATGCCAATAAGTTTCAAGCAAGGAAACCAAATCCCAACACTTTTTAGAGAGATGTTGTTCCTATATTGATGATGCAGTGTTTTAGTATGTTAATTGTATTTTGTTAATAGGGAAGGAATGACAGTGCAGATGAGAAGTAAAAATAAATACAGGATGGAGACAACCGTCTGCGGCTCTGGCCCGACTGCCCCTTTCCTTTGAGCGGCTCCTCAATGTTTTAGGAAACAGGTGGAGGACATTGTCTCCTTTAGAATTGGCCCCCTTGTGATGCTAATGCAGTTTGGGCTCCATTCCTTGAACTCCATTCCCTTCCGTAGGTCGAGTGTTGCGTTCTAAGGAGAGTTTGCTGTGCATTAGCACCTCACGGGCGAACTGTATTTATGTTAGTAAGTTTTGCGTGAGCAGACCGGTTGATGACGCTTGCATGCTGGACTGTCAAGTTTCTAGACCATCAGGCTCTTTGCTATTTTTGACCTAGTTGATAGGTGATGTTGGTGTGAGAAGTACACCAATTCTGGAGATGGAATGGCCGGCGGAAGGGGTTGGAGGTGCGCCGTTTTTTTTTTAACACCATGTGTGCATGTACTAAAAAACTGCATACTTGTTGTTAAATACATTTAACTCAGTCTAATGGTCTAGAAAATTGACACGCTTGTAACATCATCAGCACGGGCGCCCTTGTGATGCTGAGGCAGTTTGGCTCCACTCCTTAAGGACCTAGAGTGATACCAATTTCTACAAACAGGAGTGGACTCTGTGCGCTAGCACCTCACGGGCGAATTGAATGCATGTCAATAAGTTTCAAGCAAGGAAACCAAATCCCAACACTTTTTAGAGAGATGTTGTTCCTATATTGATGATGCAGTGTTTTAGTATGTTAATTGTATTTTGTTAACAGGGAAGGAATGACAGTGCAGATGAGAAGTAAAAATAAAAACAGGATGGAGACAACCGTCTGCGGCTCTGGCCCGACTGCCCCTTTCCTTTGAGCGGCTCCTCAATGTTTTAGAAAACAGGTGGAGGACATTGTCTCCTTTAGATTTGCCCCCTCTTGTGATGCTAATGCAGTTTGGGCTCCATTCCTTGAATTCCATTCCCTTCCGTAGGTCCAGTGTTGAGTTCTACGGAGAGTTTGCTGTCCATTAGCACCTCACGGGCGAACTGTATTTATGTTGGTAAGTTTTGCGTGAGCAGACCGGTTGATGACGCTTGCATGCTGGACTGTCAAGTTTCTAGACCATCAGGCTCTTTGCTATTTTTGACCTAGTTGATAGGTGATGTTGGTGTGAGAAGTACACCAATTCTGGAGATGGAATGGCCGGCGGAAGGGGTTGGAGGTGCGCCGTTTTTTTTTTAACACCATGTGTGCATGTACTAAAGAACTGCATACTTGTTGTTAAATACATTTAACTCAGTCTAATGGTCTAGAAAATTGACACGCTTGTAACATCAGCACGGGCGCCCTTGTGATGCTGAGGCAGTTTGACCCCGCTCCTTAAGGACCTAAAGTGATACCAATTTCTACAAATAGGAGTGGACTCTGTGCGCCAGCACCTCACGGGCGAATTGAATGCATGTCAATAAGTTTCAAGCAAGGAAACCAAATCCCAGCACTTTTTAGAGAGACGTTGTTACTATATTGATGATGCAGTGTTTTAGTATGTTAATTGTATTTTGTTAATAAGGAAGGAATGACAGTGCAGATGAGAAGTAAAAATAAATACAGGATGGAGACAACCGTCTGCGGCTCTGGCCCGACTGCCCCTTTCCTTTGAGCGGCTCCTCAATGTTTTAGGAAACAGGTGGAGGACATTGTCTCCTTTAGAATTGGCCCACTTGTGATGCTAATGCAGTTTGGGCTCCATTCCTTGAACTCCATTCCCTTCCGTAGGTCGAATGTTGCGTTCTAAGGAGAGTTTGCTGTGCATTAGCACCTCACGGGCGAACTGTATTTATGTTGGTAAGTTTTGCGTGAGCAGACCGGTTGATGACGCTTGCATGCTGGACTGTCAAGTTTCTAGACCATCAGGCTCTTTGCTATTTTTGACCTAGTTGATAGGTGATGTTGGTGTGAGAAGTACACCAATTCTGGAGATGGAATGGCCGGCGGAAGGGGTTGGAGGTGCGCCGTTTTTTTTTAACACCATGTGTGCATGTACTAAAAAACTGCATACTTGTTGTTAAATACATTTAACTCAGTCTAATGGTCTAGAAAATTGACACGCTTGTAACATCATCAGCACGGGCGCCCTTGTGATGCTGAGGCAGTTTGGCTCCACTCCTTAAGGACCTAGAGTGATACCAATTTCTACAAACAGGAGTGGACTCTGTGCGCTAGCACCTCACGGGCGAATTGAATGCATGTCAATAAGTTTCAAGCAAGGAAACCAAATCCCAACACTTTTTAGAGAGATGTTGTTCCTATATTGATGATGCAGTGTTTTAGTATGTTAATTGTATTTTGTTAACAGGGAAGGAATGACAGTGCAGATGAGAAGTAAAAATAAAAACAGGATGGAGACAACCGTCTGCGGCTCTGGCCCGACTGCCCCTTTCCTTTGAGCGGCTCCTCAATGTTTTAGAAAACAGGTGGAGGACATTGTCTCCTTTAGATTTGCCCCCTCTTGTGATGCTAATGCAGTTTGGGCTCCATTCCTTGAATTCCATTCCCTTCCGTAGGTCCAGTGTTGAGTTCTACGGAGAGTTTGCTGTGCATTAGCACCTCACGGGCGGACTGTATTTATGTTGGTAAGTTTTGCGTGAGCATACCGGTTGATGACGCTTGCATGCTGGACTGTCAAGTTTCTAGACCATCAGGCTCTTTGCTATTTTTGACCTAGTTGATAGGTGATGTTGGTGTGAGAAGTACACCAATTCTGGAGATGGAATGGCCGGCGGAAGGGGTTGGAGGTGCGCCGTTTTTTTTTTAACACCATGTGTGCATGTACTAAAGAACTGCATACTTGTTGTTAAATACATTTAACTCAGTCTAATGTCTAGAAAATTGACACGCTTGTAACATCAGCACGGGCGCCCTTGTGATGCTGAGGCAGTTTGACCCCGCTCCTTAAGGACCTAAAGTGATACCAATTTCTACAAATAGGAGTGGACTCTGTGCGCCAGCACCTCACGGGCGAATTGAATGCATGTCAATAAGTTTCAAGCAAGGAAACCAAATCCCAACACTTTTTAGAGAGACGTTGTTACTATATTGATGATGCAGTGTTTTAGTATGTTAATTGTATTTTGTTAATAAGGAAGGAATGACAGTGCAGATGAGAAGTAAAAATAAATACAGGATGGAGACAACCGTCTGCGGCTCTGGCCCGACTGCCCCTTTCCTTTGAGCGGCTCCTCAATGTTTTAGGAAACAGGTGGAGGACATTGTCTCCTTTAGAATTGGCCCCCTTGTGATGCTAATGCAGTTTGGGCTCCATTCCTTGAACTCCATTCCCTTCCGTAGGTCGAATGTTGCGTTCTAAGGAGAGTTTGCTGTGCATTAGCACCTCACGGGCGAACTGTATTTATGTTGGTAAGTTTTGCGTGAGCAGACCGGTTGATGACGCTTGCATGCTGGACTGTCAAGTTTCTAGACCATCAGGCTCTTTGCTATTTTTGACCTAGTTGATAGGTGATGTTGGTGTGAGAAGTACACCAATTCTGGAGATGGAATGGCCGGCGGAAGGGGTTGGAGGTGCGCCGTTTTTTTTTAACACCATGTGTGCATGTACTAAAAAACTGCATACTTGTTGTTAAATGCATTTAACTCAGTCTAATGGTCTAGAAAATTGACACGCTTGTAACATCATCAGCACAGGCGCCCTTGTGATGCTGAGGCAGTTTGGCTCCACTCCTTAAGGACCTAGAGTGATACCAATTTCTACAAATAGGAGTGGACTCTGTGCGCCAGCACCTCACGGGCGAATTGAATGCATGTCAATAAGTTTCAAGCAAGGAAACCAAATCCCAACACTTTTTAGAGAGACGTTGTTACTATATTGATGATGCAGTGTTTTAGTATGTTAATTGTATTTTGTTAATAAGGAAGGAATGACAGTGCAGATGAGAAGTAAAAATAAATACAGGATGGAGACAACCGTCTGCGGCTCTGGCCCGACTGCCCCTTTCCTTTGAGCGGCTCCTCAATGTTTTAGGAAACAGGTGGAGGACATTGTCTCCTTTAGAATTGGCCCCCTTGTGATGCTAATGCAGTTTGGGCTCCATTCCTTGAACTCCATTCCCTTCCGTAGGTCGAATGTTGCGTTCTAAGGAGAGTTTGCTGTGCATTAGCACCTCACGGGCGAACTGTATTTATGTTGGTAAGTTTTGCGTGAGCAGACCGGTTGATGACGCTTGCATGCTGGACTGTCAAGTTTCTAGACCATCAGGCTCTTTGCTATTTTTGACCTAGTTGTAGGTGATGTTTGTGTGAGAAGTACACCAATTCTGGAGATGGAATGGCCGGCGGAAGGGGTTGGAGGTGCGCCGTTTTATTTTTAACACCATGTGTGCATGTACTAAAAAACTGCATACTTGTTGTTAAATACATTTAACTCAGTCTAATGGTCTAGAAAATTGACACGCTTGTAACATCATCAGCACAGGCGCCCTTGTGATGCTGAGGCAGTTTGGCTCCACTCCTTAAGGACCTAGAGTGATACCAATTTCTACAAACAGGAGTGGACTCTGTGCGCTAGCACCTCACGGGCGAATTGAATGCATGTCAATAAGTTTCAAGCAAGGAAACCAAATCCCAACACTTTTTAGAGAAACGTTGTTACTTTATTGATGATGCAGTGTTTTAGTATGTTAATTGTATTTTGTTAATAGGGAAGGAATGACAGTGCAGATGAGAAGTAAAAATAAATACAGGATGGAGACAACCGTCTGCGGCTCTGGCCCGACTGCCCCTTTCCTTTGAGCGGCTCCTCAATGTTTTAGGAAACAGGTGGAGGACATTGTCTCCTTTAGAATTGGCCCCCTTGTGATGCTAATGCAGTTTGGGCTCCATTCCTTGAACTCCATTCCCTTCCGTAGGTCGAGTGTTGCGTTCTAAGGAGAGTTTGCTGTGCATTAGCACCTCACGGGCGAACTGTATTTATGTTGATAAGTTTTGCGTGAGCAGACCGGTTGATGACGCTTGCATGCTGGACTGCCAAGTTTCTAGACCATCAGGCTCTTTGCTATTTTTGACCTAGTTGATAGGTGATGTTGGTGTGAGAAGTACACCAATTCTGGAGATGGAATGGCCGGCGGAAGGGGTTGGAGGTGCGCCGTTTTTTTTTTAACACCATGTGTGCATGTACTAAAAAACTGCATACTTGTTGTTAAATACATTTAACTCAGTCTAATGGTCTAGAAAATTGACACGCTTGTAACATCATCAGCACGGGCGCCCTTGTGATGCTGAGGCAGTTTGGCTCCACTCCTTAAGGACCTAGAGTGATACCAATTTCTACAAACAGGAGTGGACTCTGTGCGCTAGCACCTCACGGGCGAATTGAATGCATGTCAATAAGTTTCAAGCAAGGAAACCAAATCCCAACACTTTTTAGAGAGATGTTGTTCCTATATTGATGATGCAGTGTTTTAGTATGTTAATTGTATTTTGTTAACAGGGAAGGAATGACAGTGCAGATGAGAAGTAAAAATAAAAACAGGATGGAGACAACCGTCTGCGGCTCTGGCCCGACTGCCCCTTTCCTTTGAGCGGCTCCTCAATGTTTTAGAAAACAGGTGGAGGACATTGTCTCCTTTAGATTTGCCCCCTCTTGTGATGCTAATGCAGTTTGGGCTCCATTCCTTGAATTCCATTCCCTTCCGTAGGTCCAGTGTTGAGTTCTACGGAGAGTTTGCTGTGCATTAGCACCTCACGGGCGAACTGTATTTATGTTGGTAAGTTTTGCGTGAGCAGACCGGTTGATTACGCTTGCATGCTGGACTGTCAAGTTTCTAGACCATCAGGCTCTTTGCTATTTTTGACCTAGTTGATAGGTGATGTTGGTGTGAGAAGTACACCAATTCTGGAGATGGAATGGCCGGCGGAAGGGGTTGGAGGTGCGCCGTTTTTTTTTTAACACCATGTGTGCATGTACTAAAGAACTGCATACTTGTTGTTAAATACATTTAACTCAGTCTAATGGTCTAGAAAATTGACACGCTTGTAACATCATCAGCACGGGCGCCCTTGTGATGCTGAGGCAGTTTGACCCCGCTCCTTAAGGACCTAAAGTGATACCAATTTCTACAAATAGGAGTGGACTCTGTGCGCCAGCACCTCACGGGCGAATTGAATGCATGTCAATAAGTTTCAAGCAAGGAAACCAAATCCCAACACTTTTTAGAGAAACGTTGTTACTTTATTGATGATGCAGTGTTTTAGTATGTTAATTGTATTTTGTTAATAAGGAAGGAATGACAGTGCAGATGAGAAGTAAAAATAAATACAGGATGGAGACAACCGTCTGCGGCTCTGGCCCGACTGCCCCTTTCCTTTGAGCGGCTCCTCAATGTTTTAGGAAACAGGTGGAGGACATTGTCTCCTTTAGAATTGGCCCCCTTGTGATGCTAATGCAGTTTGGGCTCCATTCCTTGAACTCCATTCCCTTCCGTAGGTCGAATGTTGCGTTCTAAGGAGAGTTTGCTGTGCATTAGCACCTCACGGGCGAACTGTATTTATGTTGGTAAGTTTTGCGTGAGCAGACCGGTTGATGACGCTTGCATGCTGGACTGTCAAGTTTCTAGACCATCAGGCTCTTTGCTATTTTTGACCTAGTTGTAGGTGATGTTTGTGTGAGAAGTACACCAATTCTGGAGATGGAATGGCCGGCGGAAGGGGTTGGAGGTGCGCCGTTTTTTTTTAACACCATGTGTGCATGTACTAAAAAACTGCATACTTGTTGTTAAATACATTTAACTCTGTCTAATGGTCTAGAAAATTGACACGCTTGTAACATCATCAGCACAGGCGCCCTTGTGATGCTGAGGCAGTTTGGCTCCACTCCTTAAGGACCTAGAGTGATACCAATTTCTACAAACAGGAGTGGACTCTGTGCGCTAGCACCTCACGGGCGAATTGAATGCATGTCAATAAGTTTCAAGCAAGGAAACCAAATCCCAACACTTTTTAGAGAAACGTTGTTACTTTATTGATGATGCAGTGTTTTAGTATGTTAATTGTATTTTGTTAATAGGGAAGGAATGACAGTGCAGATGAGAAGTAAAAATAAATACAGGATGGAGACAACCGTCTGCGGCTCTGGCCCGACTGCCCCTTTCCTTTGAGCGGCTCCTCAATGTTTTAGGAAACAGGTGGAGGACATTGTCTCCTTTAGAATTGGCCCCCTTGTGATGCTAATGCAGTTTGGGCTCCATTCCTTGAACTCCATTACCTTCCGTAGGTCGAGTGTTGCGTTCTAAGGAGAGTTTGCTGTGCATTAGCACCTCACGGGCGAACTGTATTTATGTTGATAAGTTTTGCGTGAGCAGACCGGTTGATGACGCTTGCATGCTGGACTGCCAAGTTTCTAGACCATCAGGCTCTTTGCTATTTTTGACCTAGTTGATAGGTGATGTTGGTGTGAGAAGTACACCAATTCTGGAGATGGAATGGCCGGCGGAAGGGGTTGGAGGTGCGCCGTTTTTTTTTTAACACCATGTGTGCATGTACTAAAGAACTGCATACTTGTTGTTAAATACATTTAACTCAGTCTAATGGTCTAGAAAATTGACACGCTTGTAACATCATCAGCACGGGCGCCCTTGTGATGCTGAGGCAGTTTGACCCCGCTCCTTAAGGACCTAAAGTGATACCAATTTCTACAAATAGGAGTGGACTCTGTGCGCCAGCACCTCACGGGCGAATTGAATG
Source organism: Eleutherodactylus coqui (assembly GCF_035609145.1). Lineage (NCBI taxonomy): Eukaryota > Metazoa > Chordata > Amphibia > Anura > Eleutherodactylidae > Eleutherodactylus > Eleutherodactylus coqui. Next base: position 445,738,530 of record NC_089837.1, read on the forward strand.
CATGTCAATAAGTTTCAAGCAAGGAAACCAAATCCCAACACTTTTTAGAGAGACGTTGTTACTATATTGATGATGCAGTGTTTTAGTATGTTAATTGTATTTTGTTAATAAGGAAGGAATGACAGTGCAGATGAGAAGTAAAAATAAATACAGGATGGAGACAACCGTCTGCGGCTCTGGCCCGACTGCCCCTTTCCTTTGAGCGGCTCCTCAATGTTTTAGGAAACAGGTGGAGGACATTGTCTCCTTTAGAATTGGCCCCCTTGTGATGCTAATGCAGTTTGGGCTCCATTCCTTGAACTCCATTCCCTTCCGTAGGTCGAATGTTGCGTTCTAAGGAGAGTTTGCTGTGCATTAGCACCTCACGGGCGAACTGTATTTATGTTGGTAAGTTTTGCGTGAGCAGACCGGTTGATGACGCTTGCATGCTGGACTGTCAAGTTTCTAGACCATCAGGCTCTTTGCTATTTTTGACCTAGTTGATAGGTGATGTTGGTGTGAGAAGTACACCAATTCTGGAGATGGAATGGCCGGCGGAAGGGGTTGGAGGTGCGCCGTTTTTTTTTAACACCATGTGTGCATGTACTAAAAAACTGCATACTTGTTGTTAAATACATTTAACTCAGTCTAATGGTCTAGAAAATTGACACGCTTGTAACATCATCAGCACAGGCGCCCTTGTGATGCTGAGGCAGTTTGGCTCCACTCCTTAAGGACCTAGAGTGATACCAATTTCTACAAACAGGAGTGGACTCTGTGCGCTAGCACCTCACGGGCGAATTGAATGCATGTCAATAAGTTTCAAGCAAGGAAACCAAATCCCAACACTTTTTAGAGAGACGTTGTTACTATATTGATGATGCAGTGTTTTAGTATGTTAATTGTATTTTGTTAATAGGGAAGGAATGACAGTGCAGATGAGAAGTATAAATAAATACAGGATGGAGACAACCGTCTGCGGCTCTGGCCCGACTGCCCCTTTCCTTTGAGCGGCTCCTCAATGTTTTAGAAAACAGGTGGAGGACATTGTCTCCTTTAGATTTGCCCCCTCTTGTGATGCTAATGCAGTTTGGGCTCCATTCCTTGAATTCCATTACCTTCCGTAGGTCCAGTGTTGAGTTCTACGGAGAGTTTGCTGTGCATTAGCACCTCACGGGCGAACTGTATTTATGTTGGTAAGTTTTGCGTGAGCAGACCGGTTGATGACGCTTGCATGCTGGACTGTCAAGTTTCTAGACCATCAGGCTCTTTGCTATTTTTGACCTAGTTGATAGGTGATGTTGGTGTGAGAAGTACACCAATTCTGGAGATGGAATGGCCGGCGGAAGGGGTTGGAGGTGCGCCGTTTTTTTTTAACACCATGTGTGCATGTACTAAAAAACTGCATACTTGTTGTTAAATACATTTAACTCAGTCTAATGGTCTAGAAAATTGACACGCTTGTAACATCATCAGCACGGGCGCCCTTGTGATGCTGAGGCAGTTTGGCTCCACTCCTTAAGGACCTAGAGTGATACCAATTTCTACAAACAGGAGTGGACTCTGTGCGCTAGCACCTCACGGGCGAATTGAATGCATGTCAATAAGTTTCAAGCAAGGAAACCAAATCCCAACACTTTTTAGAGAGATGTTGTTCCTATATTGATGATGCAGTGTTTTAGTATGTTAATTGTATTTTGTTAATAGGGAAGGAATGACAGTGCAGATGAGAAGTAAAAATAAATACAAGATGGAGACAACCGTCTGCGGCTCTGGCCCGACTGCCCCTTTCCTTTGAGCGGCTCCTCAATGTTTTAGGAAACAGGTGGAGGACATTGTCTCCTTTAGAATTGGCCCCCTTGTGATGCTAATGCAGTTTGGGCTCCATTCCTTGAACTCCATTCCCTTCCGTAGGTCGAGTGTTGCGTTCTAAGGAGAGTTTGCTGTGCACTAGCACCTCACGGGCGAACTGTATTTATGTTGATAAGTTTTGCGTGAGCAGACCGGTTGATGACGCTTGCATGCTGGACTGTCAAGTTTCTAGACCATCAGGCTCTTTGCTATTTTTGACCTAGTTGATAGGTGATGTTGGTGTGAGAAGTACACCAATTCTGGAGATGGAATGGCCGGCGGAAGGGGTTGGAGGTGCGCCGTTTTTTTTTTAACACCATGTGTGCATGTACTAAAAAACTGCATACTTGTTGTTAAATACATTTAACTCAGTCTAATGGTCTAGAAAATTGACACGCTTGTAACATCATCAGCACAGGCGCCCTTGTGATGCTGAGGCAGTTTGGCTCCACTCCTTAAGGACCTAGAGTGATACCAATTTCTACAAATAGGAGTGGACTCTGTGCGCCAGCACCTCACGGGCGAATTGAATGCATGTCAATAAGTTTCAAGCAAGGAAACCAAATCCCAACACTTTTTAGAGAGACGTTGTTACTATATTGATGATGCAGTGTTTTAGTATGTTAATTGTATTTTGTTAATAAGGAAGGAATGACAGTGCAGATGAGAAGTAAAAATAAATACAGGATGGAGACAACCGTCTGCGGCTCTGGCCCGACTGCCCCTTTCCTTTGAGCGGCTCCTCAATGTTTTAGAAAACAGGTGGAGGACATTGTCTCCTTTAGAATTGGCCCCCTTGTGATGCTAATGCAGTTTGGGCTCCATTCCTTGAACTCCATTCCCTTCCGTAGGTCGAGTGTTGCGTTCTACGGAGAGTTTGCTGTGCATTAGCACCTCACGGGCGAACTGTATTTATGTTGGTAAGTTTTGCGTGAGCAGACCGGTTGATGACGCTTGCATGCTGGACTGTCAAGTTTCTAGACCATCAGGCTCTTTGCTATTTTTGACCTAGTTGATAGGTGATGTTGGTGTGAGAAGTACACCAATTCTGGAGATGGAATGGCCGGCGGAAGGGGTTGGAGGTGCGCCGTTTTTTTTTAACACCATGTGTGCATGTACTAAAAAACTGCATACTTGTTGTTAAATACATTTAACTCAGTCTAATGGTCTAGAAAATTGACACGCTTGTAACATCATCAGCACAGGCGCCCTTGTGATGCTGAGGCAGTTTGGCTCCACTCCTTAAGGACCTAGAGTGATACCAATTTCTACAAACAGGAGTGGACTCTGTGCGCTAGCACCTCACGGGCGAATTGAATGCATGTCAATAAGTTTCAAGCAAGGAAACCAAATCCCAACACTTTTTAGAGAGACGTTGTTACTATATTGATGATGCAGTGTTTTAGTATGTTAATTGTATTTTGTTAATAGGGAAGGAATGACAGTGCAGATGAGAAGTAAAAATAAATACAGGATGGAGACAACCGTCTGCGGCTCTGGCCCGACTGCCCCTTTCCTTTGAGCGGCTCCTCAATGTTTTAGAAAACAGGTGGAGGACATTGTCTCCTTTAGAATTGGCCCCCTTGTGATGCTAATGCAGTTTGGGCTCCATTCCTTGAACTCCATTCCCTTCCGTAGGTCGAGTGTTGCGTTCTACGGAGAGTTTGCTGTGCATTAGCACCTCACGGGCGAACTGTATTTATGTTGGTAAGTTTTGCGTGAGCAGACCGGTTGATGACGCTTGCATGCTGGACTGTCAAGTTTCTAGACCATCAGGCTCTTTGCTATTTTTGACCTAGTTGATAGGTGATGTTGGTGTGAGAAGTACACCAATTCTGGAGATGGAATGGCCGGCGGAAGGGGTTGGAGGTGCGCCGTTTTTTTTTTAACACCATGTGTGCATGTACTAAAAAACTGCATACTTGTTGTTAAATACATTTAACTCAGTCTAATGGTCTAGAAAATTGACACGCTTGTATCATCATCAGCACGGGCGCCCTTGTGATGCTGAGGCAGTTTGGCTCCACTACTTAAGGACCTAGAGTGATACCAATTTCTACAAACAGGAGTGGACTCTGTGCGCTAGCACCTCACGGGCGAATTGAATGCATGTCAATAAGTTTCAAGCAAGGAAACCAAATCCCAACACTTTTTAGAGAGATGTTGTTCCTATATTGATGATGCAGTGTTTTAGTATGTTAATTGTATTTTGTTAACAGGGAAGGAATGACAGTGCAGATGAGAAGTAAAAATAAAAACAGGATGTAGACAACCGTCTGCGGCTCTGGCCCGACTGCCCCTTTCCTTTGAGCGGCTCCTCAATGTTTTAGAAAACAGGTGGAGGACATTGTCTCCTTTAGATTTGCCCCCTCTTGTGATGCTAATGCAGTTTGGGCTCCATTCCTTGAATTCCATTCCCTTCCGTAGGTCCAGTGTTGAGTTCTACGGAGAGTTTGCTGTGCATTAGCACCTCACGGGCGAACTGTATTTATGTTGGTAAGTTTTGCGTGAGCAGACCGGTTGATGACGCTTGCATGCTGGACTGTCAAGTTTCTAGACCATCAGGCTCTTTGCTATTTTTGACCTAGTTGATAGGTGATGTTGGTGTGAGAAGTACACCAATTCTGGAGATGGAATGGCCGGCGAAAGGGGTTGGAGGTGCGCCGTTTTTTTTTTAACACCATGTGTGCATGTACTAAAGAACTGCATACTTGTTGTTAAATACATTTAACTCAGTCTAATGGTCTAGAAAATTGACACGCTTGTATCATCATCAGCACGGGCGCCCTTGTGATGCTGAGGCAGTTTGACCCCGCTCCTTAAGGACCTAAAGTGATACCAATTTCTACAAATAGGAGTGGACTCTGTGCGCCAGCACCTCACGGGCGAATTGAATGCATGTCAATAAGTTTCAAGCAAGGAAACCAAATCCCAACACTTTTTAGAGAGACGTTGTTACTATATTGATGATGCAGTGTTTTAGTATGTTAATTGTATTTTGTTAATAAGGAAGGAATGACAGTGCAGATGAGAAGTAAAAATAAATACAGGATGGAGACAACCGTCTGCGGCTCTGGCCCGACTGCCCCTTTCCTTTGAGCGACTCCTCAATGTTTTAGGAAACAGGTGGAGGACATTGTCTCCTTTAGAATTGGCCCCCTTGTGATGCTAATGCAGTTTGGGCTCCATTCCTTGAACTCCATTCGCTTCCGTAGGTCGAATGTTGCGTTCTAAGGAGAGTTTGCTGTGCATTAGCACCTCACGGGCGAACTGTATTTATGTTGGTAAGTTTTGCGTGAGCAGACCGGTTGATGACGCTTGCATGCTGGACTGTCAAGTTTCTAGACCATCAGGCTCTTTGCTATTTTTGACCTAGTTGATAGGTGATGTTGGTGTGAGAAGTACACCAATTCTGGAGATGGAATGGCCGGCGGAAGGGGTTGGAGGTGCGCCGTTTTTTTTTAACACCATGTGTGCATGTACTAAAAAACTGCATACTTGTTGTTAAATACATTTAACTCAGTCTAATGGTCTAGAAAATTGACATGCTTGTAACATCATCAGCACAGGCGCCCTTGTGATGCTGAGGCAGTTTGGCTCCACTCCTTAAGGACCTAGAGTGATACCAATTTCTACAAATAGGAGTGGACTCTGTGCGCCAGCACCTCACGGGCGAATTGAATGCATGTCAATAAGTTTCAAGCAAGGAAACCAAATCCCAACACTTTTTAGAGAGACGTTGTTACTATATTGATGATGCAGTGTTTTAGTATGTTAATTGTATTTTGTTAATAAGGAAGGAATGACAGTGCAGATGAGAAGTAAAAATAAATACAGGATGGAGACAACCGTCTGCGGCTCTGGCCCGACTGCCCCTTTCCTTTGAGCGGCTCCTCAATGTTTTAGGAAACAGGTGGAGGACATTGTCTCCTTTAGAATTGGCCCCCTTGTGATGCTAATGCAGTTTGGGCTCCATTCCTTGAACTCCATTCCCTTCCGTAGGTCGAATGTTGCGTTCTAAGGAGAGTTTGCTGTGCATTAGCACCTCACGGGCGAACTGTATTTATGTTGGTAAGTTTTGCGTGAGCAGACCGGTTGATGACGCTTGCATGCTGGACTGTCAAGTTTCTAGACCATTAGGCTCTTTGCTATTTTTGACCTAGTTGATAGGTGATGTTGGTGTGAGAAGTACACCAATTCTGGAGATGGAATGGCCGGCGGAAGGGGTTGGAGGTGCGCCGTTTTTTTTTTAACACCATGTGTGCATGTACTAAAAAACTGCATACTTGTTGTTAAATACATTTAACTCAGTCTAATGGTCTAGAAAATTGACACGCTTGTAACATCATCAGCACAGGCGCCCTTGTGATGCTGAGGCAGTTTGGCTCCACTCCTTAAGGACCTAGAGTGATACCAATTTCTACAAACAGGAGTGGACTCTGTGCGCTAGCACCTCACGGGCGAATTGAATGCATGTCAATAAGTTTCAAGCAAGGAAACCAAATCCCAACACTTTTTAGAGAGACGTTGTTACTATATTGATGATGCAGTGTTTTAGTATGTTAATTGTATTTTGTTAATAGGGAAGGAATGACAGTGCAGATGAGAAGTAAAAATAAATACAGGATGGAGACAACCGTCTGCGGCTCTGGCCCGACTGCCCCTTTCCTTTGAGCGGCTCCTCAATGTTTTAGAAAACAGGTGGAGGACATTGTCTCCTTTAGAATTGGCCCCCTTGTGATGCTAATGCAGTTTAGGCTCCATTCCTTGAACTCCATTCCCTTCCGTAGGTCGAGTGTTGCGTTCTAAGGAGAGTTTGCTGTGCATTAGCACCTCACGGGCGAACTGTATTTATGTTGGTAAGTTTTGCGTGAGCAGACCGGTTGATGACGCTTGCATGCTGGACTGTCAAGTTTCTAGACTATCAGGCTCTTTGCTATTTTTGACCTAGTTGATAGGTGATGTTGGTGTGAGAAGTACACCAATTCTGGAGATGGAATGGCCGGCGGAAGGGGTTGGAGGTGCGCCGTTTTTTTTTTAACACCATGTGTGCATGTACTAAAAAACTGCATACTTGTTGTTAAATACATTTAACTCAGTCTAATGGTCTAGAAAATTGACACGCTTGTAACATCATCAGCACGGGCGCCCTTGTGATGCTGAGGCAGTTTGGCTCCACTCCTTAAGGACCTAGAGTGATACCAATTTCTACAAACAGGAGTGGACTCTGTGCGCTAGCACCTCACGGGCGAATTGAATGCATGTCAATAAGTTTCAAGCAAGGAAACCAAATCCCAACACTTTTTAGAGAGATGTTGTTCCTATATTGATGATGCAGTGTTTTAGTATGTTAATTGTATTTTGTTAACAGGGAAGGAATGACAGTGCAGATGAGAAGTAAAAATAAAAACAGGATGGAGACAACCGTCTGCGGCTCTGGCCCGACTGCCCCTTTCCTTTGAGCGGCTCCTCAATGTTTTAGAAAACAGGTGGAGGACATTGTCTCCTTTAGATTTGCCCCCTCTTGTGATGCTAATGCAGTTTGGGCTCCATTCCTTGAATTCCATTCCCTTCCGTAGGTCCAGTGTTGAGTTCTACGGAGAGTTTGCTGTGCATTAGCACCTCACGGGCGAACTGTATTTATGTTGGTAAGTTTTGCGTGAGCAGACCGGTTGATTACGCTTGCATGCTGGACTGTCAAGTTTCTAGACCATCAGGCTCTTTGCTATTTTTGACCTAGTTGATAGGTGATGTTGGTGTGAGAAGTACACCAATTCTGGAGATGGAATGGCCGGCGGAAGGGGTTGGAGGTGCGCCGTTTTTTTTTTAACACCATGTGTGCATGTACTAAAGAACTGCATACTTGTTGTTAAATACATTTAACTCAGTCTAATGGTCTAGAAAATTGACACGCTTGTAACATCATCAGCACGGGCGCCCTTGTGATGCTGAGGCAGTTTGACCCCGCTCCTTAAGGACCTAAAGTGATACCAATTTCTACAAATAGGAGTGGACTCTGTGCGCCAGCACCTCACGGGCGAATTGAATGCATGTCAATAAGTTTCAAGCAAGGAAACCAAATCCCAACACTTTTTAGAGAGACGTTGTTACTATATTGATGATGCAGTGTTTTAGTATGTTAATTGTATTTTGTTAATAAGGAAGGAATGACAGTGCAGATGAGAAGTAAAAATAAATACAGGATGGAGACAACCGTCTGCGGCTCTGGCCCGACTGCCCCTTTCCTTTGAGCGGCTCCTCAATGTTTTAGGAAACAGGTGGAGGACATTGTCTCCTTTAGAATTGGCCCCCTTGTGATGCTAATGCAGTTTGGGCTCCATTCCTTGAACTCCATTCCCTTCCGTAGGTCGAATGTTGCGTTCTAAGGAGAGTTTGCTGTGCATTAGCACCTCACGGGCGAACTGTATTTATGTTGGTAAGTTTTGCGTGAGCAGACCGGTTGATGACGCTTGCATGCTGGACTGTCAAGTTTCTAGACCATCAGGCTCTTTGCTATTTTTGACCTAGTTGATAGGTGATGTTGGTGTGAGAAGTACACCAATTCTGGAGATGGAATGGCCGGCGGAAGGGGTTGGAGGTGCGCCGTTTTTTTTTAACACCATGTGTGCATGTACTAAAAAACTGCATACTTGTTGTTAAATACATTTAACTCAGTCTAATGGTCTAGAAAATTGACACGCTTGTAACATCATCAGCACGGGCGCCCTTGTGATGCTGAGGCAGTTTGGCTCCACTCCTTAAGGACCTAGAGTGATACCAATTTCTACAAACAGGAGTGGACTCTGTGCGCTAGCACCTCACGGGCGAATTGAATGCATGTCAATAAGTTTCAAGCAAGGAAACCAAATCCCAACACTTTTTAGAGAGATGTTGTTCCTATATTGATGATGCAGTGTTTTAGTATGTTAATTGTATTTTGTTAATAGGGAAGGAATGACAGTGCAGATGAGAAGTAAAAATAAATACGAGATGGAGACAACCGTCTGCGGCTCTGGCCCGACTGCCCCTTTCCTTTGAGCGGCTCCTCAATGTTTTAGGAAACAGGTGGAGGACATTGTCTCCTTTAGAATTGGCCCCCTTGTGATGCTAATGCAGTTTGGGCTCCATTCCTTGAACTCCATTCCCTTCCGTAGGTCGAGTGTTGCGTTCTAAGGAGAGTTTGCTGTGCACTAGCACCTCACGGGCGAACTGTATTTATGTTGATAAGTTTTGCGTGAGCAGACCGGTTGATGACGCTTGCATGCTGGACTGTCAAGTTTCTAGACCATCAGGCTCTTTGCTATTTTTGACCTAGTTGATAGGTGATGTTGGTGTGAGAAGTACACCAATTCTGGAGATGGAATGGCCGGCGGAAGGGGTTGGAGGTGCGCCGTTTTTTTTTAACACCATGTGTGCATGTACTAAAAAACTGCATACTTGTTGTTAAATACATTTAACTCAGTCTAATGGTCTAGAAAATTGACACGCTTGTAACATCATCAGCACAGGCGCCCTTGTGATGCTGAGGCAGTTTGGCTCCACTCCTTAAGGACCTAGAGTGATACCAATTTCTACAAATAGGAGTGGACTCTGTGCGCCAGCACCTCACGGGCGAATTGAATGCATGTCAATAAGTTTCAAGCAAGGAAACCAAATCCCAACACTTTTTAGAGAGACGTTGTTACTATATTGATGATGCAGTGTTTTAGTATGTTAATTGTATTTTGTTAATAGGGAAGGAATGACAGTGCAGATGAGAAGTAAAAATAAATACAGGATGGAGACAACCGTCTGCGGCTCTGGCCCGACTGCCCCTTTCCTTTGAGCGGCTCCTCAATGTTTTAGGAAACAGGTGGAGGACATTGTCTCCTTTAGAATTGGCCCCCTTGTGATGCTAATGCAGTTTGGGCTCCATTCCTTGAACTCCATTCCCTTCCGTAGGTCGAATGTTGCGTTCTAAGGAGAGTTTGCTGTGCATTAGCACCTCACGGGCGAACTGTATTTATGTTGGTAAGTTTTGCGTGAGCAGACCGGTTGATGACGCTTGCATGCTGGACTGTCAAGTTTCTAGACCATCAGGCTCTTTGCTATTTTTGACCTAGTTGATAGGTGATGTTGGTGTGAGAAGTACACCAATTCTGGAGATGGAATGGCCGGCGGAAGGGGTTGGAGGTGCGCCGTTTTTTTTTTAACACCATGTGTGCATGTACTAAAAAACTGCATACTTGTTGTTAAATACATTTAACTCAGTCTAATGGTCTAGAAAATTGACACGCTTGTAACATCATCAGCACAGGCGCCCTTGTGATGCTGAGGCAGTTTGGCTCCACTCCTTAAGGACCTAGAGTGATACCAATTTCTACAAACAGGAGTGGACTCTGTGCGCTAGCACCTCACGGGCGAATTGAATGCATGTCAATAAGTTTCAAGCAAGGAAACCAAATCCCAACACTTTTTAGAGAGACGTTGTTACTATATTGATGATGCAGTGTTTTAGTATGTTAATTGTATTTTGTTAATAGGGAAGGAATGACAGTGCAGATGAGAAGTAAAAATAAATACAGGATGGAGACAACCGTCTGCGGCTCTGGCCCGACTGCCCCTTTCCTTTGAGCGGCTCCTCAATGTTTTAGAAAACAGGTGGAGGACATTGTCTCCTTTAGAATTGGCCCCCTTGTGATGCTAATGCAGTTTAGGCTCCATTCCTTGAACTCCATTCCCTTCCGTAGGTCGAGTGTTGCGTTCTAAGGAGAGTTTGCTGTGCATTAGCACCTCACGGGCGAACTGTATTTATGTTGGTAAGTTTTGCGTGAGCAGACCGGTTGATGACGCTTGCATGCTGGACTGTCAAGTTTCTAGACTATCAGGCTCTTTGCTATTTTTGACCTAGTTGATAGGTGATGTTGGTGTGAGAAGTACACCAATTCTGGAGATGGAATGGCCGGCGGAAGGGGTTGGAGGTGCGCCGTTTTTTTTTTAACACCATGTGTGCATGTACTAAAAAACTGCATACTTGTTGTTAAATACATTTAACTCAGTCTAATGGTCTAGAAAATTGACACGCTTGTAACATCATCAGCACGGGCGCCCTTGTGATGCTGAGGCAGTTTGGCTCCACTCCTTAAGGACCTAGAGTGATACCAATTTCTACAAACAGGAGTGGACTCTGTGCGCTAGCACCTCACGGGCGAATTGAATGCATGTCAATAAGTTTCAAGCAAGGAAACCAAATCCCAACACTTTTTAGAGAGATGTTGTTCCTATATTGATGATGCAGTGTTTTAGTATGTTAATTGTATTTTGTTAATAGGGAAGGAATGACAGTGCAGATGAGAAGTAAAAATAAATACAGGATGGAGACAACCGTCTGCGGCTCTGGCCCGACTGCCCCTTTCCTTTGAGCGGCTCCTCAATGTTTTAGGAAACAGGTGGAGGACATTGTCTCCTTTAGAATTGGCCCCCTTGTGATGCTAATGCAGTTTGGGCTCCATTCCTTGAACTCCATTCCCTTCCGTAGGTCGAGTGTTGCGTTCTAAGGAGAGTTTGCTGTGCATTAGCACCTCACGGGCGAACTGTATTTATGTTGGTAAGTTTTGCGTGAGCAGACCGGTTGATGACGCTTGCATGCTGGACTGTCAAGTTTCTAGACCATCAGGCTCTTTGCTATTTTTGACCTAGTTGATGGTGATGTTGGTGTGAGAAGTACACCAATTCTGGAGATGGAATGGCCGGCGAAAGGGGTTGGAGGTGCGCCGTTTTTTTTTTAACACCATGTGTGCATGTACTAAAGAACTGCATACTTGTTGTTAAATACATTTAACTCAGTTTAATGGTCTAGAAAATTGACACGCTTGTAACATCATCAGCACAGGCGCCCTTGTGATGCTGAGGCAGTTTGGCTCCACTCCTTAAGGACCTAGAGTGATACCAATTTCTACAAACAGGAGTGGACTCTGTGCGCTAGCACCTCACGGGCGAATTGAATGCATGTCAATAAGTTTCAAGCAAGGAAACCAAATCCCAACACTTTTTAGAGAGATGTTGTTCCTATATTGATGATGCAGTGTTTTAGTATGTTAATTGTATTTTGTTAACAGGGAAGGAATGACAGTGCAGATGAGAAGTAAAAATAAAAACAGGATGTAGACAACCGTCTGCGGCTCTGGCCCGACTGCCCCTTTCCTTTGAGCGGCTCCTCAATGTTTTAGAAAACAGGTGGAGGACATTGTCTCCTTTAGATTTGCCCCCTCTTGTGATGCTAATGCAGTTTGGGCTCCATTCCTTGAATTCCATTCCCTTCCGTAGGTCCAGTGTTGAGTTCTACGGAGAGTTTGCTGTGCATTAGCACCTCACGGGCGAACTGTATTTATGTTGGTAAGTTTTGCGTGAGCAGACCGGTTGATGACGCTTGCATGCTGGACTGTCAAGTTTCTAGACCATCAGGCTCTTTGCTATTTTTCACCTAGTTGATAGGTGATGTTGGTGTGAGAAGTACACCAATTCTGGAGATGGAATGGCCGGCGAAAGGGGTTGGAGGTGCGCCGTTTTTTTTTTAACACCATGTGTGCATGTACTAAAGAACTGCATACTTGTTGTTAAATACATTTAACTCAGTCTAATGGTCTAGAAAATTGACACGCTTGTATCATCATCAGCACGGGCGCCCTTGTGATGCTGAGGCAGTTTGACCCCGCTCCTTAAGGACCTAAAGTGATACCAATTTCTACAAATAGGAGTGGACTCTGTGCGCCAGCACCTCACGGGCGAATTGAATGCATGTCAATAAGTTTCAAGCAAGGAAACCAAATCCCAACACTTTTTAGAGAGACGTTGTTACTATATTGATGATGCAGTGTTTTAGTATGTTAATTGTATTTTGTTAATAAGGAAGGAATGACAGTGCAGATGAGAAGTAAAAATAAATACAGGATGGAGACAACCGTCTGCGGCTCTGGCCCGACTGCCCCTTTCCTTTGAGCGGCTCCTCAATGTTTTAGGAAACAGGTGGAGGACATTGTCTCCTTTAGAATTGGCCCCCTTGTGATGCTAATGCAGTTTGGGCTCCATTCCTTGAACTCCATTCCCTTCCGTAGGTCGAATGTTGCGTTCTAAGGAGAGTTTGCTGTGCATTAGCACCTCACGGGCGAACTGTATTTATGTTGGTAAGTTTTGCGTGAGCAGACCGGTTGATGACGCTTGCATGCTGGACTGTCAAGTTTCTAGACCATCAGGCTCTTTGCTATTTTTGACCTAGTTGATAGGTGATGTTGGTGTGAGAAGTACACCAATTCTGGAGATGGAATGGCCGGCGGAAGGGGTTGGAGGTGCGCCGTTTTTTTTTTAACACCATGTGTGCATGTACTAAAAAACTGCATACTTGTTGTTAAATACATTTAACTCAGTCTAATGGTCTAGAAAATTGACACGCTTGTAACATCATCAGCACAGGCGCCCTTGTGATGCTGAGGCAGTTTGGCTCCACTCCTTAAGGACCTAGAGTGATACCAATTTCTACAAACAGGAGTGGACTCTGTGCGCTAGCACCTCACGGGCGAATTGAATGCATGTCAATAAGTTTCAAGCAAGGAAACCAAATCCCAACACTTTTTAGAGAGACGTTGTTACTATATTGATGATGCAGTGTTTTAGTATGTTAATTGTATTTTGTTAATAGGGAAGGAATGACAGTGCAGATGAGAAGTAAAAATAAATACAGGATGGAGACAACCGTCTGCGGCTCTGGCCCGACTGCCCCTTTCCTTTGAGCGGCTCCTCAATGTTTTAGAAAACAGGTGGAGGACATTGTCTCCTTTAGAATTGGCCCCCTTGTGATGCTAATGCAGTTTAGGCTCCATTCCTTGAACTCCATTCCCTTCCGTAGGTCGAGTGTTGCGTTCTAAGGAGAGTTTGCTGTGCATTAGCACCTCACGGGCGAACTGTATTTATGTTGGTAAGTTTTGCGTGAGCAGACCGGTTGATGACGCTTGCATGCTGGACTGTCAAGTTTCTAGACTATCAGGCTCTTTGCTATTTTTGACCTAGTTGATAGGTGATGTTGGTGTGAGAAGTACACCAATTCTGGAGATGGAATGGCCGGCGGAAGGGGTTGGAGGTGCGCCGTTTTTTTTTTAACACCATGTGTGCATGTACTAAAAAACTGCATACTTGTTGTTAAATACATTTAACTCAGTCTAATGGTCTAGAAAATTGACACGCTTGTAACATCATCAGCACGGGCGCCCTTGTGATGCTGAGGCAGTTTGGCTCCACTCCTTAAGGACCTAGAGTGATACCAATTTCTACAAACAGGAGTGGACTCTGTGCGCTAGCACCTCACGGGCGAATTGAATGCATGTCAATAAGTTTCAAGCAAGGAAACCAAATCCCAACACTTTTTAGAGAGATGTTGTTCCTATATTGATGATGCAGTGTTTTAGTATGTTAATTGTATTTTGTTAATAGGGAAGGAATGACAGTGCAGATGAGAAGTAAAAATAAATACAGGATGGAGACAACCGTCTGCGGCTCTGGCCCGACTGCCCCTTTCCTTTGAGCGGCTCCTCAATGTTTTAGGAAACAGGTGGAGGACATTGTCTCCTTTAGAATTGGCCCCCTTGTGATGCTAATGCAGTTTGGGCTCCATTCCTTGAACTCCATTCCCTTCCGTAGGTCGAGTGTTGCGTTCTAAGGAGAGTTTGCTGTGCATTAGCACCTCACGGGCGAACTGTATTTATGTTGGTAAGTTTTGCGTGAGCAGACCGGTTGATGACGCTTGCATGCTGGACTGTCAAGTTTCTAGACCATCAGGCTCTTTGCTATTTTTGACCTAGTTGATGGTGATGTTGGTGTGAGAAGTACACCAATTCTGGAGATGGAATGGCCGGCGAAAGGGGTTGGAGGTGCGCCGTTTTTTTTTTAACACCATGTGTGCATGTACTAAAGAACTGCATACTTGTTGTTAAATACATTTAACTCAGTTTAATGGTCTAGAAAATTGACACGCTTGTAACATCATCAGCACAGGCGCCCTTGTGATGCTGAGGCAGTTTGGCTCCACTCCTTAAGGACCTAGAGTGATACCAATTTCTACAAACAGGAGTGGACTCTGTGCGCTAGCACCTCACGGGCGAATTGAATGCATGTCAATAAGTTTCAAGCAAGGAAACCAAATCCCAACACTTTTTAGAGAGACGTTGTTACTATATTGATGATGCAGTGTTTTAGTATGTTAATTGTATTTTGTTAATAGGGAAGGAATGACAGTGCAGATGAGAAGTAAAAATAAATACAGGATGGAGACAACCGTCTGCGGCTCTGGCCCGACTGCCCCTTTCCTTTGAGCGGCTCCTCAATGTTTTAGAAAACAGGTGGAGGACATTGTCTCCTTTAGATTTGCCCCCTCTTGTGATGCTAATGCAGTTTGGGCTCCATTCCTTGAATTCCATTCCCTTCCGTAGGTCCAGTGTTGAGTTCTACGGAGAGTTTGCTGTGCATTAGCACCTCACGGGCGAACTGTATTTATGTTGGTAAGTTTTGCGTGAGCAGACCGGTTGATGACGCTTGCATGCTGGACTGTCAAGTTTCTAGACCATCAGGCTCTTTGCTATTTTTGACCTAGTTGATAGGTGATGTTGGTGTGAGAAGTACACCAATTCTGGAGATGGAATGGCCGGCGAAAGGGGTTGGAGGTGCGCCGTTTTTTTTTTAACACCATGTGTGCATGTACTAAAGAACTGCATACTTGTTGTTAAATACATTTAACTCAGTCTAATGGTCTAGAAAATTGACACGCTTGTATCATCATCAGCACGGGCGCCCTTGTGATGCTGAGGCAGTTTGACCCCGCTCCTTAAGGACCTAAAGTGATACCAATTTCTACAAATAGGAGTGGACTCTGTGCGCCAGCACCTCACGGGCGAATTGAATGCATGTCAATAAGTTTCAAGCAAGGAAACCAAATCCCAACACTTTTTAGAGAGACGTTGTTACTATATTGATGATGCAGTGTTTTAGTATGTTAATTGTATTTTGTTAATAAGGAAGGAATGACAGTGCAGATGAGAAGTAAAAATAAATACAGGATGGAGACAACCGTCTGCGGCTCTGGCCCGACTGCCCCTTTCCTTTGAGCGGCTCCTCAATGTTTTAGGAAACAGGTGGAGGACATTGTCTCCTTTAGAATTGGCCCCCTTGTGATGCTAATGCAGTTTGGGCTCCATTCCTTGAACTCCATTCCCTTCCGTAGGTCGAATGTTGCGTTCTAAGGAGAGTTTGCTGTGCATTAGCACCTCACGGGCGAACTGTATTTATGTTGGTAAGTTTTGCGTGAGCAGACCGGTTGATGACGCTTGCATGCTGGACTGTCAAGTTTCTAGACCATCAGGCTCTTTGCTATTTTTGACCTAGTTGATAGGTGATGTTGGTGTGAGAAGTACACCAATTCTGGAGATGGAATGGCCGGCGGAAGGGGTTGGAGGTGCGCCGTTTTTTTTTAACACCATGTGTGCATGTACTAAAAAACTGCATACTTGTTGTTAAATACATTTAACTCAGTCTAATGGTCTAGAAAATTGACACGCTTGTAACATCATCAGCACAGGCGCCCTTGTGATGCTGAGGCAGTTTGGCTCCACTCCTTAAGGACCTAGAGTGATACCAATTTCTACAAATAGGAGTGGACTCTGTGCGCCAGCACCTCACGGGCGAATTGAATGCATGTCAATAAGTTTCAAGCAAGGAAACCAAATCCCAACACTTTTTAGAGAGACGTTGTTACTATATTGATGATGCAGTGTTTTAGTATGTTAATTGTATTTTGTTAATAAGGAAGGAATGACAGTGCAGATGAGAAGTAAAAATAAATACAGGATGGAGACAACCGTCTGCGGCTCTGGCCCGACTGCCCCTTTCCTTTGAGCGGCTCCTCAATGTTTTAGGAAACAGGTGGAGGACATTGTCTCCTTTAGAATTGGCCCCCTTGTGATGCTAATGCAGTTTGGGCTCCATTCCTTGAACTCCATTCCCTTCCGTAGGTCGAATGTTGCGTTCTAAGGAGAGTTTGCTGTGCATTAGCACCTCACGGGCGAACTGTATTTATGTTGGTAAGTTTTGCGTGAGCAGACCGGTTGATGACGCTTGCATGCTGGACTGTCAAGTTTCTAGACCATCAGGCTCTTTGCTATTTTTGACCTAGTTGATAGGTGATGTTGGTGTGAGAAGTACACCAATTCTGGAGATGGAATGGCCGGCGGAAGGGGTTGGAGGTGCGCCGTTTTTTTTTTAACACCATGTGTGCATGTACTAAAAAACTGCATACTTGTTGTTAAATACATTTAACTCAGTCTAATGGTCTAGAAAATTGACACGCTTGTAACATCATCAGCACAGGCGCCCTTGTGATGCTGAGGCAGTTTGGCTCCACTCCTTAAGGACCTAGAGTGATACCAATTTCTACAAACAGGAGTGGACTCTGTGCGCTAGCACCTCACGGGCGAATTGAATGCATGTCAATAAGTTTCAAGCAAGGAAACCAAATCCCAACACTTTTTAGAGAGACGTTGTTACTATATTGATGATGCAGTGTTTTAGTATGTTAATTGTATTTTGTTAATAGGGAAGGAATGACAGTGCAGATGAGAAGTAAAAATAAATACAGGATGGAGACAACCGTCTGCGGCTCTGGCCCGACTGCCCCTTTCCTTTGAGCGGCTCCTCAATGTTTTAGAAAACAGGTGGAGGACATTGTCTCCTTTAGAATTGGCCCCCTTGTGATGCTAATGCAGTTTAGGCTCCATTCCTTGAACTCCATTCCCTTCCGTAGGTCGAGTGTTGCGTTCTAAGGAGAGTTTGCTGTGCATTAGCACCTCACGGGCGAACTGTATTTATGTTGGTAAGTTTTGCGTGAGCAGACCGGTTGATGACGCTTGCATGCTGGACTGTCAAGTTTCTAGACTATCAGGCTCTTTGCTATTTTTGACCTAGTTGATAGGTGATGTTGGTGTGAGAAGTACACCAATTCTGGAGATGGAATGGCCGGCGGAAGGGGTTGGAGGTGCGCCGTTTTTTTTTTAACACCATGTGTGCATGTACTAAAAAACTGCATACTTGTTGTTAAATACATTTAACTCAGTCTAATGGTCTAGAAAATTGACACGCTTGTAACATCATCAGCACGGGCGCCCTTGTGATGCTGAGGCAGTTTGGCTCCACTCCTTAAGGACCTAGAGTGATACCAATTTCTACAAACAGGAGTGGACTCTGTGCGCTAGCACCTCACGGGCGAATTGAATGCATGTCAATAAGTTTCAAGCAAGGAAACCAAATCCCAACACTTTTTAGAGAGATGTTGTTCCTATATTGATGATGCAGTGTTTTAGTATGTTAATTGTATTTTGTTAATAGGGAAGGAATGACAGTGCAGATGAGAAGTAAAAATAAATACAGGATGGAGACAACCGTCTGCGGCTCTGGCCCGACTGCCCCTTTCCTTTGAGCGGCTCCTCAATGTTTTAGGAAACAGGTGGAGGACATTGTCTCCTTTAGAATTGGCCCCCTTGTGATGCTAATGCAGTTTGGGCTCCATTCCTTGAACTCCATTCCCTTCCGTAGGTCGAGTGTTGCGTTCTAAGGAGAGTTTGCTGTGCATTAGCACCTCACGGGCGAACTGTATTTATGTTGGTAAGTTTTGCGTGAGCAGACCGGTTGATGACGCTTGCATGCTGGACTGTCAAGTTTCTAGACCATCAGGCTCTTTGCTATTTTTGACCTAGTTGATGGTGATGTTGGTGTGAGAAGTACACCAATTCTGGAGAT